>NC_059073.1:146337011-146678426 GCF_020497125.1 Mauremys mutica
GTGGGGCCATGGCAGGCAGGCAAGCGTCAGGTGCCAGCCCAGCACCTAAGCGGCACTGAGATCACACCACAGTACAAAGGGAGGTCGGGCAGCGCCCGGGGCTCCGGCAGCAGCATGGGTGTGGGAGGGCACGGGGCAGGCACTCGCCCTGGGCTTGAAGACGCATAGCAGACTGAGGAAGCGATGGAGTCGGGGGGGGCTGAGGTGGCATAGTGCCCCCCTCCCCTCCCCCGTATTCCACTCCCTGGGCACCCACAGCAGCCACTCATCACGCAACTGGCCACCCCACTGCTGGTTTCTTTAAAATGACGTGGCTGTTCCTGGCCACCCCTTCTTCAATCCCTGCCTCCTGGCACCGTCTTCTCCTGGTGCCCCGGGAGCTAGGCCAGAGGAGGGGCAGGACCCATTCAGTCCGGCCCAAGTGCGGGATCAATTCCCATCACCTCCTCCCTGCCACTGCCAGTTCTGCTGCCTCTGGGCTGGTCCCAGGACACAGGCTCCATTCCTTGAGCCGTGGGGACATTGGAGGCCAGAGCCAGCTGTGGGTCTGGACCTGGCGCTACAAGAATTTCAAACTCAGAGCCAAACTTCCCAGCTCAGGCCCAGTCGCTCTGGTTCTCAGCCCCAGGGAAAGCACAGGCAGCGTGGGTGACCACGTATCCCAGGATGCTTCTGGGCCTTGTCTTTGGCATTCCCAGCTGAAGGTAGGCGTTTCCTCAAGCTGGGACAGGAGGCCTTGGCCTATCTGCTTTCCCCCATCCCCAGGCTCAGGGTCTCATCTCGATGGCTTGAGCTGCCCCTTCCCCTCAATTCACTTTCTGTTAAATGAGCCCATGGCATCACATAGTGCACTCTGTGTTACCAGGGCTCTTGGGTGTGCTGAGTTATAAGGACTCAGCTTTGCCTCAGTGGATGGTTGGCTAAAACCAGAAACTGTTGCCCCTCTGGTGTGAATATAACCTCTCAGCCACAGCTGCCCAGCAGCACACACATATGAATCTACAAAAACACACAGGTACACAAACACATACACAGGAACACACACAATGCACACTTGTCACATACAGACACAAAGGAATGCTCAGAAACACAGCTACAGTGAGATCAGACACACAGCTAGAGAAAAAGATACACTCTGCACACTCTGCTTAGCTCACTCCAAGCCACACAAGATCAAAATTACACCCATTACTTAGCCACATGTGCAATAAATACAAAGATGCACCTACACAAGGATGCACATGTTGACAGGGAGCTCCACCAGACATACAAGCTCAGGCAGACACACACACGCTAGAGGACACACACAGAGACAGAGATTCCAAGTCCATTCCATTTAAAGAGATTTTATTGGGCTGACCAGGTATCTGTGAGCTGTGAACAGAGGAGAAGCAAACAGAGGGAATTTACCTGGGAGTTCGCCTCGGGGGAGGTGACACAGAGTTTTTTGCCTTTCAGGCTTCCGTGAGCAGTAAATACAACATACAGCTGTTGTGACCGGCAAAGGATGTGCCATGTTTGTCTTTCTCCCAGAGGATAGAAGCGACTTCTCTGTACAAAGTGCAAGCTGGCCTCCATATTGGAAAAGAAGGTTCAAGGACTAGGTTCAAGTATCAACCCTGCGCTGCATCAGAGAAAATGAAGACTTTCTGAATAGAAGTCAGTGTTTGGTACTGCAGGTACAGCATGCTGAAGAATCAGAGAGGGCAGTGCAAAATGGGGAAGAAAATTGGCAGCATGTGACCTTCAGAAGACGAAAGAGGAGAACCCACATACCCCCAATGCAGATAGAGGTAAGAAACCGTTTTCAGGCTCTCTGCACAGGTACTACAGCGGAGAATGGTTTGGAAGAGTCATCTGAGGGAAAGGATCAGAAGGAGATCCCATCGGCCAGAAAGCATGGGATGCATTGTCTTAGGGATAGGAGTTCCACGACCACCACTCCCAAGAGGAGGAGATGGATGGTGGTGGTTGGGGACTCCCTTCTAAGAGAGATGTAGTCATACCATCTGCCGTCCAGACCGGGAAACTCAAGAAGTGTGCTGCTTGCCTGGAGCTAGAATGCAGGATGTGACAGAGTGTCTGCCAAGACTGATTAAGCCTACCCCTTCCTACTTCTCCACGTGGGCACCAATGATCGTGCCAAGAATGACCTTGAGTGGGTCAGTGCAGACTACGTGGCTCTGGGAAGAAGGATAAAGACGTTTGAGGCGCAAGTGGTGTTCTCCTCCATCCTACCTGTTGAAGGAAAAGGCCCAGTTAGGGCCCATCGAATTGTGGAGGTAAATATGTGGTTACACAGGTGGTGTCAGAAAGAGGGCTTTGGATTCTTCGACCATTGGATGTTGTTCCAGGCAGAAGGATTGCTCGGAAGAGATGGGATCCACCTAATGAAGAGACAGAAGAGCTTCTTTGCAGGCAGGCTTGCTAACCTAGCGAGGTGGGCTTTAAACTAGGTTCACCGGGGGATGGAGACCTAATCCCAGAGGTAAGTGGGGGAGTGGGATACCAGGAGGAAACACAAGGAGGAGGGTGCAACAGGGCAGGCCTCCTGATTCATACTGAGAAAGTAGGGCAATCGTCTAGATAACTTTGTGATGAGTTTGGACACAGAGACCCCCTTGGGTTGGGACTGTCACATGATGTGCTGAAATTACCTCTGAGCCCGTTTTCCCTGCTAGCTTGGGACTTCCAGGACCCTGCCTTGTTGAGCCAGACACGCTAGCCTGCTACAACACAGACCCAGGTCTGGTCCACGCCCCCAGAGCTACAGACTTAACTGAAAACAGCTCAGCAAGTCACCTGTCTCCAGCACCCAGATACCCAGCTCCCAATGGGATCCAGACCCCAAATAAATCTGTTTTACTCTGTATAAAGCGGTTAGTGGGTTAATGTTGGGGCAGAAGGAGGGTGGGTTAATGTCGGGGGCGGGGCGGTGGGTGGGTTAATATTGGGGGCAGGCAGTGGATGGGTTAATGTTGGGGGCAGAAGGAGGGTGAGTTAATGGGGGCGGGGCGGTGGGTGGGTTATTGTTGGGGGCAGGGCCGTGGGTGTGTTATGTCGGGGGAGGGGCATTGGGAGAAGGCACTGTGGGTTTTTTGGTGATGGGGAGTTTGGGCAAACCTTTGAAAGTTGCTGCATTCCATGTCTTCTGCTCTGCTGTCCCAAGGCCTGGGCCCCCTCCTGGCCTGCTGGGCCATCTGCCAGCCCCACTCCATGTCCCTGTGCCTGGGGGGCTGTGGTTCTGCAGAGGCCTAGGAGTCTTCATGGCATGAGCACACTTATGGGGCAAGAAGAGCCAGTATGTGGAGGGAATGGTGTCCAGTGGCTAAAGCAAGAGGCTGTGGGCCAGGACTCCTGTGTTCTGTCCCTGACCTACTGTGTAACCCCAGGCAAGTCACTTCACTTCCCTGTCCCTCCATTTCCCCATCTAAAATAGAGTAATAGACTCTAAGGCCAGAAGGGACTCTAAGGCTCTGACCCCACATAGAGCACAGGCCAGAAACCTGCCCCACAGTCATTCCTAGAGCAGAGCTGCTAGATAAACATCCAATCTGGATTTTAAAATGGTCAGTGATGGAGAATTCAATGATTAATTACATTCACTGTTGAAACTTTACTCCTTCTTTCCAGTCTGAATTTGCCTAGCTTCAATGTCCAGCCATTAGATCATGTTAGACCTTCCTCTGCTTGACTGAAGAGCCCAATATTAAATATTTGTTCCCCGTGTAGGTACTGACAGACTGTAACCCCTTAACCTTCCTTTTGTTAAAATGAATAGGAGCTCCTTGTTCTCTCACTGTAAGGCAGGTTTTCTAATTCTTTAATCATTCTCATGGCTCTTCTCTGAACCTTCTCCAATTTACCAATAACCTTCCTGAATTGTGGACACCAGAACTGGACACAGGATTCCAGCAGGCTCAGCATCGGTCGCACCAGTGCTAAATACAGAGGTAAAATAACCTCTCTGCTCCTACTCAAGATTCCCCTGTTCACGCATCCAAGGCGCGTATTAGCTCTTTTCGCCACAACGTCACACTGGGAGCTTGTGTTAAGCTGATTATCTACCACGACCCCCAAATCTTTTTCAGGGTCACTGCTTCCCAGGGTAGTGTCCCCCAGCCTGTAAGTATGGCCAACATTCTTTGTTTCCAGATGTATATATTTACATTAAAACACATATTCTTTACTTACATCCAGTTTACCAAGCGATATAGAATCAGAGAATCCTAGGACTGGAAGGGCCCTTGAAAGGTCATCTAGTCCCGTCACCTGCACTCAAGGCAGGGCCAAGCATTATCTAGACTATCCCTGACAGGTCTGTCCAACCTACTCTTAAGAATCTCCAATGATGGAGATTCCGCAACCTCCCTGGGCAATTTATTCTAGTGCTTAACCACCCTGACAGTTAGGAAGTTTTTCCTAATATCCAACTGTAGCGTGGTGGCCACCCATTCCTGCCCTGAAGGGCTTAAAGCAGCCCTGGGAGAGGGCTGTGGTAGGGGAAAACCTGGGCCGATTGGAGAAGTAGCCACAGCTGGGCTACGCCCCAATCAGACCGCAGCTGGCCCTATAAAGAGGCTGTGGGCCGGAAGCACAGTCAGTCTCTCTCTAGGCACAGAGAGAGAGAAGGGCCTGGCTGCCTGGGACTTGAGTAAGATACCAGAATAGGGGGAATAGGTCAAGGGAGCTGGGGAGCTCCCACCTGGAAAACCCCCTGGCTGCAGGCCTAGCCAAAGGCCTGAAAAGGTATTGGGGTTGCAGAGGTGCAGCCTGTGGGTAGGTGGAGGGAGCAGGTTCAACCCCCCCCTTGCCGATGATGAGTGATATGGACTGCAGTCTGCCCCAGAGTGCGGGGGCTAGATGAGGACTGGCAGTGAACACTGAGCCCAGGTCTACACTAGCTGGGAGGTCAACCCCAGAGAGTGGGGGTACTGCCAGAGGGCAGCACCCAAAGGAGAGGGGCACTGGGGTCCAGGAGGAACACAGGGCCAGCAACAATGGGACACTGACATGCAGAGGGCGCTCCAATGGCTGAACAAGCTAATTCCCTGGAAGACCAGCAGGGGGCGCCCAGGGGTGAGTCCCGCATCGCTACACCAACCTAAAGCACCCTTGCAGTTGCACTGAATCAGTAATCTTTCATCTTCACTATTTATCAATCCCCAGTTTTTGTGTCATCTGCAAACTTTATCAGGGGTGATTTTATGTTTTCTTCCAGGTCATTTATAAAGATGTTAAATAGCATAGTGCCAAGAACTGATTCCTGCAAAACCCCACTAGAAACACACCTGCTTGTTGATGATTCTTTGTTTAAAGTTACATTTTGAGACCGATCAGTTAGCTAGTTTTTAATCCATTTAATGTGTGCTATATTAATTTTATAGAGACAAGGTGGGTGAAGTAATATCTTTTATTGGACCAACTTCTGTTGCTGAAAGAGAAGCTTTCGAGCTGTACAGAACAATAAAAGAAGTTGGTTCAACAAAACATAAAACTCACCTACCTTGTCTCTAATATCCTGTAGCCAACACAACTACGACAACTATGTTAATTTGATATCGTTCTAGTTTCTTAATCAAAATGTTGTGAAACACTTAGGGTATGTCGCCACTGCTCGTCGGATCGGCGGGCAGCGATCGATCCAGCATGTATTGATTTATCACATCTAGTCTAGACACGATAAATTGATCCCCAAGCGCTCTCCCGTTGACTCCTGTACTTCAGCGCTGTGAGAGGTGCAGGCAGAGTCAACAGGGGAGCGGCAGCAGTCAACTCACCGTAGTGGAGACACCGCAATAAGTCGATCTGAGCACGTCGAGTTCAGATACGTTATTCATGCAGCTGAAGTTGGGTAACTTAGATCAATTCTTCCCCACCCCAGTGTAAACCAGGGCCATGAGACATGATGGTTATGGCACCAAGTCACACACCTTACAGAAGTTTAACTATGTTATATCACACTATTACCTCTATCAACCAAACTTTCAATCTGCTCAAAAAAAGATAACCAGTTAGGTTGACAGGATTTATTTTCCAGAAACCCATGTTGATTTGCATTAATTATATCACTCTCCTTTAGTTCACTATTAATTGAGTCTCTTATCAGCCACTCCATTAACTTGCCCAGGATCGATGTCAGACTGACAGGCCTATAATTACATAGGTCATCTGGTTGACCAGTCTGGAACTTCACCAGTGCTCCCAGACTTACTCAAACTCAACATTAATGGTCCAGCGAGTTCCTCAGCTACCTCTTTTAAAACTCCTGGATGCAAGTTCTCTGGACCTGCTGATTTAAAAATGTCTGACTTCAGTAGCTTCTGTTTAACGTATTCCAGGGATGCTAGTGGAATGGAAAGTGTGAGACAGCATCATCTGTTTTCTCTAAAATACAGAACAAAAATATTTATTGAACACTTCTGCCTTTTCTGCATTATTATTGATAATTCTACCATTTCCATCTAGTAACGGACTAATACTATTGTCAGGATTCCTTTTGCTCCTAATATTTTTTAAAAAACTCCTTATTGTCCTTATCACCATTGGCCATAGGTTTCTCCTTGTGTCCCTTGGCTTCTCTTACCAATTTTCTACAATTCCTAATTTATATTCAATACTATCAGCTTCTCCTTTCTTCCATTTGTTAAATATATTTTTTATAGCTTCCTTCTCTTTCCTTCTACACCAGGTTGTTTTTTTAACCAGCGCAGCCTTCTTCCTTGATTGTGGGCCTCTAGTAAGGCATTCTTAAATTATTTCCAATTGTTGTTCACATTTTTCTGATTAAATTCTTTCTCTCAGGTGATTTGGCTCATAATTGTATTCAGCTTTGTGAATTTGGCCCTATTAAAGCACCAAGTATATATATTACTTGTCTGGAATGTATTCTGCTTGCACATTATATATATGATCAAGTCATGATCATTTGTACGTAAGTGTGACGAGTGGGACCCCTAGGGAAGTCACCTGATGTGCTGAGATACCACTGAGTCTACCTGTTCTGCCAGCATGGGCCTCTTTAACCTGTCTTGCTGAGCCAAGCTCTTAAAACCTCCTCTGACACACACAGGCAGGGCCATACCCAGCTGCAGATCAGCTCTGGGAAGGCTCAGTTTAAGGGACTTGCTCCAGCACTCAGACATCCCCCTCCCTTGGAGTGCAGACCCAAAGGTATAGTATGAAATTTGCCCCCTCCCTCAATGTGGAAGAGGGATGTGCACAATTCCCCCCCACCCCGTTAGAAATCACATAAAATGGGTTATATTATATACCAGAAATAAATGTATTAACTATAACAGGTGTATTTTAAGTAGTTAAGGAGGTAGCAGGCAGAACAAGGCAGATTACTAAGAAAATAAAAGAGAACACGCAAACTAAGCTTAATACACTAAAGAAACTGGTTACATGTGAGTTCGCACCTTAAATGTGGTTCTAATCATCTTCTTCACAGGCCAGACGCCCTTCCAGCCTGGGCCCAGTTCTTTCCCCCTGGTCAGTCTTAGTTGTTTCCAGCAGTCATCTTGGGTGGGGCAGCAGGGGAGAACTGACAACCAGGATTACCTCACTCCCCACCTTTAAATAGGATTTGCATAAGGCGGGAATCCTTTGTTTCCCTAGTTTGAGCCCCCTTCCCTTACAGTGGAAAGTTACAAGAAGTCCCAGGTAATGTTTTAGTATCAGGTGACAGACCACCTGACTCTGTAGTATCACAGCGTCCATGAGTCAGTGGCAGTATGGAGGGTCTGCAGGAAGGCCAAACCTTTTCACAGCCCATTGTCCTCGCTGATGGGCCTTCCACCCTGTCGTCTGGCTTTTACATTTTGTACCTGAAGTGTTGGCAGTGGGTGTCACCCAAAGTAGCATAGTTGAAATACAGATACATAGTCAATATTCCTAACTTCAGATACAGAAATGATACAGGCACATAAATTGGATAATCGCATTCAGTAAATCATAACCTTTCCAATGATATCTACACATGAGCCATCTTGCATAAAGTATATCTGTTATGTCATATTCTATCATAAGCATATTTTCATACAGAATATTGAATGACACGTCACAGTAAGATACTAGTAACTTTTAGCTTTGGGATCAGTTCCTCCTCATCTGCTAGGACAAGGCATAATATAGGAAAGGAAGAAGTGGTGGGGTGGAGATTAAAGATAATCTAAGTATGACCCAACACCTAAACAAGTACTTTGCCTCATTTTTTAGGTAATGAGGAGTTTGGGGGCAGTAGCAGGGTGGCTAATGGGGAAAAGGTTAGGGAAGTAGAAATTACCATATCCAAACTCAAACAGCATAATAGGGCCAAACTGGAGTCCTGGATAGTCTCCATCCAAGAATACTAAAGAACAGGGGCGGCTCTAGACATTTCGCCACCACAAGCACGGCGGCATGCCGCGAGGGGCACTCTGCCGGTCACAGTTCCCGCGGCTCCGGTGGACCTCCCGCAGGCCTGCCTGCCTGCCGCCCTCCCAGCAACCGGCAGAGCGCCCCCTGCGGCATGCCGCCCCAAGCACGGGCTTGGCCTGCTGGGGTCTGGAGCCGCCCCTGGGTGAAGCACTGGAATGGGTTCCCTAGGGAGGTGGTGGAATCTCCTTCCTTAGAGGTTTTTAAGGTCAGGCTTGACAAAGCCCTGGCTGGGATGATTTAGTTGGCGTTGGTCCTGCTCTGAGCAGGGGGTTGGACTAGTTACCTCCTGAGGTCCCTTCCAACCCTGATACCTTATCTCACAACATGGCAGCACTTACATTGTGCACTGCAGTGGCTGTGGTCAGCTAGGGTCTCAGGAGACCTGCTGCCATCTCTAAGATTCAGCCACTGGCCTGGAGCGCATGAGGTAAGTGCCAGCAGTGACCTCTTTTGCTGAGCCCTACTTGAGAGTCAATGTCCTAGCTGTCTTAACGCTCCAGTGGTGTCCCCAGCCCATAGCCCTGTGGGAGCAATCAGCTAGGATTGCCAATTTTCTAATCGCACAAAACGGAATGCCCTGCCCCTTCCCTGAGGCCCTGCCCCTTGCTCACTACATTTCCCCCTCCCTCAGGGGCTCGCTTTTCCCGGCCTTCACTCACTGAGCTGGGGCGGGGGGTTGGAGTGTGGGAGGGGGTGAGGGTTGGGGGCGCAGGCTCTGGGGTGGGGCAGGGGATGAGGGGTTTGCAGTGCAGGCGGGAGCTCCAGGCTGGGGAGTGGGGCTGAGAAATTCAGAGTGTGGGAGGGGGCTGTGGGGTGAGGCAGGGAGTTGGGGTGAGGGTATGGGCTGGGGGTTGTGGGCTTGGGTGTACTGGGGATGAGGGGTTCAGGGTGTGGGGAGGGGCTCAGGGCGGGGGCAATGGGGTGGGGCTTGAGGTTGGGGTGTAGGCTTACTTAGGGCAGCTCCCAGGCGGCAGGGCTAAGGCAGGCTCCCTACCTGTCCTGGCTCTGTGCTGCGCCCTGGAAGCGTCCAGCAGGTCCGGCTCCTAGGCGAGGGGGCCAGGAGACTCCCTGTGCTGGTCTTACTGGCAGGCACCGCCCTCCCAGCTCCCATTGGCTGCGGTTCCTGGCCAATGGGAGTGTGGAACTGGTGCTTCGAGCGGGGGCAGCCCCGTGACCCCCCCCACCTAGGATCCAGATTTGCTGGCCACTTCCGGGGCGCAGCGTGGTGCCAGGACAGGTCGGGACTAGCCTGCCCTAGCCCCACCGGCCAGACTTTTAACGGCCCACTAGGTGGTGCTGACTGGAGCCGCCAGGGTCCCTTTTCGACTGGGCGGTCCGGTTGAAAACCGAACACCTGGTAACCCTACAATCCGCAGAAGCTGCGGCTATGAGTAGCAACAGTCACTAGCCTTTAAGCAAGTGGAATTCAGCATGAGGACCCACCCACACCAGCTCCAGCTGATGCAGAATGTCATGTGCTGTATGGATTGTAACAGGACTACTGCAGATTATGGGAGGAGCTGGGACTCGTTCATTGGGCCTTAAGCTCTTTAGTTGCTTGTGTACTTTTGGAAACGTTACCCCTACTCGTTGCTCTTTTGAAGGCAGCCTGGCGAGGTCATTAGGCAAACTTACCGGCCAAGGCACAAAAGAAGGAAAATTCTTACTCTCCCCATGCATGTACGTCTCAGCTGCTTTAATGTCACACTTTTCTTTGGCACGTGTTGGGAGAAAAGTTTGCCTGAGTAACCCGTGTACCTTCTGTTGTCAGACGTCACCATTGTGATACTCTGCTCTGTCCAATGTTGATAACCGTTGGCTGCATGTGTGTGTTCCCTCTGTGTGCTGCCCCGGCTCTGCTCAGATCGCTGGCTCAACAGACCCCAAGAGAACCCCCAATGACCACAGACTCCGATAAGGTACGAAGGCATGCGGCCAGGTTTATTGCCACACAAAACACAGTCTCTAGCTCCCCAGAGCAGATGTCTACAGTTCTACTAGTACATATCCCTGGCAATGGACCGGCTCAGTCAGTGGCAGGACTTACCCCTGCCCCCTAGGCCAGATAAAGCCAACCCCTCAGAGGTCCATTTTTATACACAGGTACAAACAAGTTATACATCACTCCTGACATATTGAGGTACAACCCCTCTAGGTAGTAAGGTGCCACCTCTCACCTTGTACATGTTGATTCAAACAAAACAACTGTATCCCTCATATTATCCTTTTGACCCTCTCTTTAGGGTGGGTCAGCCTGTTCCTCGCTATCTGTGTGGAATGTGCTTGTGCTGAAGGGTTCTGGTACCAACCTGGCACGTGTTTACATCGCTTGTGCAGTGTACCTTCTAGGTATGTGTGTGTTTGCAGCATCAGCCCTCTTCTTGCCAGATTCTGTGAGCTTAACTTTGTTTTATATCAGCAAAGTCTTGACCATTACTTTAGCTCAGGCCTTAGGCCTCATACCGAGCCTCTGATACAAGGACTTGTGTTTCAGGACCTTCCTCACCAGCTGGAGGAAACACACCAGCCCTGCCTTGGAGAACCAGTGTCATTACAGCTGCTTTGCCAAGACCCACAATCTCTCCCCTCAGATACAGGTTTCTCCTTAAATTAGGGACAGGCAAAGTTTGGAGTTGGAGGGTTGGTTTTGTTCTCAATAAAAAATGTGTTGATGGTGTTTTGGTTAAGCTCAGTGTTGATGGTGGTTTGGTTCAGCACAAGCTCATTAAGTTAGCTCCTCATAGGTGCTCCCTACAATTCTGCCTGTACACTCATGTGCCTAAGTGCCAGCGGCCAGAGTTCAGAGCACTAATAAACCCACGTGTGGTCAATGGACTGCACAGACACTCGGCACCTTGAATTAAAAACGGCGGGTGTAGTGCTCCTCGTGCTGGGCTGCTCCAAGGCCTGGCTTTGTCATCATGGGTTTCAGTAAGGCAGGGGTAGTCAAAAGGCGGACCATGGGCCAAATCCGGACCACCAGATGCTTTGGAACAGACCCTGAAATCTTATTTACTTATCATCATCGTTGGGCTTTTTAAATTATTTTTTTCTAGAGTCTGGACCTTGACTAATTCTTGACCAAGAAATGTGGACATTGAGAACAAATAATGGCCTGCCCCTGCCGTAAGCTATAACAGCCCCGCCCCCAGCATGGAGGGCAGGAGGAGTTCAGTCTCGCAGCTTTGGGAGCGGAATGTACTCAGCTGGGTGAGGGCTTACGCGAATGAATCTTCCCCTCCAGCCGATCGTATTAACAGGGTGTCCCCTATCCCTACAGGCTCCGTGTCCAACTGCCTGAGATGCACTTGTCTTCTCCTCTGCCCACCACTACATGCCACGTGTCTCTGCTTGTCTTGCCCTACTGACTGCAGAGCTCTAGGCCTGGGGAATCCCCCACAGACAGCAGCCCCCCCAGAGTGCCTTGGCGTTGTCACATGTGGCCTTTGTAGTTGACTGGCACCTTGATCAAACCCACTGACTAGAGGTACAGGAGGGATTTTCTGCTGGCAGCTCTCAGGCACCGTCTCTGCTCCGGCTCTCCGGCCGAGCTGTTCTGCAGGTCATGGGGAGAAAGAGCTTAGGACCCGTGCTGGCCGTCCCCACTGGGATCCTAGGCGGGCTGTCAGGAAGGGAAGTGGAAGAACCGGGATATCCTGCTGCCTGATTCACTGCCACGGTGCTGCTCCTTCTTCTGCAGCGGGTTCATGTGAGCCAGCGCCTCCTCAAGCATCTAGAGCAGACACGGGAACAAAGCGTTTCGGGTTATAGGCTGCTCAGTTTGGAGCCCCTGGGCAGGCCTGGGGAGTTGCACCACTGGGACCCCTGTGGCTGCTGACCAGTGAAGCCTGTTGGGCCAGCCTTACAGCGAAGGCCCTTTCCCTGCCCCAACAGGGAGATTCTGGGTTCAAATTAGCAGTTGGCAGATAAATGAGGGAGTCTCCACAGCCGGCAGCTAAGGCCGGGCTGGGTGCCTGAAGCCGGGAGAGGAGAACACGGCTCTAAGCAGGTTTCATTCAAGGATTCGATTGTGCCGAAGCTAGTGGGAACGTGTTGTGTGTGAAGGTAGGGAGCAGGCTCGAGAGCTCTGCTGAGATACTTCCGTGGTCCCCCTGTCTCTGCAGCATCGAAGCAGCTCCCAAGCACCAGCCCCTGCCCAGCAGGTCAGGGTCTGCCCCCACAGTGCAGCTGGAGACGCTGTAGCACAGCACGGCGAAGGACCTTGGGTGACGTCCCACAGGGTCTGTGGCACAGCTGGGCCTAGAACCCATCCCCCTTTGCAGGGGTGCTCGGGGCCACTGCCCCCCCCACCCCAGTGATGCGATCGCTCTGGCTCAGGCTGGAGGCGCTCAGGAGGCTCACTTCTTTGCGGGTAGCAAGCCGCTGTTTCCACTCGCTCAGCTCCAGAGTGTGTTCGTCGTCCAGCCCCTTCAGCTGCTTCTTCTCCTGTTCGACTAGCAGGCGGAGCTTCTCGGCCTGGGAGACATGCGAGGCGAGAGCAATTACACGCCATGAACTCGGGCAACAGGCAGTGACCAGGAATGGCCCTGCCAGGGTCTGGGATCGTGACGCAGATCAAATCCACGCCAGGCCCCGGGGCTCTTGGCACAGCCGCCAGGCCTGCAAATGCTGACACCTGCAAGGGCCAGTTGGACGGTCCCGCTTCAGAGGGGCTCTGCCCCACGCCAGCCATCTGGGCTGGCGGGGAGGGGGGAAGAGCCCCGCACACACACATGCACCCCCCGTGACTGGTGAAGGGGGACGGGAGCAGGATGGCGAGCTGCCCGGACGCTGCTCAAACTCACCTGCAACTGCTCCAGCTCACTCAGGTTCTCAGCCAGATGCTGCTGCAGGTCCTGCAGCTGCTCCTTGTGCTGCTGCTGCTGTAGCTGCACCTCTGCCTGCTGGCGCCCCTCCTCTTGCTGCAGGAACTGCGGGAAGCAGGTCGGCAACCTGCGTTACACTCAGCCGCAGCAAAGGGGAACCACTGCCTGAGTCCTGGGGCGAGCATGGGCCCTTCGTGGCAGCTTCTGTACCCCTCAGCACAGCCCTCGGTCCCCGGGAGCAATGGGGAGAGGTCAGCCTGATTGGCAGGACGGGCAGGCTAATGAGGGAGTCAGTAGGCTGGGGGGAGGAGGGGGGTGTCCTACGTGTGAGGTGGCAGAGTGGGCCCCAGCTAAGGAGAGACGGGGCCAAGCTGAGCTGGGGAGCAGGGCTGTGCCAGCCAGAGCCAGAGAGAACCACAGAAGCAGCCCAGGGAGCAAACCTGTGCTGGGAGCAGAGCTGCAGCACCCAAAGGGGCCAGAAAAAGCAGCCCAGCCCCAGGGGGCTGGAGGCAGAGCAGCAGCCGGGCTGGGGCGGGGGCTGGGGCTGGAGCAGTCCGGAGCCAGGTGCGGTGAGCAGCTGGGCAGAGCGCGGGGGACCCTGGGCAGTGGGCCCAGCACAGGGAGACGCCCCCAGCCCAGAGGCCCTGCAGGCCGGACGTGGAGGGGGATCGTAACCCCAACGGGGCGGGAGCGACACTGAGCAGAAGGGTCCTACCACCTAGAGCCTGAGGGCGTGTGGCCACCACCAGAGCAAGTGTCCGACCCACAGCATCCCTGCAGCACAGCCAGGGCCTGGGACGTGTGAGGAGCAGACTGAACTTCTCTGACATCCCAGAGACGCTGGTTGTGATGTCTCCAGGCCACAGAGCGGGGTGACGGGTTTTCCTTTCACCTTTCCCATTTTTCTTTATTTTTAAATTGGTTGCTGTTTAATAAATCGTATTTGCTTTGAACTGTCTGTAATGATCAGTGGGTCAGAGAAGTGTCCAGTGCAGAGAGAGCACCCTGGAGTGGGGACACTCTAGCCCCTGCCCTAAGTGACCATGACAATGTTAGGGGTTGAGCCCCGCAGGAACCCTGGGCCCAGCCTTGTCAGGGTTACGAGGACTCTGTCACCCAGGAGATGGAAGGGGAGGCCTCGAGGTCAGGCAGGGCTCTGGGTAAAGGGAGTGGGAGCGAGGACTCGGATCCTTTCACTAGCCCACTTCACTGGGGTTGTGTGTGAGCCAGGAAAGTTCCCCCCAATAGCGGGCCCATTCCCCCGCTTACACACAGCTGGGACATGGCTGCTGCTGGCCAGATGCTGCATCCCCTGCAGGATGCCCAAGGCCCGGCTGGCAGCCTCAGTGAGGCCATTCAGCGCAGAGCCGGGAGGGAAGTGGAGCTCCAGGAGCCTGCAGCCCTGGGACCCCTTGTCCTGGGGGGTTCAGCAGCAGGCCAGCTGCTGGTGACTCCATCCCATGGACTCTCTTGTCCTTCCCTCCTAGCAGAGGGGACATTCTCCAGCCACAGGGCTCACTCAGCTCTGGGCCGCGAGCTGTGCAGTGGCTCTGTCCCTGGGCCCACAGCCGAGACGGCGGCGTCCTCTCCCTGGCTCCCAGGCATCTCCCCAGTGCCCTGGTTACGTGGGCTCTGCACTGGCAGCAGCCTTTGGCCATGCTGGGGCCCTGCCGCCCTCTCTGGAGAAGGCACTTTGTGGGCGTGGGAACTGCTAGGGGTCAGTACCTGCTTGGTCCTGTCCTTCTGCTCAGCGCCCGTCACCTCCTGGATCTTCAGACTCTCCTTGAACATGGCTAGGCGGAGCTTGGCGTCCCCGCGCTGCGTTCTCAGCAGTTGAGTGTGCTGCTGTGCCTGCTGGTTCCTCAGCTCGTCCAGCAGGAGGAGGTGGAAGCGGCTCATCCGCTCGGTTTCCTAGTGGAGAGGCATGCACAGGCGTCAGGGTCCAGCCACCGGGATGGGACAGGCCCGGGTGCTTAGAAAGTGATCCACCGTTACCCCTTCCTCCTGCTCACCGCCTTCGCATGGCCCCAAGCAGGGGGCCCCAAGCAGGGGGTAGCAGAATTCTCCCCTCCCAGGCTGGCTCCTCCTCTGCCAGGCCTGGTTGGGGAGTGGCGGGCTGGAGCTGAGCTGAGAGGAGAGCTTGGCTGATGGGCTCCCGCTTGCCCCACTACAGGATCCTCTTTCATCCGTAGCCCAGAGCCCCAGACAGGAGCCCAGCCTGGGTTAGGACCGGAGCCATGGAGGAGGGGGAGGGCAGGGGCAGGGCAGCCGAGGGAGGAGGCTGTGTGGGGAGGGAGAGCACTGCTCTGGGGCTGAGCATGCTGCCCTCCCAGGGCTCCTGTGTCCCACTGGCCCAGGTGGCTCTAGTCCTTCCCTGTTGATGCCAACCACATCAGAATCCCTCTGGTCCAGCCTCCATTGGTTCCATGGCCGTGGGTGCCAACCACACAGCAGCCAGCCCTGCACTCACCTTCTCGTGCCGCTTGCTGAGCTGCTGCCGCTGGAGCGAGTACTGCTCCTTCGCCTGCTGCTTGAAGAGATGATACTTCTCCTGCAGGTGACCTTGCTCCATGCTCCACACCACGGCCTCCCGGGCTGGGGAGGGAAGAGAAATGCCCTCAGGTCCCTGGTCTCATCCCTTCTTTCGTCAGAGTCCCGCCTAGCCCCCATCCCCTACCGAGCCCTCAGCAGTCCCCTGGCTCTCCCTCAGCGGCCAGCATGTCTGGTGAGTTTTGCCCTGGGCAGTGAATAGCCACATAACTCCTAGGTGTAGCTGACTCCCCAGAGCCGTACAGCCCTGATGCGCCTTCTCCCTCTACACCAGCGTGAAAACGAGGGCCTTTAAATACGCTAGGACGGGGTGGGCAAACTTTTTGGCCCGAGGGCTACATTTGGGTGGGGATATTGTATACAGGGCCATGAATGTAGGGCTGGGGCAGGAGGTTGGGTGCGGGAGGGAGTGCAGGGTGTGGGGCAGTGTGCGGTGTGCAGGTGGGGGCTCAGGGCAGGGGATTGGGGTGCGGGGTGCAGGAGCGGTTCGACGTGCAGGCTCTGCTCGGTGCCGCTTACCTCGAGCAGCTCCGGGATGGCAGCAGCGCGCAGCGGGGCTAAAGCAGGCTCCCTGCCTGCCCTGGCCCCGCGCTGCTCCTAGAAGTGGCCAGCGTGTCCAGCAGTGGCTCCTGGGGGTGGGGAAGGCGGCTCCACCACGTGCTGCCCTCGCCTGCGGGTACCACTCCCATTGGCCGCAGTTCCCTGTTCCCGGCCAATGGGAGCTGCGGGGGCGGGCGGTGCCTGCAGGCGAGGGCAGTGCATGGAGCCCTCTTCTGCCCCCCTCCCCCTCCCGCTTCCCCAGGGGCTGCAGGGACATGATGCCAGCTGCTTCTGGGAGCGGCACAGGGCCAGGGCAGGCAGGTTGCTTGCCTTAGCCCCACTGCGCCACTGGGCTGGCAATCCCGCAGTCTGGATTGAAAGCCCTGACGGGCCGGATCATAGAATGGTAGAATCTCAGGGTTGGAAGGGACCTCAGGAGCTTAGGGATAATGGTAGGATGACAAATGGGAATGAGGATATGGAGGAGGATATTACCACATCCGAGGTAGAAGCCAAACTCGAACAGCTTAATGGGACAAAATCGGCGGGCCCAGATAATCTTCATCCAAAAATATTAAAGGAACTGGCATATGAAATTGCAAGCCCATTAGCAAGAATTCTTAATGAATCAGTAAACTCAGGGGTTGTACCGTATGACTGGAGAATTGCTAACATAGTTCCTATTTTTAAGAAAGGGAAAAAAGGTGATCCAAGTAATTATAGGCCTGTTAGTTTGACATCTGTAGTATGCAAGGTCTTGGAAAATTTTTTGAAAGAGAAAGTAGTTAAGGACATTGAGGTCAATGGTAATTGGGACAAAATACAACATGGTTTTACAAAAGGTAGATCGTGCCAAACCAACCTGATCTCCTTTGAGACGGTAACAGATTTTTTTAGACAGAGGAAACTCAGTGGATCTAATTTACCTCGATTTCAGTAAGGCATTTGATATTGTTCCACATGGGGAATTATAAGTTAAATTGGAACAGATGGGGATCAATATGAAAATTGAAAGGTGGATAAGGAACTGGTTAAAGGGGAGACTACAACGGGTCATACGGAAAGGTTAACTGTCAGATTGGAAGGAGGTTACTAGTGGAGTTCCTCAGGGATTGGTTTTGGGACCAGTCTTATTTAATCTTTTTATTACTGACCTTGGCACAAAAAGTGGGAATGTGCCAATAAAGTTTGCGGATGACACAAAGCTGGGAGGTATTGCCAATACAGAGAAGGACCGGGATACCATACAGGAAGATCTGGATGACCTTGTAAACTGGAGTAATAGTAATAGGATGAAATTTAATAGTGAAAAGTGCAAGGTCATACATTTAGGGATTAATAACAAGAATTTTGGTTATAAATTGGGGACACATCAGTTGGAAGTAACAGAGGAGGAGAAGAACCTTGGAGTATTGGTTGATCACAGGATGACTACGAGCTGCCAATGTGATATGGCTGTTAAAAAAGCTAATGCGGTTTTAGGATGCATCAGGCAAGGTATTTCCAGTAAAGATAAGGAAGTGTTAGTACCATTATACAAGGCACTGGTGAGACCTCATCTGGAATACTGTGTGCAGTTCTGGTCTCCCATGTTTAAGAAGGATGAAGTCAAACTGGAACAGGTACAGAGAAGGGCTACTAGGATGATCCGAGGAATGGAAAACCTGTCTTATGAAAGGAGACTCAAAGAGCTTGCTTGTTTAGCCTAACCAAAAGAAGGTTGAGGGGGGGATATGATTGCTCTTTATAACTATATCAGAGGGATAAATATCAGGGAGGGAGAGGAATTATTTAAGCTTAGTACCAATGTGGACACAAAAACAAATGGATATAAACTGGACAGTAGGAAGTTTAGACTTGAAATTGGACAAAGGTTTCTAACCATTAGAGGAGTCAAGTATCAGAGGGGTAGCCGTGTTAGTCTGGTTCTGTAAAAGCAGCAAAGAATCCTGTGGCACCTTATAGACTAACAGACGTTTTGCAGCAAGACTTGCATCCGAAGAAGTGGGTATTCACCCACGAAAGCTCATGCTGCAAAACGTCTGTTAGTCTATAAGGTGCCACAGGATTCTTTGCTGCCATTAGAGGAGTGAAGTTCTGGAACAGCCATCCAAGGGGAGTAGTGGGGGCAAAAGACATATCTGGCTTCAAGACTAAGCTTGATAAGTTTATGGAGGGGATGGTATGATGGGATAGCCTAATTTTGGCAATTAATTGATCTTTGATTATCAGCAGGTAAGTATGCCCAGTGGTCTATGATGGGATGTTAGATGGGATGGGATCCGAGTTACTACAGAGAATTCTTTCCTGGGTGCTGGCTGGTGAGTCTTGCCCACATGCTCAGGGTTTAAATGATCGCCATATTTGGGGTCGGGAAGGAATTTTCCTCCAGGGAAGATTGGCAGAGGCCCTGGAGGTTTTTCGCCTTCCTCTGCAGCATGGGGCATGGGTCACTTGCTGGAGGATTCTCTGCATCTTGAGGTCTTTAAACCACGATTTGAGGACTTCAATAACTCAGACATAGGTTAGGGGTTTGTTATAGAAGTGGATGGGTGAGATTCTGTGGCCTGCGTTGTGCAGGAGGTCAGACTAGATGATCATAATGGTCCCTTCTGACCTTAAGTCTATGAATCTATAAACCCCCTGCTCAAAGCAGGAGCAATCCCCAACTAAATCATCAACTTTGCTCAGCCCTACACAAGGGACAGATGAAGGAAAGTGCAAGTCCTCCTCTTAGTGGGCAAGGAGAGCTAATCAGTGAGGACAGCAAGGAAGCTGAGGTGTGTAATGCTTGTTTTGCTTCAGGCTTCAGTAAAAAGGTGAAGGGTGACCAGCTACTCAATAATATTAATTACTAACAACCAGGGGGAAGGAATTCAAACCAAAATAGGGAAAGAACAGATTAAAAAATAGTTTGATCAATTAGATGTACTCAAGTGCGCAGGGCCTGATGAAATTTATCCTGGGATTCTTAAGGAACTAGCTGAAGCAACCTCGGAACCACTAGTAACACTCTTCAAGAATGCATGGCGGACGGGGTGAGTAGGGTGACCAGACAGCAAGTGTGAAAAATCAGGACGGGGGTGGGGGGGTAATAGGAACCTATATAAGAAAAAGACCCAAAAATTGGGATTGTCCCTATAAAATCGGGACATCTGGTCACCCTACGGGCGAGGTCCCAGAAGACTGGAGAGAAGCAAACACCGGAAAGGGGAACAAAAAGGCCCCAAGGAATTATAGACCACTCAGCCTAAATTTGAGACCTGGAAAGATACTGGAACAAATTATGAAATAATCTGTAAGCACCTGGAGGATAACATGGTTCTACGGAGGGCATGGTGTGCTTGCTGCTTGATTGAAATATAACACCTGGTCCATTTGTTTGGGGTGGGCTGAACCTAGTGGCCTGCTAGGCAAAGCTGAGAGCTTCTTAACGAGGCTGTGATCCCTCAGCCCTTTAGCACCCATCAACCCTTAACCAGGGGGCGGGGCTATTCAGAAAGACCAGGGCTTTAAAAAACCCTTCGTAAGTGACCAGAGGAGCTAGTGACCAGGAGCGGCTTACAGGGGAGTTTTGGGAGTTCTCCAGGTGAAGGAGGAGCGATTACGGGACCCTTGGGGTAAGTTTGTTGTCTGTAGTGTGTGTGTTTGTGTCTATGGTGTGTTTGCTTTAGAGGGGGATTGTGATAAAAACAAAACATCAATGAAGGAACAAGCTGCAGGAGTATAAAGATAATGCAGGCAGACATCCAGCGACAGAGTGGGGGCTACCCAGTTTATTGCACCCAATGCAGCAAGTATGATTACCTGCCCTATGGGCAGGTGGCATTTGTGTGCGTTTGGTGCGAGGAGCTCCTGGCCCTCACAGACCGTGTACGGGCTTTGGAGACCAGAGTGGCTGAACTGGAGGAGCTAAGGGAGACGGAGAGATACACAGATGAGACTTTCTGGGACTCAGTAGAACGGCCCCATCCCTGGTCAGTCAGCCTCTGTGCTGTTGAGGAGGATGAAAGTCTCAGGGAAGGAGAACTGGAGCAGAGGGAAACGATCCCATAGTTGGGACCCTCCTTCCAGATGATGTTAGGGTATCCTCTCGCACTGAGGATACCTCTTCAGCGGAGGGAACTCCAGTCATTAGAAAAAGGCAGGTGTTAGTAATGGGGGATTCGATCTTTAGAAACACAGATAGCTGGGTTTGCGATGACCAAGAGAACTGCATGGTGACTTGCCTGCCTGGTGCGAAGGTTGCAGATCTCTTGAGACATCTAGACAGACTTATGTGTAGTGCTGGGGAGGAGCCAGTGGTCGTGGTACATGTAGGTACCAGTGACATAGGGAAAGGTAAGAGAGAGGTTCTAGAGGCCCAGTTTAGGCTGCTAGGTAAGAGATTGACATCCAGGACCTCCATGGCTGCATTCTCCGAGATGCTCCCTGTTCCATGCCAGTTAGACAGGCAGAACTGCGGGGTCTCAATGTGTAGATGAGACAATGGTGTAGGGAGGAGGGGTTTAGATTTATTAGGAACTGGGGAAACTTTTGGGAAAGGGGGAGCCTATACAGGAAGGATGGGCTCCACCTAAACCAAAATGGAACCAGATTGCTGGCACTTAACATTAAAAAGGTCGTAGACCAGTTTTTAAACTAAGGGCTGGGGGAAAGCTGACAGGTGCAGAGGAGCACGTGGTTTGGACAGAGACACCCCTTAGGGGAGGATCTCTTAATGGAGATTCTCTATGTCCTAGTAAGGAGGAGAGGATGGAAGATGATGAAATACAGGTAGGATCTGATGAGAAACAGTCAAATGAAAAAAGTCCCATTCAATTAGATCATGTAATGGCAGACAGCTAAAAAGTGTCAAGTTTTTAAAGTGCTTATATACAAATGCTACAAGTCTAAATAATAAGATGGGTGAACTAGAGTGCCTCGTATTAAATGATGATATTGATGCAATAGGCATCACAGAAACTTGGTGGAATGAGGATACTCAATGGGACACAGTAATACCAGGGTACAAAATATATCGGAAGGACAGAACAGGTTGTGCTGGTGGGGATGGGGCACTATATGTGACAGAAAGTGTAGAATCAAATGAAGTAAAAAATCTTAAATGAACCAAACTTTACCATAGAATCTCTATGGATAGTAAGTCCATGCTTGAATAAGCAGAATATAGCAGTAGGGATATATTACCGACCAGGATGGTGATAGTGACTGTGAAATGCTCAGGGAGATTAGAGAGGCTATAAAAATAAAAAATTGAATAATAATGGGGGATTTCAACTATCCCCATATTGACTGGGTACATGTCACCTCAGGACGGGATGCAGAGATAAAGTTTCTTGACACCTTAAATAACTGCTTCTTGGATTGGCTAGTCCTGGAAACCACAAGCAGAGAGGCAATTCTTGATTTAGTCCTAAGTGGTCACAGGATCTGGTCCAAGAGATAAATATAGCTAAACTGCTTGGTAATAGTGGCCATAATATAATTAAATTTAACATCCCTGTGGCGGGGAAAACACCACAGCAGCCCCACACTGTAGCATTTAATTTCAGAAAGGGGGACTACACAAAAATGAGGAAGTTAGTGAAACAGAAATTAAAAGGTACAGCACCAAAAGTAAAATCTCTGCAAGCTGCATGGAAACTTTTTAAAGACACCATAATAGAGGCTCAACTTAAATGTATGCCCCAAATTAAAAAACATAGTAAGAGAACCAAAAAAAGTGCCACAATGGCTAAACAACAAAGTAAAAGAAGCAGTGAGAGGCAAAAAGGCATCCTTTAAAAAGTGAAAGTTAAATCCTCGTGAGGAAAATAGAAAGGAGCATAAACTCTGTCAAATTAAGTGTAAAAATATAATTGGGAAGGCCAAAAAAGAATTTGAAGAACAGCTAGCCAAAGACTCAAAAAATAATAGCAAACATTTAAAATGTACATCAGAAGCTGGAAGCCTGCTAAACAACCAGTGGGGCCACTGGACGATCGAGATGCTAAAGGAGCACTCAAGGACAAAAAGGCCGTCGCAGAGAAACTAAATGAATTCTTTGCATTGGTCTTCATGGTTGAGGATGTGAGGGTGGTTCCCAAACCTGAGCCATTCTTTTTAGTTGACAAATCTGAGGAACTGTCTCTGATTGAGGTGTCATTAGAGGAGGTTTTGGAACAAATTGATAAACTAAACAGTAATAAGTCACCAGGACCAGATGGTATTCACTCGAGTTCTGAAGGAACTCAAATGGGAAATTGCAGAACTAATAACTATAGTCTGTAACCTATCATTTAAATCAGATTTTGTACTAAATGACTGGAGAATAGCTAATGTGATGCCAATTTTTAAAAAGGGCTCCAGAGGTGACCCCGGAAATTACAGGGCCGGTAAGCCTGATTTCAGTACCGGGCAAACTGGTTGAAACGATAGTGAAGAACAAAATTGTCAGACACATAGTTGAACATAATTTGTTGGGGAAGAGTCAACATGATTTTAGTAAAGCGAAATCATGCTTCACCAGTCTACTAGAATTCTTTGAGGGGGTCAACAAGCATGTGGACAAGGGGGATCCAGTGGATATAGTGTACTTAGATTTTCAGAAAGCCTTTGACAAGGTCCCTCACCAAAGGCTCTTACACAAAGTGAGCTGTCATGGATAAGAGAGAAGGTCCTCTCATGGATTGGTAACTGGTTAAAAGATAGGGAAAAAAGGGTAGGAATAAATGGTCAGTTTTCAGAATGGAGAGAGGTAAATAGTGGTGTCCCCCAGGGGTCTGTACAGGGACCAGTCCTATTCAACATACTCATAAATGATCTGGAAAAAGGGGTAAACAGTGAGATGGCAAAATTTGCAAATGATACAAAACTACTCAAGATAGTTGAATCCCAGGTAGACTGCGAAGAGCTACAAAAGGATCTTGCAAAATTGGGTGATTGGGTAACAAAATGGCAGTTGAAATTCAATGTAGATAAATGCAAAGTGATGCACATTGGAAAACATAAACCCAACTATACATATAAAATGATGGGGTCTAAATTAGCTGTTAAACTCAAGAAAGATCTTGGAGTCGTGGATAGTTCTCTGAAAATATCCACTCAATGTGCAGTGGCAGTCGAAAAAGCAAACCGAATGTTGGGAATCTTTAAGAAAGGGATAGATAATAAAATAGAAAATATTATATTGCCTCTATATAAATCCATGGTACACCCACATCTGGAATACTGTGTGCAGATGTGGTCACCCCATCTCAAAAAAATATATATTGGAATTGGAAAAGGTTCAGAAAAGGGCAACAAAAATGATTAGGGGTATGGAACGGCTTCCATAGGAGAGATTAATAATACTGGGACTTTTCATCTTGGAAAAGAGATGACTGGGGGGATATGATTGAGGCCTATAAAATCATAACTGATATGGAGAAAGTAAATCAGGAAGTATTATTTACTCCTTCTCATAACACAAGAACTATGGGTGACCAAATGAAATTAATAGGCAGCAGGTTTAAAACAAACAGAAGGAAGTATTTTTCCACACAACACAACCAGTGGTACTATTTGCCAGAGGATGTTGTAAAGCCCAAAACTATAACAGGGTTCAAAAAAGAACTAGATAAGTTCATGGAGGATAGGTCCATCAATGGCTATTAGCCAGGATGGGCAGGGATGGTGTCCCTAGCCTCTGTTTGCCAGAAGCTGGGAATGAGTGAGAGGGGATGGATCACTTGATGATTCCTTGTTCTGTTTATCCCCTCTGGTGCACCTGGCATTGTCTGCTATTGGAAGACAGGATACTGGGCTAGATGGACCTTTGGTCTGCCCCAGTGTGGCTGCTCTTATGTATCTAGTGGGGTCCTGCAGGAGTCAGTCCTGGGTCCGGCGCTATTCAATATCTTCATTAATGACTTGGCTAATGGAGAGGAGAGTACGTTTATAAAAATTGCAGATGACACCAAGTGGGGAGGGGTTGCTGGCACTTTGGAGGACAGGATTAGAATTCAAAATTACCTTTGACAAATTGGAGAATTGGTCTGAAATCAACAAGATGAAATTCAATACAGTCAAGGGCAAAATACACGTAGGAAGGAAAAATCAAATGCACAACTACAAAGTGGGCACTAACTGGCTAGGCCGTCATAGTTGAAAAGGATCTTGCGGGGTTGTCATGGATCACAAACCCAACAACAGCGTGATGTAGCTGTGAAAAAGGCTACTGTCATTCTGGGGTGTATTAACAGGAGCATCATATGTAAGACATGGGAGGTAATTGTCCCGCTCTGCTTGCCATTGGTGAGGCCTCAGCTGGAGTACTGTATACAATTTTGGGTGCTACACTTTAGGAATAACGTGGGAAGAGGTGCGGGCTGCAGGGACATGCTGGCCGCCTTTTCCCGCAGCTCCCATTGGCTGGGAATGGCGAATTTCAGCCACTGGGAGCTGCGGGCGGCCATGCCCGCGGATAGTCAATGTAAACAAAATGTCTCGCGGCCGGCCAGCGGATTACCCTGATGGGCCGCATGCCAAAGGTTGCCAACTCCTGGTCTAGGTTTACTTGGTCCTGCCCCGACACAAGTCCTGCCAAGTCACAACTCCTGCCTGGACTTGATGACTTCCCAAGGTCCCTTCCAGCCAGACATCTCTCTGCATCTCAGCCCTTATCCCTCCCAGAGCTCAGCTCTACCTCTCCTGAGGCTGTGGATCTTGCTGACGCACTCCCACTCAATAGAGGTCACTTTCTTCTTGTGCTCCTGGACGACTTTCTGCAAGGCCAGGTTTAGCTCCTCCTGCTGCTGCTGCAGAAATCTCTGCTCCTGCCAGAGGGAAACATATGGGTCTGGCCCCAGAGCAGCCAAATTCTCAAAACTAGCGCAGCCCATTAGCTCATCAACTGGCTAGTGCAGATTCCCCAGCTCAGTTGCTGTGGGGAGCTGGTGTCATGTGCCAACTCCATCATCTGGGACCTGTCATGGTCAGTGGCCGTGCATCTAGGCTGCCCTACCCCCGTTTGTCAGCCTGCTTATCTCGAGTGCCTGTGGGTCAGTACCCATGGGGCTAGTGGGGCCATTCCTGCTCATCTGCTCTGACCATCTGCGTCAGCAGGGCAAGGAATTTCACACAGCAATTCCTGCAGCAAGCTCACGGAGGGATGGTGTTCCACACGCTCCTTGCTAGCTGGCATCTAGATGTGGACATTGACTAAACGTTGAGCAAAGCCTGTTTGGCAGGAGGCCAGCTCAGGTTTGCTGTTACAGTGTCTATGCAATGGAGCTCATTCCCTGAGGCTTGGGCTTTTCCATGGGCCCAAAGGAGCTGCAATACCCCCACTCCTGCCCTATGGAAAATCCCAGCTTTGCAGCTAAACTAGAACAGCGCATGGATCAGCACAGACTGAGGCTGGGATCTCTGCCCTCTGGGCTCCAGTCATCATAAATCCTGCTTTCATGCCGAAACAGCAATACAAGGACCATCATGGGACCCAGAGGTACCCACAGCATGAAAATAACCCCAGCAATAGGCATAGGGAAAACTTGCCGCCTGAGCTTAGATGTCATAGGCTCAGTGACCAGGATTTTTATAGTCTGGGAAAGGGATCCGTGGATCCTAGTGGCTAAGCGAGGGATCCTTAGATCCAGCTACATGGAAGGGGATGCACAGATGTGATTGGCAAGTAAGAAGGATGCTTAGAATATGAGCAGCAGGATTCTTGAATGTCATTGCTTCAGAAAAAAGACCCGTAGTTCCCATTGGATCGGGGGGAGGGGAAGGGGAAGGGGATGGGAGAAAAATCTCTAGATCCCATTGGCTCGTTAGAATTTATTTAATTAAAATATTAAAGAGGTCTCTATCTGTCTCCAAATCAGATTCTGGGGGGGTCTGTCGCTTACCCCTAGATCCCCTTGGCTCAGGGGACAAGGATCCTGAGGTCCCATTGGCTTGGAGGAGGGGGAGGATTCCTAGTTCCCATTGGCTCAGGGGAGGAGGAGGATCCCTAGTTCCCACTGGCTCAGGGGAGCGGGGAGGATCCCTAGTTCCCATTGGCTTGGGGGAGGGGAGGGAAGGATCCCTAGTTCCCATTGGCTCGGGGGAGGGGAGATCAAGATCCCACTGGCATGGGGGCAGTAGGTTCTGTGGTCTGGGTCTCCGCGCGTTGGGTACCTCTCTCCTGTTGCCCCTGAAGGCCGACAGCTTCTTGCCATAGTCCTTCTCCTGCAGGGCTTTCAGCCGCTTGGCCTCATCACGTAGCCTGGTGGTGAACTCGTGCTCCTGGCGCTCCCGAGCCTGCCGATGGTGCCGCTCCAGGATCTCCACCTCATGGTCATAATACTGCTTCTTACTCTGTGCGTGTGCAGAGCAGGGAGCTTACATGCGTTTTCCTCCCACTCACCGAATCAAATAATATTGGGCAACATAGAGGGGCTAAGCCCCAGACAGCGTCGGCCTCTCTGAACTGCAGGGATTGCAGTTCCTAGGCAAGCACCTGGCTCCACACCTCTGGGCTCCTGCCGCACTGGGTGTCCCTCGAGGGGCTGGGAAGTGCAGCCACACAACGCTGGGGACACGAGCCGGTGCACGTCTCCAGCGGGATGGCGAGCTCTGTGCAGAGCACAGGTCCCTGCACCAGGAGCTCGGGAAGGGCGGATGTGGGCAGAGCCCACTGAAAATGATGATTTATTTGTCTCACCATAGTGTGCCTAGGAGCCCCAGTCCTGGCTGCTTACAGCCACAGAACACGGGACGTGACCTAGGACGTGTCTAGAGATGTTGATAGCATGTGAACAAACAACAGATAGCACCAGCCACAGCTCACATTCTCAGACGTGGCCACTGATTTGTGTGCCCAGCCTGGGACACTGCTGGGATCCTGATCTGCAGGTGGGCTGAGTGCCTGCAGTGCCAAAGGACTTCAGTGACCCTCAGCCCTTCTGGAAATCAGACTCAGGGCATCTCAAGCCAGACACCGAGAAATGAAGGCCCCTCCAACCCCAGGCGGCTTTGAAAGCTGGGGCCCAGGCCTCAGGCAGCTGTCACAAAGCACATCTCGGGTGATCATATGTCCTGTTTTGGCCGGGACAGTCCCTTTTTTAAGCCCTGTGCTGGCCAGCCTGACGTTTGTGACAAAAGGGGGCATTTGTCCCATTTGCTCTTGCCAACTAGATCAAACAGGACAGATACCCACCTTTGTCACAAAAGTGGGGTGCGGAGGAATGTGCGGGGCGGGGGAAGGGTGATGCCAGCTCCGCGCGGGGTGGAGGCAGAGTTCGGGTGCGGGACAAGCAGGGCTTGAGCGAGCAGTGCGGGGAAGGGGGGCAGTGCTCGGGCCAGCCCCCCGCAGGGAGGGGGACTCAGGCGAGCAGCGCCATCAGCCCCGCATGGGGAGGGAGGCTTGGGTGATGGCTCAGGCTAGCCCTGCACCAGGGGGAGGGGACCTTCGGCTAGCCCCATGCGCTGTCCTGTTTTCCCTTTGGGAAAATATGGTCACCTTAAGCATGTCCCATGTGGGATCCGGAGCGGTGCTGGATTGGGAGCTGGGAATAGGAGGGATTGAGACCTGTGATGATTTTCAGTTCCCCAAGCTCTGAAAGGCATACGACTACGCCATGGAGATGAGAGCAGTTGCACCCTGCCCCAGGGGTTGTGGGCCTGCCCGGCCTGGCAGTGCCGCTCGCAGGGCCCGGCTGACAGCCGCTAAGGTGGTTACCGTCATTTCCTGCTCAATGTGGCGGAACATCTGCTCCCTCTGCTGATGGAGCTTCTGCTCCAGCTGGCTCTGGGCTCGCTGCTCTTCCTTCTGGAGAAGGCGGAGTTCATGCAGCTCCTGGCGCCTGGCGACAGGGAGACAGACCCACAGACGTAATGGTGGGGAGATGCATTGGCAAGCAACAAGCAACCTCCTGAAACGTCAGACATTTTCAGAACCAAACTCGACCCCGAACGGTTTTTATTTGTCTCCTCAGGTGAGACTGGCCCAGCTCTGGCTCTAGCCACACCGACAATTTCACAGGGAAGCCTGCTCTTGAGTTTTACCACAAGTTTGCAAACTCCACTGACATCAATGAAGTGGCGCCACTAGAGAATCTAGCCCTGTGCAGATACAGAAGTCCCCTGTGTTTGGAGGGTTTCCTGCCTCTTCCCACTGGAGCTGCAGACTGTAAGGGTGGCTGTCACCCTGATTGTAAATATGGCTATAGAAAAAGGTGTGAAACCTTTAGGCCAAATTCATTCCTGGAGTAACACCAGTGTCCTCAGTAACTGGGATGCAATAACTGCAAACATGCATGGGGATTAGAAATGATCCCCCACACACTCTCCTTTACTTATGATGAGCTACTGCCCACAACAACGTCCAACATTTGTACAGAGACGTCCCTCCCAGACTCCAGTGCACACTGTCCGCAGACGTCCTTGCCAGACCCCAGCGCACGCTGTCTGCAGACGTCCCTCCCAGACTCCAGCGGTGCACGCTGTCTGCAGACGTCCCTCCCAGACTCCAGCGCATGCTGTCCGCAGACGTCCCTCTCAGATCCAACACGCAGTCTGCAGACGTCCCTCCCAGACCCCAGTGCACGCTGTCTGCAGACGTCCCTCCCAGACTCCAGCACACGCTGTCTGCAGACGTCCCTCTCAGACCCAACACGCAGTCTGCAGACGTCCCTCCCAGACCCCAGTGCACGCTGTCTGCAGACGTCCCTCCCAGACTCCAGCGCACGCTGTCTGCAGACGTCCCTCCCAGACTCCAGCGCACGCTGTCTGCAGACGTCCCTCCCAGACCCAACGCTCAGTCTGCAGACAGCCCTCCCACACCCCAGCGCACACTGTCGCCAGATGGGGGCGCTTTAAAACAGAAGGTGACTTGCTCAGTCAGTCAGTGGCAGAGCTGTGAGCAGAATCTCACCCTCCCCTCTCATAATCTAACCCCCGTGCTTCTCACCCTGCCCAGGTGATGTTCCCTTTTCTGCATCATGACTTGCTCTTCCCATCTCCTATTTAACAATAAGGGAAGGGCAGGATGCTCTCAGCCCCCACCCTAAGAGCCCCTGCCGTCATCATTCGACTATATCCCTTCCCAGTCGGCCAAGTGCCCCTTACCGAGCCGAGCGCATCTTCTCGCCCTTTGTATCCACCTCGCCGATGGTCTTTGAGGTTGTCACGCTGACCTCCTTCCCATCCACAACAAACTTCCTGGTTTTCTTCACTGTTCTTCTTAGGGAGACACCCTCCTGAGACCAGAAACAGAGGGTTATATTCACAACAAGCCTAGAATCCACTCATTCAAAGAGACAAACTCAACAAAACAGCTGATGTGGAGGCAGCTTGAACCTCCACCACATAATTCCACTTGCTTATGTATCACTCAGACCAGGGAGATGCTCTGTTCTTACTCAGGGGAGCTCCCAGAGAAGCCAAATCACAACCTGAGCAAGGACTGAGTAAAAACTCAGATTCACAGACTTTAAGGCCAGAAGGGGCCATCGTGATCATCTAGTCTAGTCTGACCTCCTGCACATCACAGGCCACAGAACTTCGCCCGCCCATCCCTGTAATAGATCCCTCACCTCTGGCTGAGTTACTGACGTCCTCAAATCACACTTTACAGGCTTCAAGGTATAGAGAATCCACCATTTACACCAGTTTAAACCTGCATGTGACCCGTGCTCCTCGCTGCAGAGGAAAGCAGGGTCACATGCAGGGTTTAAACTAGTGTAAAAAAACTGCAGGGTCTCTGCCAATCTGACTCGAAGGAAAATTCCTTCCCGACCCCAAATATTGCGACCAGTTAGACCCTGAACATGTGGGAAAAATCAATCCAGCAGATACCTGGAAAATAATTCTCCGTAGTAACTTGGAACCTCCTCATCTAGTGTCCCATCTCCAGCCTTTGGAGATATTTGCTGCTAAAAGTTGCAGATTGGCTACAAGCCATTGTAGGCAGTAACACCATCCCATCCCCTCCATATGCTTATCAAGCTCAGTCTTGAAGCCAGTTAGGTTTTTTGCCCCCACTGCTCCCCAGAACTGCTGTTCCAGAACTTCACTCCTCTGATGGCTAGAAACCTTCATCTAATTTCAAGCCTAAACTTGTTGATGGCCAGTTTATAGCCATTTGTTCTTGTGCCAACATTGCCCTTAACTTAAATAACGCCTCTCCCACACTGGTATTTATCCCTCAGCTGTATTTATGGAGAGCAGTCATATCTCCCCTCAGCCTACATTTGGTTATGCTGAACAAGCCAAGCTCTTTCAGTCTCCTTTCATAAGACAGGTTTTCCGTTCCTCGGATCATCCTAGTAGCCCTTCTCTGTACCTGTTCCAGTTTGAATTCATCCTTCTTAAACATGGGAACCCAGAACTGCACACAGTATTCCAGATGCTAGGTCCAACTCTGCTTGGCTCTTGGCAGTTCTCATTCTATCCCTACACTTTCTGACCTCTGAGCGGTAGCTTTCCTTGCAGATCCATCCCTTCTTCCATTCCTTGTAGGTTCTATGCTTTGTCTTAATTGTCCATTTGAGATACTTTCAGCCAACTTGGTCTGTAACCCTTCGCTGTGAATTGTTTCTCCTTGCTTGGGATGCAAGCTTCAGAGAACTTCTGCAACTTGGACTTAAAGTAATTCCAAGCCTCCTCGACATTCAGATCCTTGAGTTCTTCAGTCCAGCCTGCTTCTCTAACTAATTCCCTTCATGTTTTCAAATTTTCCCTTTGGAAATCAAGGCCCCTCGTTGCAGATCGATTTGTGTTTATCCTTCCATTTAGTTTAAATTGAATAAGCTCATGATCACTCTAACCAAGGTTGTCCCCTACAAACAACTCTTCAGTGAGGTCCTCCTCACTACTCACCAATATCAAGTTTAAAATGGCATCTCCTCTCATAGGTTCGGTGATTATTGAGTGAAGAATCTGTCAGCTGTCACATCCAGGAAAACCTAGGCCCTACTGTTATTAGCAGCACTTCTCCTCCAATCTATATCTGGGAAGTTAAAGTCTCCCATAATCACACAATTCCCAGTAGTATGTATTTCATTAAAAATAAAAGATTTCTATCCATATCTAGATCAGATCCTGGGGATCTGTAGCACACCTCAAGCATTATCCCAGTGGAGCCTCTGGTACCGCTCTTCCCCAAAGTGTTTTTACCTAAACAGATTCTGGTTAATCCATTTAATCACTTCTAATTTCTTTACAGTCTACCTTGTCATTAATATACAGTGCTACTCCACCGCCTCTATCTTTATTTCTGTCTTTCCTGAATAGCAGGTACCCTTCAATACCTGTGCTCCAGTCATGACTACTGTCCCACCATGTTTCTGTTATCCCTCTCACGTCTGGTTTAATCTTCCTGCACCGGTAGCTCTACTTCCTCCATTTTGTTACCCAGCCTCCTTGCATTGGTGTACAGTTATCTTAGTTGTTTCTGCTCAGCTTCGTCCAAATTCCTCACCAGATCATCGCCAATTTCACCTACCAGATTTAGTGCCATTGGTATCAGCACTGTCTTTCCTCTTGATGGCCACGCTCTTGCCCTCTGTTGCTCCTTTCTCCACTGCTGTATCCTCTCTTACTTGATTTTCCTCCCGCTCAATATTAGAATCAGGTGTTGAGATTACATGAGCATCTCCCAACCATCTCCCCCAAATTCCTAGTTTAAAAGCTCTTTTAATCAGTTATGTCAACCTCCATCCCAGAAGTCTGTTTTCCTCCCTACTCAGGTGGAGTCCATCCCAGGAGAACAGTCGTCTGTCAGTGAATGCTTCCCAGCTGTCAACCATCCCAAAGCCCTCCAGATGCCTGAGCATCTGTTGATCATCATCTTGTCTCACCTTCACTCTCCTCTTCTGGGGACAGGTACAATCCCACTGAAGATCACCTAAGCCTCCATTTCCTTAAGTGTCTGTGTCATTTGTTCCCACATGAAGGACAGTCAGTGGATTCTTCCCTGTTCACATTAGGATTCTCTTTGGCCTCAGGTCCACATTCCGTATCTTAGCTCCCGTCAGACAGTGCACCTTTCTGTTCTCTGGATCATCTCTGGTGACAGGTCTCTCTGTTCTTCTTAGTGGGGAGTCTCCAATTGAATAGACCTTCCTCTTCCTGGTGTTGGTGAGATTCTCCAGCCTTCTGTTCTTTCAGGCTGCCTTTTGTCCTTTGTTCTCACTTGCAATCTTCTGTGAATCATCCTCTGTCCTCCTGGGGCTCAGCAATCCAGCTATCTCCATTGATTTTTCCCCTCTTCTTGTAAGACTAGGTGCTCTTCTCTTCTTCCTGGCCCTCTTGCTTTCTCTGCCATGCCCCTTCACTTTCCAACTCAGCAAACCTCTTCCTCAGCTCTATTTCTCCTTCACTCACCAGTTGTTTTCTCGGCTTGTTCTCATAGTCACATGCTTCCACTGGCCCTTTTACCCTCACAGTTCTCCAGTCCAGCTTGCATCTCTAAGTCTTGAGTTTTCCTTTCAGCCTCCTTCCTCTTGCCTTCCCTTCTTCATCCATTCAAATCTCCTTTGAAATTCAACCATAGTTTCTACCTGCATCTCCAAACCTTGGATCGTCTCTTCCATCACATCTATCTGCAGCACTTCACACAAACAAAGCTCTTTTCAGGTACCTGCTCCAGGATAATGTACATCCCGCAGCTTCCCCATCCAGTCATCTTCATTGTCTCTTCCATTTCTTGGGTCACTACTACTGCTGCGTCTGTAGCTGTGATAGGCTCTGCTCCTACTCCTGCTCTGTAAGGATGGCAGGGTTTGGCCCTCTGGAAGGTTTGCCTATTCACTCTGAATAGGACCAAGCATGAAAGCAAGGCGCAACGAACTGTAGCGGGGAGATCAGTTAAAGCGTCTGGTTGGCAAACAGAGCAACCAGCACGTGTGTGAATGTTGCTGACTATTTTCGGAAGGGCCTAGAAAATGGGGATCAGGGCAGGACCTCTGCCCAGAAAGGGTGGAACTGACATCTCCTGGCACAGGAAAAGGGAACCTGGACCAAACCTTAGTAAGACTATCCTGCTCTGAGCGGGCCTTGTTCCTCACCGCCGGCACGGGATGAGGAAGAGCTGTTGATCAACAGCTACCATGACAAACCACCAGTGCAGAGTCTGGCACCAGAGACCCCAACACACCAGTTCCCTGGATAATGCATTTGCATAATTGTCATTTTCTTATGGACCAAATCTGGAGGGCCTCACTCCAACTGGGTCACTGGGCTAATTCCCCAAGTCCATGCTCAGCCCTTGCTCAGGCAAAGCCCCCAGTGAAGCCAGCCACAGATGCTGGAACAGCTCCTCAGCCGGTGTAAATTGTCCTTGGCCCTTGATCGCACGACAGCATCTGAGGATCTGTCCCCCGGAGCACAGACAGAGAAAAAGGCTGCAGGATTCGGTGCTAGCAGTTTAATCTGTTTCTGCTTGAAACAGTCTGTGGTTTCTCTGGTTTGTTACATCCTCCAAACAAAGTAGCAGTTAACCATGAATGTGAGACAAACCATACAGCACTGTGCTCCTGGGCCATTCTGCACTGCCTGCCGGCACCAGTCGCACAGCCCATCCATAAAGCATTGATTTTATACAGCCTCAGGGCTCAAAATGGAGTTGGCGCTGTTCAGAGTTGCCAGGGGGAGAGCCCGTAAAGATGAAGTCCTGTTTGTAGGCCTGGCAGCAAAAGTATCTTCTCCTTTCCCCATCGCTCTGCCTCAGCCCTGATCTAAAGGGACCTCCCTCCAGGATTCAGTCAGCTCGGTCCTTCTCCATTCCAGGGAGCCGGTCTGTGTGGGGCCAGGTGGGTAGGAGGGTTTTTTGGGTATGGCTACAGGACTAAAAGCCTCCCAGCCAGGCCCAGAGACAGCCCTAGAGACGAAAGGCCCCACGCCCCAGACCCTGGCATCCTGCCCCCCCATTCAAAGCATTCTAGTCTCACGTGTTGAGCCAGCCTACCTGTGTGACGTCTTGCGCGCAGCGCGGGGTCTGCAGCCTTGCCGAAGGAAGGTGGCGGTGCATGGCAGACTCTGTATTGCCTGGTGAAGTTGGCGTCTCTTCTTGGTTGTGTATTAAACCATCGTTTAAGGTCAAATCTCCCTTACCACTGGGATCTTTTCCGTCTCTCATTGCTCCTCCATTAGCTGCCTGTTTCAGGGAGGCAGGGCAACCCAGGGGTGCCTCAGCAAAGCTCACGTTCTTCCTTACCTTTGGGTGCCCAATAGGTTCCCCTTGGGGCTCCAGTCCTGCTCCATTCCCCAGGGGGGCACTTCTCTCTTCTCTTCCAGCTCCGCCCCCTGAGGCGCCTTCTGGACACAGAACAGCCTCTGCCAGACCTTCTCCGGGTGGGTGTCTCTTTTCCTTCGCTGTTTCTCTACCATTTCCATCTCCCCTAGCTTCATGGTCTTTGTCCTCAACAACATTTAATGGGCCACCCCTAGGGCTGTCTGCAGTGTCTTCCACTTTCTCCTCTGTGTGTGCCTTAGCTGGCACTAGGTTCTCCTTGCGGGAGGTATCCACCACTGGGTTTTGATCCTCTAAATTTAAATGACCGAATGTTATATTTTCTATGCTGCCTTCCTGGGCTTCCTCTCTTGCTGGTACCAGTATCTCCTGACTAGATGTGTCCATCACTGAATTTTGGTCTCCCTTTAAATGCTCCTCTACAACCTTGTTTACAATATCTCCTTCTGACTCCTCATGCGCTGGCCCCATGATCAATGTGGGGGAGGTGTCCACCCCTGAATGCTGATCTTCATTTAAATGATCCCTTATATTGTTGTCTATAGTTTCTTCCTCATTCTTCCCTGTTTCCTCGTTGGCTGGAACCACTGTCTCCTTAGCAGAGCTAGCAACCACTGTATTGTTCTCTCCAGTCTCAGTTGCAGCAATCTCTCCCATACAACATGGCTCTTCTAGGGTTGCTGATCCCACCTTTGTGTTTTCATCTGCGTTCTCCATGTCTCCTGCTTCATTCTTTACTGAGGAGGTTTCTGCCTGCTGCCAATTCTCACCACTCTGCTCTAATTTCTTGGGGAGTCTTTCATTCTCAGTTTCACAGTGTGTCTGCTCCGCTAGCTCCCCAGAAGTCTCTGGGCTTCCACCTTCTTCTGCTTCTGCTCCATTTGAGCAATTTTCAGTCTGTAATCTAACCCCTCTCACTTCCTTATCTATACACACTCCAGCACCTTTGGGCTGGAGCTGTCTCAAGGTTTCTTTGATGCTCAGAACTTTAATACTAGTCTGACAAAGGTCAAGAGCTGCTAATAGTCGTGTACCCTCGTTCACGTCCAGGTTTGCAAGAGGGCTGCTCACAGATGCACAATCCAGGTAATGTTTCTTGGCTAGACTTCGTATTTCCTCTGTCCCTTCACCCTGACTCCTCCATTTCCTGGAACTGCGAGGAGGATTCTCATCCATGGTCTGCCCTTCTCCCATCCCAGCTGAGCCTTCAGACAAGTCCCACTTAGTTGCTCCTGTGCGTTCCTGCAGAGCCAGTAAATTACTGGTAGAATCGCTATTTGATAGGTTTTCCATATTTCTGACTGAGGGCAAAGTGGGGCATGTCTGGGTTCTGTCCTCCAGGCCTACAGCTGCCTGTTGACTTTCTGCTTCTGTGGAGGGAACTCTGTCTGTTATGTTTGAGTCAGGGAGTTCAAAACCTGCCTGAGTTTCTCCCAATACAGGCTTGGCCTGATCATCAGCAGTTTCTGCTTCTTCTGTTTTCACCTCTTGCCCTTCCGTTGGCTCTTTAGATGGTGCTAAATGATTTAGCCCAGTACAAAGTTCTCTTGCTTGGGCTGGGCTCTCTAGAGGGCTGGGCCCCTTTTCATGGTTCCCTTTAAAGTCCTTCTCTGCTTCTGGTTTGAGTGCTGCTGCGCGGAAGGGATCTGGCGCTGTCTCCTCCAGCCCCACACATGGCTGAGGCTCAGGACATGAAGGCAACTGCTCCTCGCCCTGATCTTTCCCACTTGCTGTATGCGCCACCGGCTCTCCATTGATCCCACCTTGTTCCCTGGCGTTTTCTTGTGACTTCAACCCACCAAAGAACGACCTGCGTCTCATCAGCTTCAGGACGTCGACGGGCCTCCGGGAGGGGAGCCTCATGGAGCCGCGCAGCTCCCGGGAAGCCGCAAACATGGGTGCGGACTTTCGCCTCATTTGTTTCAGGAAGTCGGATGTTTTTTTTACCCTCATCTGGGGACCATCGGGGACGGAGTCCCCCTGGACACTGGGGTTGACCCCAGGTCCTTGGAACTCAGGCTGGCCAGCAGGGAGAGGGCTCCCGGTCTGATTCTTTGGCGAGCCCATTTGCTCTTCCCGTTTGCTCTCCTCTGCTGGCAGAGCAGGCTGGCTGGCTGGCTGAGCCATCATGTCCATCTCCCTGCCAGCTCCTGCTGTGGGGAGGGATTGCACTTCCCTCCCATCCAGGTTCTGACTGGGCTGGGGCGGCGTTTCCTGCTTGTAGAAGGAGTCTTTGTGGTCATGGTGTGGCTGTTGAATCAAGAGGAGGAGAAAGGTTAGGAGATAGCTGCAGCCTCTTGTCGAACTCCCAAATCTAAACCGCAACCTTATGAAACCCACCCTGTCTAACCCGGAGGAGCCCTTGGGGCAGATCCTCAGCTGGTGCCAATGAAATCAATGGAGCTGTTCCAGCTGACACCACCAAGGACCTGGCTCAGAGCATCACCTGATCCAGAATGGCCGGGCAGGGAGGCAGGAAACACCCGAGCACCGTCCATGCAGCACAGCCTATGGAACGTCCCCCCCTGCTGAGACAGGTGACAGCCAAGCACAGGGAGAGCTGAGGCCCAACCCCCTGCCTGCTATTGCCCTCCTCCCGCGCACCCAGTCCCACCCACTCTCCCCCCCCCGCGCACCCAGTCCCACCCACTCTCCCCCCCGTGCACAGTCCCACCCACTCTCCCCCCACAGCACACCCGGTCCTGCCCACTCCCCCCCCCCCCTCATACCTGGTCCCACCCACTCTCCCCCCCCTCCAGCATGCCTGGCCCCATCCACCCACCATCACGCCCCCAGCATGCCTGGTGCCACCCCCGCTATTGCCCCCCCAGCATGCCTGGCCCCGCCCAGCATGCCCAGCCCCACCCACCATCCCTCCCTCCCCCCAGCATGCCCGGCCTGACCCACCCACCATCGCCCTCCCCCCAGCATGCCTGGCCCCACCCACCCACTCACCATCACCCCCCCCCAGCATGCCCGCCCCCACCCCTGCTATTGCCCCCCCTCCAGCATGCCTGGCTCCACCCCACGTCCATGTCACACCAGGCCCAGCAGGGGTTGTTTGAGGGGCAGGCGGCCTCGTGCCACAGGCCACATGATCACTGATGTTCCCCTTCCTGCACGGCCCCCCTGGGGGAGAGCCAGCCTGGCCTCTAGGAAACGACAATGAGCTTCAGTTGCTGCTTACTGATGAGACATGTCCTTCTTCCTCCTCCTCTTCCACCTCTTCCATCACCTCTGCCCTGGCCTCTGCAATCAGCTCCCGCAGGGGCCGCTTCTCCGACACCTCTGCCACGAAGGGGTGCTGAGGGGAAGCAAGGGATCGTAAGGTGCAGATCTCCACAGAGACAGTCTGTGTGTGCCAGGCTGGAGGGGCCAGAGCCCAGCCGTCCTACATGCACCTCTCGATGGGAGCTCCGCACATGGAGGTGGGAACCTGAGTTTTGCTGCTGAGGGAAGTGAGGGGTTCTCTGGGACACAAGAGCGCACAAGGTAACACAGGAAACTCCCCTCTCCTCCCACCCCAATCCCTGTCCCTGCCCCTTCCCCTGTCCTGTGAGGACGTGGCCACGGGGGGATGTCTCACCTGCAGGAGCTGGCTGGCTGACCACCGGACCTCAGGATTCCTCTCCAGCGATTTTCTCAGAAAGTCTTTAAACTCCTCTGACCTGCAGGACACAGCGATGGATTGAAGAGGCGAAAACTCCTCCGTGCTGCTCGGCCCCTGAACTCTGCTTCTAGCTCTGTGCTCCCCCGGGCAGCCCGGCCCAGGACCCCCCTTTAAGCCTAGGCAGGTGGTGGGAAGAAGGCCCAGTTTATGGCTAAGAAGTGGCCCGGAAGCTGGAACTCCTAGAGTCTAGTCCCAGCTCTGCCACTGATTCACTGCATGACCTTGGCCACATCCCTTGCACTTGTTTTGGCTCTGTGCCCCAGCAATGCTGTACCAAGCCCCAGGCTGTGGTTTGCCATACCTCTGCTCCCTGGAGCTATGGGTTCAAAGCTCCAGATGGGGGGTTCAGCCCTTCATCCTTCCCAGGTGGACAGCTGGATCCCCTGCTATTTAAGGGCCTTGTGAATGGAGCCCTGACCGCTGTGAATGGACAGCAAAAGCCTCCAGGCATTTTTAGTAAGAGTCAAGGTTCACGCCAGTATTGGTGGCCAACCTTTTCCTTCCTCCCACTTGCATGCTGGTGCCCACCCAGAGGTGCTGCATGTCTATGCAGTTGGGGAATCGCTGGAGGTGGGCACCCTTGTAAATCACTGTCGAGGTGGGTTCCCAGCACTACATGTGTCAGGGTTCCCTGGTCAATGGACTCACCATCGCTTGGGAGAGCGCAAGGTGGGTGGCTGGGACTTGGAGATTTTCAGCAGCACCCTCATGGGGTTCAGCTCGTGGTAGGGGGGCTCCATCTCAGCCATCTCGATCAGGGTGATCCCCAGGGACCAGATGTCAGCCTTGTAGTTATAGGGGTTCTCCTTTGAGGTCTCACACTGCACCACTTCTGGAGCCATCCTGCGCCCAGGGAGAGAGATGAGCTCACAATGACCTCTGCCCCGGTGCACCCATGTGGGTTTCCCCATCAGCATCTCCCTGAGCATTTGCTGTCACCAGCCCCATTAGAGCAGCAAACAACGAGAATGTCAGACTGTCTTGGAAGTGGCACAAAAATCAGGATGTGTTCTGCATGGAGTCCCTTCCAGCCCTGCCCAGCTGGGGGACAGTATCTGTGCCATGAGTGGGTGCCAGGGGTCTCCTAAAGTGAGGAGAGTGGGGACAGGGGCATCTGCCAAGGTGAGGTGGTTCCTTGTGGGATGCCCCATTTCCATGCTCAGGGCCACAAGCTATGCTCGTTCTGCGCTCTCCCCAAGGCTGCAGATGCCATCCCAATCTCTTCAGGCAGCTGGAATTCACCACATCCTGCACCTGCCAGAGCTGGTCAATAGGCCATGAATTTATTATGGGGAAAAAATTGTTGTTTCTGTTTGGTCAAAATTGCCTGTGAAACTTTTCACATTTTTCAAGGAAAAGCCAGACTCAGAAACAGACAAAAATTGTTTTCTGAAAACCATTTTCAGTTTTTAAAAAAAGCGTTTTTCAAAATTAACAAGCAAGTTTTTACCAAAAGCCAACAATTTTTACCAAAATATTTTCAGCTGCCAATTTTTTATCCAGAACCCTTTTTTCTGCTACATTTTCCTTTTAAACAAAAAGCCACGTTTTGCTGAAATTATGTACAGTACAGAGCATTTCTGATCTGCCACCATGTCCACAGGCTCCAAAGGCCAGTAGAAAACAACTTTGTTCCCACATTACCCACAATGCCCTGCTGTTCCCGGGCAGTGCTTGCACATACCAATATGGTGTCCCAAGGAAGGATGTCCGTCGCTGCAGGGTTTGGGAGTTTTTGGCAGAGACTCCAAAATCAGCTACATCATAAAGAGAAGAGAAGACAATCAATGACTATGCGTGGGTGGTTTTAGTGTCTCCATGGCCGAACTCTCTGTGGGCGTAACTCCATAACACAGGGGCATGGCACAACTCTGCTGACTTCAGTCACTTCACTGCTGCTGGTGGAGTTATGGCAGCCGAGCATGCGGCCCAGCAAGAGTCAGGGCTGCCCAGAGGGGGGGGGGGGCAAGTGGGGCAATTTGCCCCAGGCCCCCACAAGAGTTTTTTGGGGCCCCTGGAGCGGGGTCCTTCACTCGCTCTGGGGGCCCCGGAAAAGTCTCGCGGGGCCTGGGCCCCCGGAGCTTCTTCCACTCCTGGTCTTCACCACTGAATTACTGCCAAAGCGGGACCCGCCGCCAAAGTGCAGCCGGGTCTTCGGCGGTAATTCGGCAGCGGGGGGCCCTTCCGTTCCGGGACCCGCTCCCGAAGTGCCCCGAAGACCCGCGGCGGGGGCCCCCTGCCGCCGAATTACCGCCAAAGACCCGGCTGCACTTCAGTGGTGGGTCCCGTTTTGGTGGTAATTCGGCGGCGGGGGGTTCCCGCCACAGGTCTTTGGGGCACTTCGGCGGCGGGTCCCGGAACGGAAGGGCCCCCCACCGCTGAATTACCACCGAACGGGGGCCCCCCGCTGCCGAAGACCCCAGGCCCCCGGAATCCTCTGGGCGGCCCTGGCAAGAGTGTGACCCCATGTTCGCACAGCCCCCTGCTACAGCCGCTCTGGGAATACGGTGCATCTGGCTGGCTGTGTCCTATATCACCTGCCGATAATTCAATGGAATGCGTCAGACAGTAGAACCCGAAGGCTCTTAACTTCTTCTAGTTACACTAAGGCCCTGTCTACCCTAGAGAGGAACCTCTACCAGAAAAGCTACGCTGGCAACAAGAGTCCTTTTGCTGGCATAGTTTATACCAGTTCCCCAAAGGAAATAGGCTATGCCAGCTGGCAAAAGGACAGTTTTGCCAGCATAACTGTGTCTACATTGGGGCTTTTGCTGGCACAGCTATGTTGGTTGGGAGGGGATTTTTTCACACTTCTAACCATGAGTGGCAGGTTTTTAGAAATTTTGGTGGTGGCCAGAACCCGCCTCCCCCCCAAACTCCACCCCCCAACTCCGCCCCCCACCTGCCTAAGGCTCTGGGAGGGAGTTTGGGGGTGGGGAGGAGGTCTGGGGTGCAGGGCCTGGTCTGGGGATTAGGGTGCAGGAGGGGTGCAGGGTGCAGGCTCTGGGATGGAGTTTGGATGGGGGAGGGGTCTGGGGTGCAGTCTCTGGGATGGAGTTTGAGTGCAGGCTCCGGGCTGGGGCAGGGGCTGGGGGTGCAGGAGGGGGTGAGGGGTGCAGGATCTCAGATGGAGCTTGGGTGCAGGAGGGTGTGTGAGGGAAGGGGGAGGGGGTGAATGCTCTGGGAGGGAGTTTGGGGATAGGAGGGGGTACAGGGGTGAGGGCTGTGGGGCTGAGGGGTTTTGGGTGTGGGAGGGGGCTCAGGGCTAGGGAAGAGGATTGGGGTGTGGGGTGGGGGCTGTTGGGTGGGGCTGAGGATGAGGGGTTCATGATGCAGGAGGGGGCTCAGGGCTGGGGCAGAGGATTAGGGTGCGGGGGGGATGAGAGCTATGAAGATCTCCTCCCTCCTGAATATTTGGGCTGTGCTATTAAACCAGCCTTGCAAATCTCCTTACAGAGGACACAGAATCCACTCCCCTCTTTCCCCCTCCCCATGGGCTGCTGCTCATAATGACCAGGTTAATAGCTGAAACACCAACGGCTAATGGGGGAGGAGGAAGGGGGAATCATTGTACTGGGGCCCTGAGCTCAGGGGGCTCCCAAAACATACGCAATGTCTGTGTAAATGAAGTGAAATGGGCGAGGCTGGGGCTCCAGCAAACGTAATGGGCCAGGACACCTGCCAAAAAGTTCCAGAGTGGAAGAGTGCAGGCTGCATCACACACCCCAACGGGTTTACACCGAACACAAGTTAAGACTGACCAACCTCATGCACTTACTGTGAGGAGAACAGGGACTGAACCTATTGCCTGTATATTTCACAAGCACTGGGGAAAGATGGCACAGGCAGCTCCCTGCACTCCAGCCAGAGCAGGATACTGGGGTGTTGTACTGCTACTGAACACATGACAGACCCCACGCTCAGCCCACCCACGTCTCTTCCCCACAGTCTCACCCAGCTTGACATCTCCTTCCAAGGTCAGCAAGACATTCCCAGCCTTCAGATCCCTGTGGATGATCTTGCAGCTGTGGAGATATTGCAGGGCCAGCAGGATCTGCTTACAGGCCACTTGGATCTGCTCCTCCGTTAGACCCTTCTCCAGCTCTGCAATCAGAGACACCTCTGGGGAGTTAGTGTACTAGCTAAAGCCCCACAGTGCCATGGGCATGGGGCACGGCAGGAGACACAGAGACAGGTTCAGGTCTGGGGTTACAGTTGACCCAATTAGTACGGGCACTAAGGCAGTACCTCACCAGGGATGGGGACTTCATCTGGGATCAGGGTCCCATTCTCCGGGCACTGCACAGCCACAGAGCCAAAGCCAGGCCCTCCCCCAAAAAGCCTGCGCTCTCAATAGACAGCCAGACATGGGGGGAAACTGAGGCACAACGCAACTTGCCCAAGATATTAAGGAGCCTGCAGCAAGACAGGAATTTCAGCCATAGAGCCCACGTCCCTGTCCCAGCCTTAACCACAAGCCGTTCTCGTCTCTGTGGCTTAGTTTAGCCATCTGTCAAATGGGGAGGGTGCTCCAGGGCTGTTGTGAGATGTTGTAAGGAGCAGGAAGCTTGGGGCTGAAAAGGGCTCTAATTAGTGCAAAGCACACTTGCATTTTCGCCCTGCCTGGGGTTTGGTGACACAAATCCTAGCAGTCGATGGCTGGGGGATGTGGCTGGGGATGAATATGACACTGGAGGGGGGAAAGGGAATTTAGGGGCTTGTCTATACAAACATTGAGTTGGCGGCAAGCTGGGGTGTAAATCTGCGCTCTGCTGGCCTGCTGTGTACTAAAGGTCTGTGTGGACCCTGCTGCCATGCACTAGAACTTCCCTACAGCACCTCGAGAGGGCCTGGAGCACTGGGCCTGGGACAAGATCTGAGGCCGGAACCAGAGGCTATGAACCAAAGTCAGGCCATGGATTAAACCAGATGCTCTCAAGTTCACTGTCCAGGACATGAACTTGGCACAGTTTTTGCTAGCGTCCTAGAGATTTACGTCAATATAGCCCAGCTAGTGCAGATACAGGCCAATCTGATACAAGCTTAGATGGTTTGACAAAACAATGGATAGGGCTGTTTTGTCCAAGATACCAGGAACAATGGGAAGTAACAAGCAGATGTCATGAAATATCTTAGGCGGTGTGTAAATTGTGTATTCCAGTTGTTTGTCTCAGCCTATAAATATCGGGTACTTTGCCTTAATTCTTTGTCCAGCCAAGGGGGCAGCGGAAAGTCCCACCGCTGACTGAGCTGAGTCCATTATAACAAGTAGACATGTGTTAGTGTAACTGTAGACACTGATCCAGGGAGCCAGTCCTGTGCTTCGTTGACAATAAACCTGTCCGAGCACCTTCGCCACCGAACCATGCTTGTGCTCTTTCTTTAGGAGTAACATCGAGGCCTGCTGAACTAACACGCTGCACTATCTGCTAATGACATCGGAGCTCCAAGGACAGAAGCACTGGGCAGCCTAAATACCGTTACCAAGGCAATGACATTCCAGCATCTAGCACTTAACCACACTGGGAAGTACTACTGAGGTCTGCTGAGCCAGCTGTCTGCGCAGAGCTGGATGGCACATGGAAAGAACACACACATGCAAGCCAACTGACAACACTTGCACATACTATGTGGTTGTGTAGACAGGCCCCAGGACAGATGCCAGGAGAATATTTACTTACCTAGGGTGACCAGGCATCCTGTTTTTAAAGGGACAGTCCTGTATTTAAGCCCTCATGCAGGTGTCTCAACTTTTTCTTAAAAACAGGCAAATTGTCCTGTATATTCTATCTCCCCCCATCAGTACTGGTGGCTCCTGCTTCTGGCCAGATTCCTGCTCGCCAGCCGCCCATCCACCAGCAGGGGTCCAGTGGCCGATGATGAGGGTGGGTGTGTAAGGCAGGTGGCAGGGTGAAGATGCTGGTCTGTGGGCACAGCCCCTGCTGCGTGCTGGCTCTCGGCCAGCAGAGCCCCACCCCACATCCCATTTCGGGCTGGCGATGGCTGATGAGTGCGGGAAGGTGCCACGCAGCACCCAGTTACGTGTCACCTCTGCTGCCCACCCATCCACCCTTTACATGCTTCCCCTCTCACTGTCCTTTCCCTCCTTTGCCCCTTCGCCCCCCCATGCCACGCCGCTCCTCCATATCCCCCCCGGCGGGGCGCATCCTGCTCCCAGTGCTGTGCAGAGAACCAGCCCCTACTCAGAGCGCTCAGCTCGCCAGCAGCCTGGCCAGCAGGCTCCTCCCTTCCCCCACTGCCTCCGGCTGGGCCGGCGCCCTGGGAAAGCCCACGACCCTCTGGCCTGGGGTGCTGGCCAGGAAGAGCAGAGCCCTGTACGTACCAAAGCCCCGCACAGCGCTGGCACGGGGAAGCCTCCTCGCCTCCCCACCTCCTCCCCAGTGGCTGGAAGCAACTCCCGTCCCTTCCCTCCCGCACAGTGCCGAAAGGCTGCTGCTGGCCCCGTTCTGGTGTGAACTCTGGCATAAATCGGGGTGGGGGGACGTGTGATCCTGCATGCCCCCCTCAGGTACCAGGACAGGCAAGTCTGCCCCAGGGGCCCAGCCAGGCATGGAGGGTGGAGAGCGCCAGGCAGGGAGGGTTGGGTCGGTCAGTCACCCCCCTTGTGTGAGAGAGGAGTACAGGCGTGTGTCTCCCCACGTGTGTGTGGAGAGGGGATGGGGGGCTGTCATCCCTCCCCTTGTGAACCCTAAAGCCTTAAAGATAAGAAGGTAAATAAAAAGAATCCAGCTACATAGTATTTTTTAACAGGGGCTCAGTCAACTCGACGTTAATTTGAACGTTTGTCCTGCATAGTTCTGATCGACTGCCGTTGAACTCACTTGAAGACGAGTAATTTTACCAGGTGTCCCGTATTCAGCATAGGAAAATATGGTCACCCTATACTTACCCAGGATTGCTGCATCCACTGCTCCTCCTGGGCAAAACTCAATCAGGATCTGAGGAGAGAGCAGAGTGTCAGAGCAGAGAGCCAGCTTCCTGCCACAGCTTCCAGTCTCAGCGTGCCGGGGTGGGGCGGGGCAGCATCAGCAGAGGGCGCTGGCTTGTGTACTCCACCCAGGGGGAGTCCCTGTTCTTCCCACCCAGAGAGCTTCACCTACCTGCTAGTCTCTCTTTCATCGTCATCACAGCCTCAACCATTCCCCTTTGCTGCTCGGCTCTGATTGCACTGCAGTGCCAGTGACACTAGTGCAAAGGCCAAGCTTTCCTAGACTCCCCTCCTACAGCTTTGCTTTTAGTCACGTCAAAAGACTGATCCCCCCCACCCACCCACCCACTCACCCATTCCTGCACCCACCCTTCTTAGAAGCTGGCTGGTAGAAATATCCATTGCTGCTTCTGGATTGCTACTAGAGCTGATGGAAAAAACACCATTTTCCCCATAAGAAACGTTGAATGAAAAGTCTCTCTCTGAAACATTTCGGTTGGACGATGTTGGGTTCCTGCGGGAAGTTTCCAGCCCAATCAGAATGATTGCAAATGCAGGGGCTAGGAGATTGGGTCGAGCTGGCGTGCGTGTGGGAGGAGTTCTGTGGGTGACCCTGAGAGGAAGCAGAGTGATGGAGCTTCTTGGGCACAGAGACTGTGGGATGGGGAGGCTGGGGAATTCCTGAGCGTGGAGCTCCATGCTGCTGTTCATTCCTACTGTATTCAGGGAACCAGGCTCCGTGAGTATGTTTTGTAAATAACCAAGTTCACACCAAAAATATCCCTGATTCATGGCATTGATTTCTCATGCTAATGGGAAGAACCCTGCGTGGCTCGGAATTGTGGCACCCAGCTCAGGCCCAAGGGGCAGCAGCCTAATTATTTACTAAACTGACCAATTTTTAAAAAAAAAATCTATTCTGTATTAAAGCTCCTGTTAAATCGCATGCCCTGGGGTTACCTTTGTGGGGTCTCTCTGCTCCCCTGTGGATGTTTAAAGGGTCTTTTGAGCAGAGGACCACACATGCTCTGCCCCACCCCTCCTCCCCTCCTCTGTCCACACCTACCCTGCTACCTCTTTAGTGGCAGTTTCAGCTTTGCTGCTGCATCGCTGGGAACGCTCCCTGCCGAGGCCTGGGAAAGGGGGTGCCCAGAGCAGCACACGAGAGAAAAGTTATGGAGGTAGGAAGTGTGCTTGGCCAGCAACAAGAGCGAGGCAGACACCACTTGTTGCTGGGAGTAGCTGTTCCTTTGTTACCTGCGAAGAAGCTGTGGGAACGCTCTCCTGCTCAAACGCTCAGGCAGCTGACTGGCCCCATTCACCTGCCTGTGTGGGCGGAGTCAGTTAGCTCTTTCCAGGGCTTTGACTTCTCCCTCTAGCTTTCATCCTAAGGCTCACCAGGGAATGTGGCCTGGGGCACACCTGGCTCTGAGATCACCCACACTGGGAGGTTAGGCCAGCCCGCCTGCCCCACAGCTCACCCACAGCCTGCTGTCCCAGTACAGTGCATCCAGCAGCTTGACAATGTTTGGGTGATCGCAGCAGGCAAGGATGTCTATCTCCACCACGTAATCTTCCAGCTCCTCCTCACTCTGAGTGTCAATCACCTTCGCAGCAGCCAGAACCCCTGTCACCTTGTTCTGTGCCTGTTGAGACAGATTTAACACATACAAAGCAACGCAGTTATGAATCAACCAAAAGCCCTGCCCAGCCACCTTGGCAACAGCCAGAAGCTGAAGGTCAGCAGTGGAAAGTCTCCCCAGCATCCTCAGTTCACATTACTTAGCACTTTTCATATGAGGATCTCAAAGCACTTCCCAAATGTTATACTCGCAGTGACACTGAAATGCAGCCACTTCTGGAGTGGAGGCTGGCAGCCAAGTAGTGCACAGCACAGCTGTAGGGAGAGGGGAAATCTAGCAAACAGGCAACAGGGCAAACCCAAACTCTCACACAGAGCAATCTGATTGCTAAGGCAACTCTCTCAAAAGCGCACGCACGGCATGCAAAGTATCTATCAAGCTGTAAAAACTAAAGGGTCCATTTCTTCCCCACTGAGCTGTGAACCCTCGATTCCCAGCTCCTGTAAGTGAATTTGGCTCCCTCCTCCAGGGAGCTGAATGACAGTGTTAGCAGCCACACAACTTGTCACTGGAGGAGGAGGCGGCAATTGTTGAAGGCTCAAAGAGGAACCACAGAAGGCTCCATATATACGGTGTCTCCAGATCAAATCTGCTCAGTTTACAAGTAAGAAGCCATTTTCCCTAACAGCTGCCCCTGCAAATGCTGTCCGGGATCTGAGAGTCAAGCTGGGCTCTTCCTTCTTGCACATCCTCACCAATAAGAAAGCTCCTGCAGGTCACATCCTACGCTCAGCCCCATTGGTGCCATCCCCTCATGCCACTGCAGCTTAGCGAACAATTCTCTTGCTGCGGCTCAGTGCTGGGATAGATAGCTTCCCAGCAGGGGCTGTTACAGCATGAGGACATGCTCACATCTAGAGTAACATTTAGGGACATTCAGGAAGTGCTTAATCACACATCTCAAGAAGCTGGTGACCAGCTCTCCCATCCTGAAATGTGAAGAGGCCGCCATGCAACGTAAGGCCAGTGAGACAGGTTTGGGGCATCAATCCTATCAAAGGGACTGCTCGTTGTTTTTGCATACAGGTGACTATCATCAATGGACCAAAGACACTTCCACACTGAAAAGACATGTCTTGTAATACCGTTCCCATGTGTGTTCAAGGATGGAAAACCTTCTGAGTAGACAGTGACTCTACGCCACCAGAGAGCATTTTTTAAAAGCCACTGCTAGCGGCCCCAGAACGCCTTCGGCACATGCTACTGAAACTGCAACTATAGCTTAGCTGTACGCTACAAGGAACGGGCTGAGATGGACGCAGCTGGCTGTTTATCCAGAACAGCCCTGCAACAGGAAACTACAGCTACTGAACCAGAATGTGAGACAGAGAGACACAGTTATCTGCCAGTTTCAAGGCAGGAGCTGGAAAGAATCTGAGAACAAACTATACAGATTTACCAGGGCTCATGTCCGCCATTCTGTCAGGATGGCCAGACGCCAGGCGAGAAGCTGCACCTGCCTCTCAAGAATATTCAAACTACTGAGATGATATGAGTGTACAAGACAGCATCGTATATAAAGGGAGTCGAATCATAACACGGAGAACATAAAAGAACAGGAGTACTTGTGGCACCTTAGAGACTAACAAATTTATTTGGACATAAGATTTCTTGGGCTAAAACCCACTTCATCGGATGCATGCAGTGAAAAATACAGTAGGAAGATGTATAGATAGATATATACACAGAGAACATGAAAAAATGGGTGTTGCCATACCAACTATAACAAGACTAATCAATTAAGGTGGGCTATTATCAGCAGGAGGAAAAAAAACTTTTGTAGTGATAATCAGGATGGCCCATTTCCAACAGCTGACAAGAAGGTGTCTGAAAAATACATCAGAGTCATTCTATAATCGAAGCCTGTCTTGGGAAAGCCAGAGGTGCTGTATCCTGGCCAAATATGACCAAGGATATCGGAGACCTGGTGAGCAGTTGTGACAGGTAGAGAAATGCAGGTCAAGCAACAAAAATACACAGTGAAAATGCACAACTTCCCCATAGAGCTTGGAGCAAAGTAGGGATGGATCTTTTCATGGCAAATCACACAGACGACCTCATTGTTGTACACTGCTGTTCAGACTCCTGGGAATGAGATGAACTGTCAGAAACTATGACAGGGACCATCATAGACACAACAATGAAGCACTTCAGTGAGCATGTGACCCCAAACTGTGCCGTTTCAGACAATGGACCCAGTTTACTTGCAGTGAGTTTGTGCAATTTTCCCAGCAATGGGAATTCAGTCCTGTGAGGAAGTGGGACTGTTCTTAATGTTTCCTCTGAATACTGTGTGGGTGCTTCAGTTTCTGGCCGACACTCTGTCTCCTGGCAACTAATAGCCCGGCCCTTCCCCCCTGCAAGGAGATGCTAAAGGTGTGGGAGAACAAAGAGGTCAGGTGACCTCCTGGCCCGGGAAAGGAACTCAGCAGAGGAGAAGGGGCTGGAGGGGGTTTCAGTTGGGAGCTGGCTGGGGACGGGAAGTGATGGCAGACGTGGGTGTCTGGCTCACTGGGCCCGAGAATGGACCCGGTTGAGGGGTCCCGTTCTCTGTACCTACAAGCTCTGTTTTAGACGTGTTCCTGTCATCTAATAAACCTCTGTTTTACTGGCTGGCTAAGAGTCACGTCTGACTGCAAAGTGGGGGTGCAGGACCCTCTGGCTTCCCCAGGACCCTGCCTGGGCGGACTCGCTGTGGGAAGCGCATGGAGGGGCAGAGGATACTGAATGCTCCAAGGTCAGACCCAGGAAGGTGAAGCCGTGTGAGCTGCTTGCCCTGAAGACAGTCTGCTCCATGGGAGAGGAGGATCCCCAAAGTCCTGACTGGCTTTGTGGGGAGCAGTTCCAGAGCATGGCCTGGGGACTCCATGACAAGTCCCATCACAGCATCACCCATGCCGGCATTGCTCTAATTCTCCTCCACTCCCAGGCTTGTGGCACCGACTGGAGGAGACTTAGACCGGGGGCTGTATGCTCAGTGGAGGAGGCAGAGTGGAGCGGTTCCCCTGTGCACCCCACCCCCATACACATGGCAAAGCTGAACTGACAGTGAAACTTGCTAAAACTCTTTTAAAGAAAGCGGCACCAAACAAAGGAAGCGTACGGCAAGCCATTCGTTGGCGGAAGAACATGCCAACAGAAGGAATCAGCAGCAGCCTGGCACAAGGCTTGATGTCAAGAGGCACGTGTACCTTGGTGCCCATAGCCCCAGCATTACTATAGCTGGCAGAGTTAGAAGGAGTAACAGACAAATGAGAGAGACATGCAAAGGCCAAAACTGACTATGACTAACAAGCTAAAGACCTCCCAGTACTACAAGTGGCAGATCCTGTCAGGATCAGATCATTTCCTCAGGACAAACATGCACTTGGAAGCAAGCTCCATGTGTTAAACTGATGACTCCTCGTTCATATAATTCAGCACTGGCTGAGGATATATTGCACTGAAACCACAAATCTGTACACCCACAATGAACACAAGAGATAAACAGATGTGAAGGATGATGCAACAAACTCTCCGCTGAGATCTGATCAGCAGGACAGGGAAGGAACACAAGCCAATGACCTGACTGTTGAGATCAAAACAGACCCTCAAAAGACTATGCCCAACAACAGCCACGTGCAAGGCTTCTCCTGTCATCACAAGAAGGATTTGCACTTGCTCCAACATCAAACTGCCTGCAAGTTATACACAAGACTTGGCGCAACATGAAGGCATGAAAGATCAGCCCTCCTAGACCCAGATGGAAAATACCCAAGTTGCCAAGCAAGTTGGTATATATATATATAAAAAAAGTTGGTAGGTAGTTGTGTTACATTACATATACGATGAGACAGATTGGTAGCTTTCTTGACTGCCACTGCACATTGAGCAGATGTTTTTAGAGAACTCTCCACAATGACTCCAAGATCTCTTTTTTGAGTGGTAACAGCTAATTTAGATCCTGTAGTAGGAAGAGAGCCTGAGACACAAGCCCTTGTATCAGAGGCCTGGTATGAGGCAGGACCTGCTCACAGAATCTGACAAGAACAGGGCTGATATTGCAGAAATACACATCCCTTAGGCCTTGTCTACACTACAAGACTATTTCGAATCTACTTAAGTCGAATTTGTGGATTCGACCTTATGAAGTCGAATTTGTGTATCCACAGTAAATACACTAATTCGAATTTCTGAGTCCACAGTAACGGGGCTGGCGTCGACTTTGGAAGCGGTGCACTGTGGGAAGCTATCCCACAGTTCCCGCAGTCCCCGCTGCCCATTGGAATGCTGGGTAGAGCCCCCAATGCCTCCTGGGGGAAAAATGTGTCAAGGGTGCTTTTGGGTAACTGTTGTCATTGAACCATCAATCACGCCCTCCCTCCCTGAAAGCTCCGGCGGGAAATCTGTTCGCGCCCTTCTCTGGTCGGTTACAGCTCGGACGCCACAGCACTGCGAGCATGGAGCCCGCTGCGATCATCGCTGCACTTATGGCCGTTGTCAACTCCTCGCACCTTATCGTCCACCTCTTCCACAGTCAGCTGCTGAGAAATCGGGCGAGGAGGCTCCGGCAGCGTGGTGAGGACAGGAATTCACAGAGTGGCGCAGACCTCTCACAAAGCAGGGTACGCCGCGCCGTGGAGATCATGGTGGCAATGGGTCAAGTTCATGGTGTGGAACGGCGATTCTGGGCCCGGGAAACAAGCACGGACTGGTGGGACCACATAGTGCTGCAGGTCTGGGATGAATCACAGTGGCTGCGAAACTTCAGGATGCGTAAGGGCACTTTCCTTGAACTCTGTGACTTGTTGTCCCCTGCCCTGAAGCGCCAGGACACCCGGATGCGAGCAGCCCTGAGTGTGCAGAAGCGAGTGGCCATAGCCCTCTGGAAACTTGCAACGCCAGACAGCTACCGGTCAGTAGCGAACCACTTTGGCGTGGGCAAATCTACCGTGGGGGTTGCTGTGATTGAAGTAGCCCACGCAATCGTTGAGCAACTTCTCTCAAAGGTAGTGACTCTCGGAAACGTCCAGGACATCATAGATGGCTTCGCCGTGATGGGATTCCCAAACTGCGGTGGGGCTATAGATGGGACTCACATCCCTATCCTGGCACCAGCCCACCAGGCCAGCGAGTACATTAACCGAAAGGGCTACTTTTCAATGGTGCTGCAAGCACTGGTAGACCATAGGGGACGTTTTACCAACATCTTCGTTGGGTGGGCGGGCAAGGTTCATGACGCGCGTGTGTTCAGGAACTCTGGTCTGTTTAAACGCCTCCAGGCAGGTACTTTCTTCCCGGACCACAAAATAACGGTTGGGGATGTGCAGATGCCTACAGTGATCCTCGGGGACCCAGCCTACCCACTAATGCCCTGGCTCATGAAGCCCTATACAGGCGCCTTGGACAGAGAGAAGGAACTCTTCAACTACCGGCTGAGCAAGTGCAGAATGGTGGTGGAGTGTGCTTTCGGACGTCTCAAGGGGAGATGGCGGAGCTTACTGACTCGCTCGGACATCAGCGAAAAGAATATCCCCGTAGTTATTGCTGCTTGCTGTGTGCTACACAATCTCTGTGAGAGCAAGGGCGAGACCTTTTTGTCCGGAAGGGAGGTTGAGGCAAATCGCCTGGCTGCAGTTTACGCTCAGCCAGACACCCGTGCCGAGAGAATATCCCAGCGGGAAGCGCTGTGTATCCGGGAGGCTTTGAAAGCAAGTTTCCTCGGAGAGCAGGGTAACCTATGACTCTCCACTTGCTTTCAAGAGAAACTGACCCTGGGCCTGTGTCTGTATGTGTCGATTTCGATCTGCGGTTACATACCCCGTTCTCCAAGTTTCCCCCACTTCCAAAGCACGTTTTAAAGCAAATTAATTGTTACACTCATTATTAATAAATCTTTGTTTTACTTTGCATTTCTGTTCAGGTGTTGAAACATGGACGCATACTGTGCTGGGCACGGTGTGCACTGATGTACAGACCGCTTGTTCCATAGAGGAATGACATCCTCCTGCTCCTACATAGGTCTCTGGGGTGGGGGACGGTTGCAAGTGGTTGTGCATGAAGGGGAGGGATTGCAGGAAGGGGTGGGTTTGCAGGAAGGGGCGAGTGGTGCCTTCTTTGGATAGGGGTTTGGATGACGGCAGTGGGCTGCGGGTTTGGGCGTAGGAAGGGGTAAGGGGTGTGGGGGAAGGGTGAGTATCTGTCCGTGGATGAGGGCTCTTGTTGGGGCTCAGGGCAGCGGAGAGGCTCGTTGCTACGGTGGAAGTGCATGGTAAGGGCAGCGTGCCTTAACATTAAGGGGTGGCAGGCGCTAGGACCCTGGACAAGCATACACATCACAGAATGACCCGGGGCAGCATACACCACACAGAGTGACCCTGGTGCCTACTGACTGCAGTGTGTGTGTGCCCTGCAGTTGATCATGCCCCCAAGTCTGTACCCTGGTAATGTAGGCTATACCGTGCAATTATAAATCCCCTCCCCCCCCATACACAAAAAAATCCTCTGACACGAAAGACGTGACCGAAACAGTGAATAACAGCAAACAGCTTTTAATAATCTAATACACAGTGGGGGGATGAAACTTGGATTTGGGACTGGGTGAGCCTGTAAGGGAAGCACTTCTACAAATTTATAGCGTGAGAGGTGTGTGGTACATTAGCGCTATGCAGTGGTGCAGTGACAGTTCTCATGGCCCCTACCGCCCCTCCGTCTTGTACTTTTGGGTGAGGGGGGGCAGGACTTCTTGGCGGGGGAGGGCGGTTGCAGATACACTGCAGGGGGGCTCTGTCCTCCTGCCTGCGGTCCTGCAGAACATCAACAAGGCGCCGGAGCGTGTCCGTTTGCTCCCTCATTAGCCCAAGCAGCGTTTGAGTCGCCTGCTGGTCTTCCTGCCGCCACCTATCCTCCCGTTCAATGTGTGTGCGATGCTGTTGACATAGGGTCTCCCTCCACTGTCTCTGCTCTGCCGCCTCGGCTCTGGAGCAGGCCATCAGTTCCGCGAACATCTCGTCCCTAGTCTTTTTCTTTCGCCGCCTAATCTGCGCCAGCCTCTGCGAGGGGGATGCCGGGGCAGTCCGGGAAAGAGCAGAAGCTGTGTGATGGGAAAAGTAACTGATTTCCTTGAACAGATACATGTTTGCGAACAGTGAACACAGTCTAGTCAGTTTCTCTGAACAAGACCATACAGGGCAACAAGTCTCACGAGATCTCAGGACAAGTTTGAGATTTCGGAATACGCTCTCATTGGCTGTGGCATTGCACAGGAGAGCGGACAAGTGGGGAGAGACAGCTGAATCCGTCTAGCAGACAGTCCTGGTAAGCCTTACAGTACATTCTGCTTATCAGTTAATGGATAGCTGTGCCCTCCCGCTAAAGGCAATCTGGAAATCATATACTCTGACCCTTTTCCAGCCACTCCTGCCAGTGCATGGGAAAGATCAATGTATGCTTTTCCTATGTGGCCTACAACACGTGGCTGTTAAGCGAGGGTCATTGTTATGCAAAGTAAAAGTCAACCATTCACAACAGTAACAATACACTAATTGCCCTAATTAGATGCAGCATTTCATGAACGAGATCACCCTGATGCGGGTCCCTCGGAGTCACAAAGAGCGGATGCTAAGGGAAGCCCTGCAGAGACCAGGACCATATGCGGCCATGCTTGTGGAGGCGATGATTCCCATCTACATAAGGATGTCCTGGCGCGGAAGAGTGTGCTTCCACGGAGCACCCAACAAGGCACCTCTCCCCAGGAACCTCCTGCGGAGGCTTTTCGAGGACCTAAATGAGACCTTTCTTGAATTGTCCCTGGAGGATTATTGTTCAATCCCTATATGTCTGGACCTACTTTTCATATAGTTTTTCATTGAAAATTTTATATATAGTATTTCTATTTTTTATACCTGTTTTATAAAAAATAAATGTTTACATGTTTATAGCACTTACCGCCTGATCCTTCCCCTGATTCAGAGTCCGGGTTAACGGCCGGGGAGGGTTGGTAGGGGATCTCTGTGAGGGTGATGAAGAGATCCTGGCTGTCAGGGAAAGCGGTATTGTGTTCGCTGTCACCTGCGCCGTCCTCCACAGACCCTTCCTCATCTTCCCCATCGGCGAACATCGAGGAGGAACTGTCCAGGTTCACTATGCCATCCACTGAGTCCACGGTCACTGGTGGGGCAGTGGTGGCAGACCCACCTAGAATGGCATGCAGTGCCTCGTAGAAGTGGCATGTCTGGGGAAGGGCTCCGGAGCGTCCGTTTGCCGCTCTGACTTTTTGGTAGCCTTGTCTCAGGTCCTTGATTTTCACGCGGCACTGCATTGCATCCCGGCTGTATCCTTTCTCTATCATTGCTTTGGAGACCTTCTCGAAGGTCTTTGCATTCCGCTTGTTGGAGCGCAGCTCCGACAGCACAGACTCCTCGCCCCACACAGCGATCAGATCCATGACTTCCCGGTCAGTCCATGCTGGGGACCTCTTTCTATTCTTGGATTGGCCGGACTTCTCTGCTGGAGAGCTCTGCATCGTTGCAGGTGCTGCGGAGCTCGCCCCGATGTCCAGCCAGGACGCCAGATTCAAAGTGCCCAGACAGGAAAAGGAATTCAAATTTTCCCGGGTCATTTCCTGTGTGGCTGGTCAGAGAATCCAAGCTCCGACTGCTGTCCAGAGCGTCAACAGAGAGGTGCACTGTGGGATAGCTCCCGGAGCTACTAAGTTCGATTTGCATCCACACCTAGCCTAATTCGAGCTAGCCATGTCGAATTTAGCGTTACTCCACCTGTCGGGGTGGAGTACCGAATTCGAACTAAAGAGCCCTCTAGTTCGAATTAAATGGCTTCCTGGTGTGGACGGTTGAGCGGTTAGTTCGAATTAACGCTGCTAAATTCGATTTAAAGTCCTAGTGTAGACCAGGCCTAAGAAGTGCTAGGCACAGCGCTCTCACGCAAACACATCCCAATATCAAGTGGTACCAGACCATCCTGATATCAAGGATGGTACACAGGGCCGGCCAGTACACAGGGATGGTACACCTTGTGCCACGCCCCCACCCAGCTAACCCCGCCCCCCCCACGGCAGCTAACCCAGCCTCCCACCCGGGGAGCCTGCCACCCCCACCGCCTGGGGAGCCCCCGCCCCCCCCCGCAGCAGCTACCCCCCTCTGCAGCCAGGGCCGGCTCCAGACCCCAGCGCGCCAAGCGTACGCTTGGGGCGGCATTTTGCCGGGAGGGCGGCAGGCGGCTCCGGCGGACCTTCCGCAGTCATGACTGCGGAGGGTCCGTTGGTCCCGCGGCTCTGGTGGACCTCCCGCAGGCACGCCCGTGGATGCTCCACCGGAGCCGCGGGACCAGCGGACCCTTCGCGGGCACGTCTGCAAGAGGTCCCGTGGAGCCACGGGACCGGTGACTGCCAGCGCGCACCCCGCGGCGTGGCGCCGTGCTTGGGGCGGCCAAATTGCTAGAGCTGCCCCTGTCTGCAGCTAACTCCACCCGGGGAGACACCCCCGCCCCCGTGGCAGCTAACCCCGCCCAGGGAGCCCACCTCCATGGCAGCTAACCCCACCTGGGAAGCCCCCCTGCAGCAGCTAAACCTACCTGGGGAGACTCCGCACCCCCCACGGAAGCTAACCCCACCTGGGGAGCCCCCCCATCTGTGGAAGCTAACCCCGCCTGGGAAGACCCCCCGCCGCAGCAGCTCACCTCAGCTCCACCTCCTCCGCTGAGCACGCGGCATCGATCTAATTTTCCTCCCCTCCCAGGCTTGCAGCGCCGATTGGAGGAGACTTAGAGAGGGGGCTATGTGCTCAGCGGAGGAGGCAGAGTGGAGTGGTTCCCCTGTGCGCCCCCCCCCATTACTGCGGGCGGCCTTCCCTGCACCCCTCCACCCCAGCTCACCTCCACTCCACCTCCTCGCCTGAGCGGGCTTTCAGGCGCCCCCAACCACTAGGCGCCCTAAGCGGCCGCCTAGTTTGCCTAAGTGGTTGCACCAGCCCTGATGGTACAAAAACATTCCCTGAGGATAACAGGAACACACTGACCCCTGCTAATGATAAGGTCAGGATGACAGTACGTAATAAAGATGTTTTAATCAAACCAACATGTACAAGGAGCTGGGTGATAACTCGCCATGTCGGGGGGGGGCAGTAACTAACTATGTCAGAGGGGTAGCACTAGCTTGTTTGTACTGAGGTATAAAGATGTATCTCAAAGAAAGTATCTCTGTCTAGCCTAGTGAGGAATGGAAAGTCCTGCCATTCACTGAGCTGGTCCATTGTTACGGGCATACATGTATTAGTGGTCTGGTAGAGTCTGTGGGATACTAGTACTGTGCTTTGTCAACAATAAACCTGGCTGCATGCCTTTGTCCCTTAACAGATCTTGTGGTCATTTGGGGGTTCACACGAGGTCTGCTGTGTGAGCTGTCTGTGCAGAGCTAGGGCAGCACACATGCAACTAAACATCTAAGCATACTGGTGACCCTGACTACTGATCTGGTAAGCGAGCTTTTTGCATTTTAGATTAGCAAGGGATTTGAACTGACAATGAGCAAGCAACACACAGGTTTAGCAGGTAGAACAGTCCCCCTTGAGCTATTCAGGGCCCGTAAGGCAGAGCTCACATTCTCTTAATGTCTCTCTCTGCACACTGTCCGCATTCTCCAATTGGCATATGAGCCAGAACTGCCTCGTGCACACGTCTGTGGAGACCCAAACTATTTTTTGTAATAACACTAACTTGGTTTCCCCCACAGAGCCAGAGAGTGGCATGGTCTCTGTTGGGGTAGCCCTCAAGCATCTGGGACACTGGTACGACCATCTCAGGCTCAGCCCAGGTTTGAGCTCTATCCGTGCACAAAAAAAGTTGCCAAAACATGTCAACTTTAAGAACAGCTGTTTCTGGGGGGCACTGTAGCTCAGGAATCACTTGGGCAAGTGGCCCCAAATTAGGATCACTGACCAAAACTTGGGGCTCCATGAGGCACCCCGAATTTCAAAGCAACCTGAGTAGCCATGTAAACTTGAGAGCACTCAGAAGGGTCAAGCTTTACACAGTGAGTTGGTCTTCACCTTAACTCTAGCATCTGGGAATGTGGAGAACTCTCCTTTCAGGATGTGCTTGAGGGGAGAGGCCCAGAAGTGTAGAGGAAGGAATCAAGCCTGGATTTTGCCCGGCCTTGGCTCCCTCTCCTAGAGCGAGGCTGGCCTGGCAGGGCTGGGAGGAGTGAAAGGCAGCAAAGAATTATTTTCAGCACTAGAGTCAGCAGCTGTGACTGACACATGCAGAGGGTGGAGAGCTGCTGACCGGAACGTCAGACTCGCTCTCGAACTCTTCCGGGCACCTGGGCTCTTGCCAGCAGCTCCCTGCTGTGCAGCTGCTGTTTGCTGGATTTGCCGGCTGGCGTTCTCCTTGCGGGAGCTCATGCCTCTGCGAGAGATCAGCGCTCCAGGAAGGCTGGGTGTAGCCGGCAGCGGCGCCAGAGTTAAACCTCACAGCCGGGCTGTGTAGGAGAGCGTGGAGCTTGAAACTGTCTGTGGAGGCCACGGTTTTGGGGCAGCCCTGTTCCTTCCCCTCCCCAAGGCTTGGCTCTCTCAGCACAGAGCGCGGCAGAGTAGCCGAGACACGTGCACTCTGGTGCGTGTTCATGGCCCAGCGGAAGTCATTGTGGTTTCTTAATTACCAGCGATTCTTGCTCTTCTAGACGCCTGGCTAGCTGCTGGCAAGCGGCGCTGCTATGGTAACAGTTCTCTGCACACACTGGGGCTGACGAAACCCTCCACACTAGGAAGCGATTCCAGAGAGTCCCTGCTTCCACCGGCCCATCACCAGTGATGGTGCCTCCTGAGCAGCTTCCTGCAGGGAAGGGACTGGTTTGCACCGTCGGAGGTGGCAGGTCCCCAAGTCTCGGCTTCCATCAATACGCTGCCGAGCGGGGCTGGCCCAGGATGGGTCCCCCCAGCGCTTTGTCCAGCCTAACAGCAGGTCTCAAAGCATGTCACACAGGAAAGCTGTATCCCTGTTTGCCACGGAGGGGGGAGGGGGTGAGCTACCAAAGCTTAGCCGGCAAGGCCCAGAACCCAGGGGTCCTACTCCCGCGCCGTTACCTACCCACTAGAACACACTGTCTCTGTGTGACCTGACCAGATCCGCGGGGGCTGTTCCACAATCTAGTCATCGGGCCAGAGCCCCAGCTGGTGGAAGCGGCCTAGCTGCAGGTCACGCCCACTGAGGCCCTGCCCCCTCGATTTAAGGCCAAAAGGGTCCGTTTTGACCATCCAGGCTGACCTCCTGGGTCGCACAGCCAGCGCCTCGCAGCCAGCCAGTACCTGTCATTGAACCAGCCCTGACGTACCACGTGCCAAGGAACCATTGCCTGGGATCTAAGCCTCCTGTGCTCCCAGACAGCTCGTCCCTCCTAGCGTGGACACCCCTGACCATTTCCTCTCCCCTGCCCCATGGCTGTGATACACCTCTCCCCGGGGGCCAGGCCGGCCTTGTCGTCTTCCCACACAGCCACCGCCCTCCAGGCCCTGGCTCAGTTTTGTTCAGTGGCCGAACGAGGCACCAGAGGGCCCTAGGGCAAGACTCAGTTAGGGGCTCCCTTCCGGAGTCTGAAATCCACCCGCCTAGCCCCCCTTGCTCCACTCCAGCTGCCCCACAGCCCCAACGCAGCCCTCCCATCCCCAGGTCCCCGGACAACCCTCCCTCCCCTCCAGTAATGATCCAGCCCCCAGCTCTCCCTCAACCCCCCTCCAGCTTCCTTCAGGCCAGACCTCAGCTCCCCCAGCCCCGACCCAATCACCCCTCCAGGTCCTTTTAGCTCTCTGATCCACCCCCCCCAACCCCACCTCGGGCCTTCCACCAGCTCCCCACCTTGGTCCCCGCCAGCTCTGATCTAGCCCTCAACTTTCCCCTTCTCTTTCCTCCTTTGCATCCTCCCCCTCCCCTTCCCATGCAAAGCGGCTAATGCTTTTACCTTGCGCTCCATCTTTAGCAGGGCCATGTCTCTGCTCCCCACCATACATCCCCGGGTGCTGCAAACCCCCCACCCCACCCCTTTTCCACACAGCCTCTCTGGCTGCTTACACTCAGGGCCCAGGATTGGCCTAGCCAAAGGGGCCACCATCCCAGCCATCCCCTTGCCCTGGAGGACTAGTGGGCCCTGCTTTCTCCAGGTGCCCCTCTGTCTGGATGCCCATTACCTAGAGGGCCCTGGCACAGCTCGCACCTTTGTAGCTACACCGCTGGTTTTGTTGCTCTGCTCAGAAGTCCTTCTGATTTGGCAACATCCTTCTGGGAGTGAGGTGCCCAGAACTGCAGCTGGTGTTTGAGGGGCGGGCGGGGGTCCCACCAGACAAATTAGACAGGGATAATACCCTGGAATGTCCACCAAGGTGCCTGCGACTTGGTGTCTAAGTGCAGAACACATTTAGGAAGGAGTCTCAGAGTCCAGCAACATAGACTCATAGACTTTAAGGTCAGAAGGGACCATTATGATCTTCTAGTCTGAATGCAGGCCACAGAATCTCACCTACCCACTCCTGTAACAAACCCCTAACCTATGTCTCAGTTACTGAAGTCCTCAAATCATGGTTTAAAGACCTCAAGGTGCAAAGAATCCTCCAGCAAGTGACCCGTGCCCCACGCTGCAGAGGAAGGCGAAAAACCCCCAGGGCCTCTGCCAATTTGCCCTGGAGGAAAATTCCTTCCCAACCCTAAATATGGTGATCAGCCAAACCCTGAGCATGTGGGCAAGACTCACCAGCCAAACATCTCCACCCTCCTCTGTGCAACTGGGAGAGGATGGATGGATTTCACTTGTTCATGGGCCTCATTCCTAGAGACCGCCTTTGTGCCTTCCATTAGCTTACGATGCCAGTGGCCTGACCACCCCAGTGCCACCACCATTGCTCACAGAGCCATGCTTATGGTAGAGCAATGGTCAGAGACTGGCTGAGAAACCACAGTGCCCACCAAGCCCAGAGACAGTCAGCGCGGTCCCAGGAGCCACATCCTCAGCTGGTGCAGACTGCCGGAAAAGGCATGAAGTCAACGGAGCAGCATCAGCTGGGGATGCAGCCCCTTGGCTCTGCAAGGTGTTTTCAAGAAGGCACTCAGCAAGCCTGGCAGGAGAGCATGGCTGCTTTACCCCGACAGAGCATGGCTTAGTCCTCTTTTCCTCAAGATCTTGAGGTCCTACCGTTCCCACAGTGTGTAATGTCCTGCCCACAGCATTTCAGCTTCAAGGCAATGTGGAATTTCCCATATGGTTCTTAATGCTTCCGTTTGTACCTCTCTTGGCCCTGGTTCCTCAGTGCAGCATTCTGGTCCTAGGCCAGGCCAGTTCACTCCACCCCAATGGCGGCTACTGCCAGGAACCTGCTGCAACCCAGTGCGGAATCAAGCCTGTTGTTTTGATACATAGCCCTGCACTGAGAATTGAACAGATATTTACTGGCCACCCCCTGTCCCCATTACCCTCGGCGCTCTCACTACTATCTAGCAACCTGGAGGAGGCCAAGGCTCTGGCTCGGACACCACTCCCCAGGGGCAAGAGGACACATCCAAGGGCGTGTGCCCACACTGATGGCCTCCATGCCAGCTGCTGTTCCTGCTGCGCCTGGCTCTGTTGCATTCGAACCTATAGATGCGGGTGTTCTGCCTTCTCTCTCGTGTTGCATGGGGCAGGGGGAGGGAGGCCGAAGTCAGGCACGGGGTATGCCAGCAAGGCTAAAGCCAGGGGAGTCCCTGGGACAGCAGCTCGTCAATTAAAACCTTCCGAAGGCCTCTGTGCTGCTAGCTGGGAACCACCCTCAGCCGCACTCTGCCTAGTATCTTAGGCCAGCTTCTGGGGGTGGATGCCGAAGCCTAGAGACACCCCGGTGCTGCATTTCAGAGAGTCAGAGCAGAGGCAGTGGGACGGGATGGAAATATTGGGGGGAATCTTTGTCCCCACCACGTTTTCCACCCCCACCACTCTCACTTAGGCAGGAGCAGGACCTGGCAGAGGGGCTGGAGTGGCCGTCACAGCGCAGATCAGACTGGCTACCAGGGAGCAGGTAGGACTTCCCTGCCCAGCCTGGTCCCACCTTCCAACCATTGCGGGTCCCAGCCAAGAAACCCGGCCCTGGAGAGGGGAAGACGCATTTGCACTAGTTGTCAGGGTAGGATACAGGCCAGGGCACTGGGCCCTGGGCGGAGGGAGGGGGGGGGCGCGAGTCTCCCAAAATCAGAAGCCGCTTCTGACAGCATAGGTGCAAACCTCTCCCAGCAGAGCCATTTCCTTTTCCAGGCACACGCTCGAGGGCTCCAAACACCACCCTGACTCAGGCTCCAGCATCCCACCGCTGGGGCTCTTTCCTCTAGCTCCCCGGTCCTCCCATGTGCTGTCCTGGGGATCCTGCCCCCGGGGAAGCCCAGTTTCGTGCCGAGCTCTCATAGCCACCGGCCCGGTAGCCCTGCTGAGCCCTTTGCTGACGCATATGCCAGGCCTGTGTGCAGCAAGGGCACGGAGCAGCAGCACTACCGGCAGTTTCCTGTTCAGAGCTCATGCTTTGCACTGTGGTTTCACTGCACATAGACACCCCCGCCCTCCCCCAAGCTGTCTAGCACAGCCAAGAGCTTATAAAGGGGCCACGGTCAGGCCCTCACTTAGTTCCTTCCAAAACACAGCAAGGCCCGGTCCTGCACCGAGGAGCCAGACAAGCTGCTCCCTTCCCACTACATGATGATCATTACCCACCGATATACGTTTCACCTGCCCACCAGCCTCCACCTCCACACTTTGCCCACTGCCATGCCTCCAATGGAAATATTTCTCCCCGCAGCGTGGACAAAGGGAGGCAGGCACCTGCACTCGCAGCCTGACCCTATGTGGACCAACATGTTCAAACCTGGAGGGCGGAAGCCATAGTGAGGCTCGTAAACAAGTGCTCTGAACCCCGCAGCTCCCTCGGGCCTGCGAGCAATCCTGGCAACTAACTACATCCAGCTCCCAGCTTTATGCTCCCAAGTTTGGAAATATTGGCCCTGGTCTCCAGAAGCACCGAGTTCCCGGCACTACAACAGACAGCACCGAGGCGTTTGCACCTCCGAAAGTCAGGCTCTGGGGCTCGAACCTCCGTGCCTCAGTTTCCCTATCTGTACAAAGGCGTTAATATGCCGCTACTTAACAGGGCTTCATGCGGATTAGTGAAGGATTATGGAGCGCCATGGAGGAGCTCAATTATGAGGCTTTTTTATGAATATCAGCTCAATAAAGAGACTTTGGGAAATGGCTCATTGCACATTATTAAGAGAGGAGTACAGGATATGAGCACAGTAAGAAGGAATATCAGAGCCCAGATTTCCAGAAGTGACTAGTGATTGTGGGCGCTGCCCCTGAGCCTCCTTCAAGGGGCCTGATTTTTGTGCGGGGGGGGGGAGGGAGGATGATGTGGGGGGATGCAGCACTCTCTGAAAATCAGGGCCCTTTAAGGTGTCTCAGCTGGGCACCCACAATCAGGAGTCCCTTCTTAAAACCATGGCCCAGAGGTTCAGTGTTACGCTCAGGGATCCATCCTGTCACCCATTTGTATTCCCCTCCTCCAAATGTGGGGGTGATAGTCTATAGCCCACCCACCAAAGGCCACGGGCGTCTGGGAAGTGATATAGGACATTTCTGCTCAAGTGTCTCTTCCTTCTTGGGCCACACTAACTAGAGACAATGGAATAAACCCCTTCACCGCATCTCTGGCCTCAGCAATGGACGATGCACCTGGGACAATTCTAAACACATGGCCCCTGTGCTACGGGACCAGCTCTGTGCCCAGCTGGGCTGATTGCTCACTTTGGAGCAGCGCTGAGCTGGGCTTCCTTCCGTGCAGCTCGGCCTAGCGATTGGGTCTACCCCAGCCCTTCCCCTTCAACTTACCTTGAAGACTTTCCCAAAGGCGCCATCCCCCAGCTCCCCCAGCACTGTCCAGATGTCCTCTGGGTTGATGTCTCGCTTCACGTTCTCGTAGTGTTTTGCCTTCTTCTTCTCCGCACCGAAACGGAAGAACTTGAGGAGGAAGGCCATGGCCCTGGGCCTGGCGGGACAGGTCCCCCTGGGCTCAGCCTGGGGAGGAAGGGTGAGGACCAGAGGAGACCCCCATTCAGAGCCCTTGGGGAGAAAGGAGTAACCAGCAGAGACGTCGTCACTTCATAACCCGTGTGTGTGTTTGGTGGATCCCTAGACAGAAACCTCTGGAGCATAGGGGTGCCAGAGCGCTGGGGAGGATGACAGCAGATGTGGGAGGGAGCAGGAGGCTGAAGGCAGAAATACCGATGTTGTTTTTCCTCTCAAACTCCTGCTCCTCTGAAGCGCCGAGAATCCCTTCCAGCCGTGGGGCCATCAAGATACCAAACTAGACACCTCCGCTCCATGGGTCTGTGGCTCCAGCGACCTCTCCCTCTCAGGAATCGATGCCGAGGGACAGGGCTGGGAGGGAGACGTCTGGAGCTCCCTCACACTTCCTCCTGCGTTTGCTGGCAGAAATGCTAGTGCAGGAAACAGGTTGAACCGAGAGCGAGAGAGCGTGCTGCGCAGAGCCTAACGGTTCTCACAGGATGTGCAGAGAGCCTGTGGGTAAATACACCCTGCGGCGTGAGAGCATGCTGTGGATTGGCCTGAAGGACGTCTATGTCACCAGGGAGCTGGCTACAAAATGGCAGTTCATTAAACTCCTGCATCAGCCCCAGCAGGTTGGGACACAGGTGACCCTGTACTCATGGACCAGATGCCTCTACCCATCCCTTCTGGCCCTGGTGTCTGTGAACAACGTCTTGGGATCTCCTCTCCCCCACCCCGGCACGGAAACTGTTCCCAGCTCACAAGCCTCCTTCGTGAGTCCCTCCTACTGGCTGGATGTGGCTCTGGAGAATCCCTGCCCTAGGTCCCCACAGAACAGCATGGTCATTCGGGGAGGTTGAAACCAGCACTGTCATCGTTAAAACCATGAGTCTCTAGTATAGAATCATAGAATATCAGGGTTGGAAGGGACCTCAGGAGGTATCTAGTCCAACCCCCTGCTCAAAACAGGACCAACACCAACTAAATCATCCCAGCCAGGGCTTTGCGAACCAAAGTATCTTTTCAGGAACAAATGTTATGTTTGTCATTTGAGTTTTCTATCCATTGTATTCTTTCTTTAGTTGAAAAAAGTATCTGGATTTATTTTTATGCTCCAGGTGCCTTGTTGGGAGGAGTCATTCCAACTTTGCAGGTTTCATTCCTTAATTTGATTGGATTTGTAAGCATACAACGAATTGCAGTCATCCAACCCTAAATTCCATAAAACCAAAATCAATATAATTTTTGTCAAACTTTCTGTTCGTCATGTGTTTCTTACTACTTGACTCTGCATTGTCCAGGGCTTCAGCACAACTAGCAGTACTAGTATGTGGACGTTTTCTCCATCGTTAATGTAAATTGCTCACACACTGTACAAATATATTCCATTTCCACCCACCAAAGATGTCTCAGTCACCCCAAAAATGGACATCACTTCTGATTTGCTGTCGCAAAGTAGTGAGGTTTTTTACGTTGACGCTTATGTGAGTCATAGGTGCCAACTTTTCCCAGCGCTAGAGGGTGCACAACCCCCCCTCACCCCGACTCCACCTCTGCCCCGTGCCCTGCCCCCATTCCAACCCCTTCCTCAAAGTCCCTGCCCCAACTTTGCCCCCTCCCTGCCCCATTGGACCCCTTCCCTAAATCCCCGCCCCAGCCCTGCCTCTTCCCGGAGTGTGCCGCATTCCCCCTCCTTCCAGCGCCTGCCGCCGCAAAACAGCTGTTTCACGTGGCACACTTATCTCAGAAGTATTTGGCAGCTACACCCTTTTCACCTGCTCTGCGTGAGTTGGTACATTTGTGTGTCTGTTTGTGGTAGATGACCATATTTTCTTAAAGGGAAAACGGGACACTGCACGGGGCCAGCACGTGCCCCTCCCCAGCCCTCCCTACCTCTTGCCTGCACGGGGCCAGCCCGAAGCCCCTTCTACCTCCTGCATACAGGGCCAGCCCAAGACCCCCTTCTGCCCACCCGCGCAAAGCTGGCCCAAGCTGCTCTCCCTAGCCCTCCCTCCCGCACAGTCAGGGCTGGCATTTCTGCTTGTCTCCCTCCCCCCACACGTTCTCCGCACCCCTCCAGGGGTCACAACCCACTTTTTGGGCAAAACTGCATTTGTCCAGTTTGCTCTTGTCAGCTGATGATCAGTCGGCAGGAGGAAACGGGACAAATGCCCACTTTTGCCAAAAAAAGTCATGACATCCAGGACAGGGCTTAAAAAAGGCACTGTAGGATCACCTTAGTGTGTGTCCATAGGTGCGTTTTGCACTAATCCCTATAATACGTGTGCATGTGTGAGTACACATCTGTATGCATGGATGCCTACATGTGCGTGTGAAGGGGCATATGTGCAGGTGTGATCTCACCCTCTGGTGGATGAGCCCACCAAGAGTCTTTGGGGCTTGTCACTGCTATAGGTTAAAGGAGCTGCTCTCTTTTAGCTCTGAGGGGAGAGCCCTGTGCATTCAGGTGCATGTTCCTGGGAAGCGAGTGATCTCCGGGTGCAGGGCGCGAAGGGCACCGGGACCTTTCTGGATGGAAGGTGCTAGGTCAAGCCACAGTTATTGCCTCTTCTCTCTTGTCTCTGTGAATCTAGTCCCCATTCACGCACACCGGGGGAACTGCACCCTGTGCCAAGGGCCAGCACAGGCCGGTGCACCAATAGAGCCCTCAAAATAGGAACTGAGTGGCATAAGTCACTACATCGGCCCTGTGCTGGGCTGTGCCACTGCTCTGCAAAGGGTGAATTTCTCTCCTGGCACCTGGTCTGGTTCTTCTGAGGCCACACTGGCCTATGTATTTTTCTTGGTTGTTGGACCAGTGCTTAGGATTTACTTTCTACCGGGGCTGGACTTCTTGTGTATTTGACTCTTTGGGCTTGGCTACACTTGAAAGTTGCAGCACTGGGAGTTACAGCGCTGGTCGTGCAGCTGTGCAGGAACAGCGCTGGTGTGTGGCCACACTCACAGCTACCAGCGCTGGTGTGTGGCCACATTTGCAGCATTTGCAGCGCTGTTGGGAGTGATGCATTATGGGCAGCTATCCCAGCGTTCAAGTGGCAGCAACATGCTTTTCAAAAGAGGGGGGTGGAGTGGGGTCTAGTGTGACAGGGAGCGGGGGGAGAGAGAGAGTGGATTTTTGGAGCCAACACTGTGTGCTTAGCTTCCTGCTTTGAAAAAATCAGAAAATGTTTCCAACCCCTTAGTCTTAACTCTTAATTGCAAACAGCCTGCATCCAACACGACTCCCCGCTGTTTCACTCACTCCCTGCCTGCCTCTCATTTGATTGTTTACAGCCAGGTACAGATTGATCACAGCAAACAGGAGCTCTGTTTGTTTTTTAGATAAGCAGCACCGGCAACGGAGCTCCGCGCGGAGCTCGTTCACAACAAAACAAAGAGAGGCTGCGTAACAAAACAAAGAGAGTAATTTAGTTAAAAGTATTCTGGGATATCTCCTAATACCCTGGAGGCCAATTAAAGCGCTGGTGTGTGGCCACACTTGACGAGCAGCGCTGGATCACCAGCGCTGCAATGCTTATTCCCCAAGCAGACCAGGTGTTCAGCCAGCGCTGCAGCCAGGGAGTTGCAGCGCTGGATGTGCCTTGCAGGTGTGGACAGTTACTAATTGCAGCGCTGGAAAGCCTCCACCAGCGCTGCAACTTGCAAGTGTAGCCAAGCCCTTTACTAATCTGTTCCAAATAGTCCTGTTTCCTCTGCGGAAGTAAAAACATCCACTGAAGATACAGATGCTAATGGAGTTTGCCTAGCAGAACAATACCCGATTACACTGAATACTACACACCCTGAGTCACATGGAGAAGCAATTCATGTTGCCAGGCAGCAGGTTCCAATTCCTAGAGGGAGCTGGAAACATAGAATCATAGAAATGCTGGGCTGGAAGGGACCGTGAGAGGTCATCTACTCCAGACTCCTGTGCTGAGGCAAGACCAAGTAAACCTAGACCATCCCGGCAGGTGTTTGTCCAACCTGTTCTTCAGAACTTCCCAGGGATTCCACCACCTTGCCTGGAAGCCAGTTCCAGAGCTTCACTACCCTTACAGTAGAAAGTTTTTCCTAATATCTACCTTAAATCTCCCTCCCTAAGCTGGTCACTTCTTGTCCTACCCTCAGTGGACAACCGAGCACTGTTCTCTTTATAACAGCCCTTAATGGATATGAAGACTTTTTCCAGAGTGGAGGTCCCCTACTGTCTCTTTTCTCAAGACTTAAACATGCCCAGTTTTTTTAACCTTTCCTCACACGTCAGGTTTTCTAAACCTTTTATCATTTTTGTTGCACTCCTCTGCACTCTCTCCAATTTGTAACATCTTTCCTAAAGTGTGGTGCCTAGAATTGGACACAGTACTCCAGCTGAGGTGTCATCAGTGCCGAGTAGAGCAGGACCATTGCTTCCTGTGTCTTACAGGCTACACACCTGTTTATACACCCCAGAATGATATTAGCCTCTTTTGCAACTTCATCACATTGTTGGCTCATATTCAGTTGGTGATCTGCTACACCCCCCAGATCCCTTACCGCAGTATGACCATCTAACCAGTTAGTCCCCATTATCATCTAGTTGTGCATTTGTTTTTTCCTTCCTATGTGCCGTTGTCTGTACTGAATTTCATCTTGTTGATTTCAGTCCAATTCCTAGATATATGACCTTCCATTTGGTCATACTGAAAGAGGAGGTTGCTTACCTATAACTGGAGGTTCTTCAAGATGTGTGATCCCTATCTATGTTCCAATTGTGGGTGCGTATATGCGCCATGCCCTTGAGTCGGAAGGTTTTCGTAGCAGCGTCCATTGACCCACACCTGTGTCATGTATCTTCTCATGCTTCCAGCTGAGGTTATAATAGGCCATGCAGGTCAATGCCTCTCCAGTGACCATATCACCGCTGAGCGTGCTAGTCCACAGCAGAGGGGATGGAGGGCAGGTGTCATAAACAGTTAGTTAAGGGTTAAGGTTTTTTTTCTGCCTGTAAAGGGTTAACAAGCAGTGCCTGTGGACACCTGACCAGAGGACCAATGAGGGACAAGATATTTTCAAATCCCTGCGGAGGGAAGGTTTTTTTTTCCTGTTCTTTGTTTTTTAGGGAGTCTCTCTTGGGAGTTGAGGGAGTCCAGACATCTTAATCAAGTCCTCCCAGGTTTCTGCAATAAATTCTTCTATTCAAGCTAGTGAGTATTAGCAAGGAACTAGTATTCTTATACTTTTATTTCTGTATTTGCAATTCTGTGTTTTGCTATAGAATTTCTTTAATTCTGTACTGTTATTGCTTTTACTGAGAAAGAAAGGAGGGGGAATTCTCTCCAGAGATTGATAAATTTAGACCCTGTGTATTGTTCCATCTTGGTTACAGAGACAATTACTTTCTTTTTAGTCTTTAATAAATCTTTTCTGTAAAGGACTTGGTTGATCTTTCCTTGGGTGGATTCTCAGAGAAAGGGGAGGAGGGAAGCATCCCTCTGTAGTGGATCCCGGTATCTCTCCTAGGAAAAGGGAGGGGGGAGGAAGCAGGGGGGAATGGTTTACTTCTCCTAGGTGTAAGAACTCCATGGATTTGGGGCTCTTGGGATCCCCAAGGATTTTGGGGAAGGACTGTGTCCCAATACACGTACATTATTGGGTGGTGGCAGCTTTTACCAGATCTAAACTAGGATTTTAGTTTAGGAAAGTCCATGCAGGTCCCCATATTGGAACCCAACAGCTCCAAGTGGGGGTGAGACCTATGACAGCAGGTATTGAAATATAAATGGGGACCACACATCTCACCTACCAGTTCCGAGTTTGTCACAGGCTGCTTTTTTGAAGTCCATTGTCTTTATTCTGTTGCTCTCACACCTTCCTTTCCTTACAATAATGAAATCTATCTTTCCATGGTCACTTTCACCCAAATTGTTTTCCCACCTTCAGATTTGCTACCAATTCCTTCCTGTTAGTCCCAATTAAGTCTAAAATGGTTGCCTCTTTGGTAACATACTCCACCCTCTGAAACAAAAAGTTGTCCCTAATGGATTCCAAGAGCTTGGACATATTGTGTTTTACTGTATTACTATTGCAACAGCTGTCTAGGCAGTTACGGTCCTGCATTCCTCCAGGTCTTGTGTTTGGATATTGCTGTTATTTGTTCTAGACAAACCTCATCTACTGCCTTCTCCTGAGTGGGTGGTCTATAGTAGCCCCTTATCATGACATCCATCCCCCCTGGTTTTTTTCCCCACTTTTATCCTCACCCACAGACTTTCAACTGGTCTGCCTCTCACCTCCTTCTGTAAATATTCTAGATGTATGCAACACCTTCTCCCTTTATTCCAGGCCTGACCTTCCTGAGCAAGCAAACCCCCTCTCTACCAATATCCCAGTCATGAGATTTATCCCACCAAATCTCTGTGATGCCAATTAATTTAGCTTATGTACTAATGATTCCAGGTCTCCCTGTTTATTCCCCATACTCCTTGCATTTACGCATAAACATCTCAGATGTTGAGCAGATTCTTCCACTGTTATGCTTCTTGTTGCTTCTATGATCCTATTGTAATTTTCTGTTCTCCCCATCTAACATTTAGCGCTCTTAAAGGTCACTTTTTTATATACCTAGTGTTATGCTTATAAGAAGCACACGAGATTTTTTTCAGGGGAAAAGGCAATATGCCACATTTACTGAAGATACAACAATTTGCACATGCATTCAATCTCACACACACACACACACACACACACACACAGTGTCGCCCCAGTCAATCTTATAGTTACCAGTTTAGATTCCGGATCAATTTAGTGGCCAGCTAGGTTGATCACGGGTAGGGAGGAGCCAGGTTCTGTCAGTTGCGACATGATGCTCTGGGGAAGTCTTGGCAGGACAAACCCAAGGTTTTATGGCAAGGCACCTTGCCTTAAAAACCTCTAAGGAAGGAGATTCCACCACCTCCCTAGGTAACCCATTCCAGTGCTTCACCACCCTCCTAGTGAAATAGTGTTTCCTAATATCCAACTTAGACCTCCCCCACTGCAACTTGAGACCATTGCTCCTTGTTCTGTCATCTGCCACCACTGAGAACAGCCAAGCTCCATCCTCTTTGGAACCCCCCTTCACATAGTTGAAGGCTACTGTCAAATCTCCCCTCATTCTTCTCCAGACTAAATAACCCCAGTTTCCTCAGCCTCTCCTCCTAAGTCATGTGCCCCAGCCCCCTTGCTGAGGGAGCAATTAATCCCATCATCCAGATCATTAATAAAGATGTTGAACAAAACTGGCCCTAGGACCGACCCCTGGGGCACTCCGCTTGATGTACCTTAGTGTTGTTGTTGTTGTTTTTTAAATACAGCAGACCAGGTTTGCAATGGGTTTTTTTGCTGTGATAAGCTTTAAGTTTAGTTACAGGTAACAGCTGAGAAACATTATTACCATATAACCTTAAAGGTTTTTTTTTTTTTAATTATACACTTGACATTGTTACAGTGGTACTGGTTAACATTAAACTTATTTCAGTGTTTAATATTACATTTATTAAAAGTATTTTGTTATACCATGCCTTTTATTTAGACAATTTGTTTGAGGCCAGTGCATTTAATGTTTTTTTGAAATTTTTGCATAGGCTTAATTTAATTTAATTATATTTTTGAGGTTTTGGTTAATTAAAAGGTAGGGGTGTTATGCATATAAGCAAACCCCTTTTGTATTTGAGTTTAGATTTTAGCATAGCACAAAAAAAGTATATTTTTTTTAACTTCGGGTTAACCTTTTTTATTTTTAGGTTTGATTTTTTTTTTATTTTTTGGAGGTTTATAATTTGAGTTTGGGGGTTTAGGTAGTTTGTTTGCTGATTAGGTATGTTTTTTATGTGCGGCTTTTTTGTGGTGCCATTTATGGGCAGGTTTTGTTTTTTTTAATTAGTTAGGTAATTTGCATTGATACAGATGCTTTTTGGCTTGCTTTTGGATTTAAAGCCATTAGCAGAGCTCAGAGACTGTTTTAAAAGGGACACAATTAACTTCTACCAGAGTTTTGATTACTTTTTATTTTTAATTTTTGCTTCTAAAACACACAGCGATTTGAAAAAGAAAACACAACCTATAAGGAGCCCTAATAGGATTTTAATTAAGTAGCATGTTTTTGGTTTTGGTTTTTTTTTGGTACAATATACACTGCACATGTTTTGGGGAAAAAAAGCACATTTTTTGGATAGTTTAACTTTTACAACGTTTTATTAGCCATATTAATTTTTACATAAGGTGTAACTGGTTTTTGTTTTGTTTTGTTTGTTTTTTTGTGCTTTTAGAGTTTATGTACCCTTATTAAAGTGGCAGGCTGATTACTTAGAGCCACCTTAAGGCTCAGCGTTTTGAATGTTGCTTTTTTTGTTTTGTGCACCTCACCCCTCCTGTTGCTCCAGAGGGGCACTGCTTTTTGTTTTGTTTTTTAATGTTTAATTTTTTACTATAGTTTTTATTTGCTATTTTGTTACCAAAAAACAAATTTAGAATTTTTTTCTTATTTTTTTTGGTTTTGACTGTCCTGCTGTAGCCACGACTTTGGTCTTTAAAAAGATATTGAATGTTATAAAGCATTAAGGTACCTTAAGGGTTAAATGCTAAACACCAAAGCCAGATAGGGTGACCAGACAGCAAATGTGAAAAATTGGGACAGGGGGTGGGGGATAACAGGAGCCTATGTAAGAAAAAGACCCAAAAATCGAGACTGTCCCTATAAAATCAGGACATCTGGTCACCCTAAAGCCAGACAATACTCTAGCAAACTGTGTTTATTAGTTTTGCAACTTTGAATGAAAGAGTTAAAAGGATTTTAGTGGTACTATTTAAAAACAAAACAAAACCAATTTATTTTAAACCTACAAATCAGGAGTGTTGATTTAGGTCAGTGGTCTCCAAACTTTTTTGATCACGCACCCCTATCAGTAAAATTTTTTTGAGCACACACCCCCTTCCACGCTGAAGCAAAAAAACCCGCTCCTCCTGCCGTGCACCCCCAAGGATCCTCTTGCGCACCCCCTGGGGTGCACACACCCCACTTTGGAGACCACTGATTTAGGTCCTTAAAACTGCACATATTTACATAATATTTACACATACTTTTTAAAAAAAATATTTTTATATTGCTTTAATTTTTACACAGCTGTACATAGATTACATTTGTATACGTTTGGAGGAAGTTAAACTAAATTGTTTATAGTCAAATGATTTAAATTAGATTGTTTTTTTTCTTGGTTTATTTACAGACATTCCTTTGGAAAAGGGCCCATTTTTCCTTCAGAATGGCTGCAAAGAAACCAAGAATTTTCTTTTTATAACACTTCTTTTAAAAATATTTTTACAAAGTTTAACTGCTTTATTTTCTTCAGCCTTTGCAGAGTTAACATTTTACTTTTTTTTTTTAAATTACTTGCTTTTTTTTAAATGACGCTTTTATTAGCCCAGATATTACTATTCCAAGTATTGTCCCAGGGATCTGAAATCCCCATGCCTGTACTTACTCCTTTTCTTACTTTTGCCACTATGCCCCTCAGGGCTTTTAACTAGTTTTTCAATTTTTTTGTTTGTTGCCTGCCTGCTTGTCTGGGCCCGATCCTGCTTTCCTAGCTGAACCGTTCCTTCCCATGGGGACAGGCTTTGTTCTACTAACCATTTAGCAAGGAGGGTGGGCTCCTTAACTAGCCCGCACACCTCCTGGTCCCTTTTCTTAAACATTTTTTTTTAAAATTGTGAAATCACAGCAATATTCCACACTCCTACATTCTTCAGAGTGAGGCCTTCAAGAAATTTATTTTTTATTTGCCCATGATTGTGCTGGGACTTACAAAACACAAAAAGTCTATACTCAGTAAAAACTCTGCCTTGACAGAGTGGGGGGGGGTGTGGAAAGCCACTAAGCACCTGACCTTTTGGGCTTGATCCTGCTACAATCAAGAGTTGTGGGGAGGGATAGCTCAGTGGTTTGAGCATTGGCCTGCTAAACCTAGGGTTGTGAGTTCAATCCTTGAGCAGGGGGTTGGACTACATGACCCTCTGAAGTCCCTTCCAACCCTGATATTCTATGAAGGGTATATTTACCTATGCAATTTCTCCCAGACAGGTAGGAGCAAGGACTCTAATCCTCCCTGTGACAGGTTGGGTCACAGAGACCCCCTTGGGACTGCCACCTGATGTTCTGAGACTACTTCTGACTTCATTTTCTCTGCCAGCTCGAGACTTCAGAACCCTGTCTTGTTGAGCGAGACACGCTAGCCTGCTGCAAACACAGACCCAGGTCTGAACCACATCCCCCAAAACTGAAGACTTAACTGAAAACAGTTTAAGAAGTGCTCCTGCCTCTAGCACCCAGATACCCAGTTCCTAAATAAACCCATTTTACTCTGTATAAAGCTTATACAAGGTAAACTCATAAACTGTCCTCCCTCTATAACACTGATAGAGAGATATGCACAGCTGTTTGCTCCCCCAGGAATTACTTACTTACTCTGGGTTAATTTATAAGCAAAAGTGATTTTATTAAATGTAAAAAGTAGGATTTAAATGGTTTCAAGTAATTACAGACAGAACAAAGTAAATTACCAAGTAACATAAAACAAAAACACGCAAGTCTAATCCTAATACACTAAGAAACTGATTACAGATGAAACCTCACCCTCAGAGATGTTCCAATAAGCTTCTTTCACAGACTACACTCCTTCCTAGTCTGGGCCCAAGCCTTTCCCCTGGTACAGTCTTTGTTCCAGCTCAGGTGGTAGGTAGGGGATTTCTCATGACTGCAGCCTCCTTTGTTCTGTTCCATCCCCTTATATACCTTTGGCACAAGGCAGGAATCTTTTGTCCCTTTGGGTCCCCACCCCTGCTTCTAAATGGAAAAGCATCAGGTTTAAGATGGATTCTAGTACCAGGTGACATGGTCACATGTCCTGTGAGACCCCCCCAAGCCTTCATTCTTCCCAGCCGGACTCACAGGAAGGCTTGCAAGTAAATAGAACCATGTACAGTCAATTGTCCTAGCTGATGGGAGCCATCAAGATTCTAAACCAGTATTAATAGCCTCCACTTTGCATAGCTGCAATAGGACCTCAGAGTTATATTTTATATTCCTAGTTTCAGATACAAGAATGATACATACATACAGATAGGATGAACACACTCAGTAGATAAGCTTTGTAATGATAACATACAAGAGACCTTTTGCATGAAGCATATTCCAGTTACATTATATTCACATTTATTAGCATATTTTCATAAAATCATATGGAGTACAACGTCACATTCCCCCTTATGGCCCAGCACTTCTATGACTGGGGGGCGGGGGCGAGGAAAGAGAGGCGGGTGTATATACCTAGACAGGTTTCAGAGTAGCGGCTGTGTTAGTCTGTATCCGCAAAAAGAACAGGAGTACTTGTGGCACCTTAGAGACTAATGCTCAAATAAATTTGTTAGTCTCTAAGGTGCCACAAATACTCCTGTTCTTTATACCTAGACAGTTTGTACAAACAATATAATTTGTCAAGTATCAGAGGGGTAGCCGTGTTAGTCTGGTTCTGTAGAAGCAGCAAAGAATCCTGTGGCACCTTATAGACTAACAGACGTTTTGCAGCATGAGCTTTCGTGGGTGAATACCCACTTCTTCGGATGCAAGTAGTGGAAATTTCCAGGGGCAGGTTTATATATGCAAGCAAGAAGCAAGCTAGAGATAACGAGGTTAGTTCAATCAGGGAGGATGAGGCCCTGTTCTAGCAGTTGAGTGAAAACCAAGGGAGGAGAAACTGGTTCTGTAGTTGGCAAGCCATTCACAGTCTTTGTTTAATCCTGAGCTGATGGTGTCAAATTTGCAGATGAACTGGAGCTCAGCAGTTTCTCTATGAAGTCTGGTCCTGAAGTTTTTTTGCTGCAGGATGGCCACCTTAAGATCTGCTATTGTGTGGCCAGGGAGGTTGAAGTGTTCTCCTACAGGTTTTTGTATATTGCCATTCCTAATATATAATTTGTATAGTTTTTTGTGACAGACAGGTCATAGCGAGGACTTTAATCCTCCCCCTGTTGCTCGGCACCTCTACGACTGGGGGTGTGCACACCTGAATGATCGATCACTATATACATATGGGATGCCTTTTGGCAGTATTTTCAACTATCGGTGCATGTCTTCCCCCTTTCACAATTCTCCACCTAAAATGTTATGCTTATAAGAAGCACACGGGATCTTTTTTAGGGGAAAAGGCAATATGCCACATTTATTGAAGATCCAACAATTCAATCACACACACACACACACACACACACACACAGAGTCCCGCCAGTCGATGTTATAGTTACCAGTCCAGAGTCTGGATCAATCTAGTGGCCAGCTAGGTTGATCACGGGTAGGTAGGAGCTGCATTCTGTCGGTCGCGACACGATGTGCCGGGGAAGTCTTGGCAGGACAAACCCAAAGTTTCATGGCAAGGCCCCCTGTTTATATAGTGATTTTCCTTCATTGGGACCAATGAGTTTTGCACCATCATGCTGTAATCAATTGTTGTTTGATGGGTGCTTGTTTTCTTCATTTTTTATTTTGTTTTTTTATTTCTTTTTAGGGACTAACCCCATGCTGGTTTTGATTACAGCTATTTTGTTCCCATTGATAGGTTCCGGTTTTATTTTTAGTTGTTAATTTGCCCTTGACATTTCAATAGGGGCGTGTTGCAACCTTCTGGCGCCCTTGTGTGTGGTTTTGGTTCCTTTCTAGAACATTTGGTTTGGTGATGGCCTTTCTACTTATTTCTTAACACACACATTCCTCATTCACACACAAACACACCCCACAGAATTAGTTTACACAGAGCATTTGAACAGGAACATCAAATTGCAATGCAAGAGAAAACAATCATTGCATTCTTTTACTTATTTTAAAATACTAAACCTACAACAAAGGGGTGACCCTAAAAGGTCTATTACTGCCTTGAAATCAGCTCAAATACAAAATTATACAAAATACAAACATAAAATTCTACTACACTAGCTGTAGATTTTTGCCACCTGCCCCCTTTGAACCTGGTTTAGGGCCCATTGTGATTGTTGACCCTAAACATTTATATCTGAGATTAAATCATAGGGTATTGTGACATTTTATAATAACTTTTACATACTTTAGTTTTTTTACCTGCTTGGGAATTAACCGTAGAAAATAGGCCAAGGTGTTTTCAATAATGAATGTTATGAACAAGTGCAAGAAAACCAGACAGAGACTAAATTAATCCAAACAAAAAAATCAGTCCCTGTCTATGCTGTATTTTGTTAATTCAGAGATCAAAAGAACATCTTAATATTTAAATGAACTGTAAACCTAGGCTATCGCTGTATTCACTTCTCTTTGAAATGCAAAGCAAATAATCTGCGAATGGTGGAAAAACAGGCAATTGCCTTATGTTGATCTGTGTGAATAATTACTGGCGACATTTAGGAAATGAGTGTCTATTGTTCACTGAGGGCCTCTGAGTTGTCACAAGAGGGCCTGAAACTGTATAAAAACTGGCTTGGGTCCTGATCCTGTCATCTTAGATCTGCTTGAGGTTTCATGCAGGGGAAGCTTAAGCCACAGGGACCGAGATCCCAGTGCTGACTGGACCACCCTGAATACAAACCATTTCTGAAAGAACTCTTTGCATCTGCAAAGCTCTCCAACTGTGTTATAACTCTGAACCTCAAGAATTATACTCATTTCTGTATGTATACTGATCTTTTAACCAACACTCATTCTCTTGTCTTTTTCAATAAATTTTAGTTTAGATCATAAGAATTGGCTGTAAGCATGTATTTGGGTAAGATCTGGAATATTCATTAACCTGTGAGGTAACGTGTCCGATCTTTTGGGAATGGTAGAACTTTTTTACATCTCTTCCCAACATACGTCAACTCAATGAATCCCAACTCCGGTCATCTTGTCCCAGCTCCTGTTACCCCACCTCATCTTTCCTGAGCCCCAGACAGAAAGAGCAGACCAGGCCAAAGGAATTTCTTCCCAAGAGGAAGGTCATTAGGCCTTCCTCTTGTTTAAGGAACTTTTGTTTTCCCCCTTGAGTCCCGGATGCCATCGTACCATCATGACATCCAGTCCTCAGTGGGGTTACCTAATTCCCAGCACTGCAGAGGCACCTAAGAGATAATGTTCCATTTCCTTCTTTTTGTGTTATTTTCAGCTCCTCATCTTTCCTTCTATCCTATCGCTCACTCTGAAATCAGCTGCCCTGCATCAGCACAGTGAGATGAGATGTCCACAACCCTGCCCTGCCTAAGGAGAAAAGACACAACAAAATGATGTCCCTAACCAGAATGTAAGCCAGGCTCCAAGCAACAGATGTTTGTGGTCGACCTACCCGCCAAAGCATCCAATCATGACCGACCAGCCGTCCAATGCTCTAAAGATATCAACTACTCCTGTGGGAATTCTGCGCCACTGCACACATGCAGAATTCGTAGAATCATAGAATGTCAGGGTTGGAAGAGACCTCAGGAGGTATCTAGTCCAGCCCTCGGCTCAAAGCCCCCCCAGTATTTTTTTTTCTCCACAGAAAATTCATTCTGCCAGAGAGGCACTGCATTTATGCCCTTTGCCCACCAGGGGCTGCTGTGGTGCCAGAACAGAGGGCAGCCAGCTCACTGTAGCAGCCAGCAGTTGACAGGGAGAGAACAGAGGCTGCTTTTCTCACAGCGCGTGTCTGCAGGGGCCAGGTGGGGAGTGATGGGATATGGGAGGTGGACAAACAGAGCGGGGGCACATGGGGCTGTTGGGGTGTTACATACACTGGGATTCAGAAGGGCTAGTGAGGAGGACAGAATAGGACTGGGGCTGAATGGGAGTGGGGGTGCAGGGCCACATGGGGATGGGGGCAGGGGATGGCTGAGTGGCAGTGCAGGTACACATGGGGGAGTGGAAGTGCAGGGACACAGGGAGGACAGGGGCAGATGTGTCTGACTGAATGGGAGAAGCTGGGGTCATCTGAGGTCTGCACGGGGGAAGCACCCTCCCCCCAAAAATCCTGTTCCCTACTTCTCCCACTTACTTCCCTCTCCCCCAGCTCCTCCATTACCCTGACACCCCCAAGCCTTTGCACTGCTTCTGAGCGGTGTGGGAAATACATTTCTATATCGTAGTTTAAATTAATTATTAAAAGTTCTGTATTAATATGCCTAGTAAGGAATCTATTTGTCCTGAATTTTTGTTGTTGTCTGTATTGTTACAGACACTTGCTGATAGGTATTTTCAGATAAATTACCAAAATAATTGAAACTGGTGTGGTTATATTGTGTTATTTTGACAAATAATATATGCAGAGTTTTGAGGAATTTTAAAATATTGTGCGCAGAACAACAAAAGCCATATTTCCCTCACCTGTTGCTGTGTGTTTGTTCACAGAGAAGTGAATACCCTTCAGACATCAGGACTGAGAGTACATTAACCCTTTTCTTTTCATCAAAGAAAGATTGTTAATGAAAATAGCAGACTCCAAAAGGAGAGTGACTTTAATAGGCTTCCATTGTTTGTTTTGCATAATCCCTCCATTCCAGTTTCTATGGGAATGCTTGTTTTCGTTTCTGGATGTTGCACATTGAATTTGCCACTTTAGAATGAATGCTTTTGGGTGTTTGCCTGTGTAGCCCAAGGCCTCTGTAGAACCCGCCCTGGACCCATCGCTGTTTGAATGTGGGACAGTCAGAGTTTATAAACACCTTTAACTTTTTTTGACCCTGGAGATCGATACAACAGACCCTCTTCACCACATTGGCAAGTCAGTGTGTGAAGATGCTCTTCCCCTTCATGGTCAAAGGGACCCCATCTCTTGACTTTCTTCGTCCTGAAACCCCATCTTGTGGTCAAGGAGAACTTGAACCAGTAACAGCCAGAGCTGCGGTCAAATGCTCTTTCATTATGTTACACCCCATTTGACAGGCTAGCTGCTATGTTATCTTGGTGGCCCTAGAGCAGGGGCGGGCAAACATTTTGGCCTGAGGGCCACATCGGGTTTCGGAAATTGTATGGAGGGCTGGTTGGGGAGGCTGTGCCTGGCCCCGCCCCCTATCCGACCCCCCCTGCTTCTCACCCACTGCCCCCCTGGACTCCTGAGCCCATCCAACACCCCCGTTCCCTGTCCCTTGACAGCCCCCAGAACTCCCGCCCCTGAGTTCTCCCTGCCGCCCCATCCAACCCCTCCTCTCATTCCTGATTGCCCGCCCCCCCAGGACCCCTGCCACCTCCAGCCACCCCTTCTCCCTTCCCCCTGACTGCCCCCCGCCAGCCCATCCAACCCCCTTCTCCTTCCTTACTGCCCTCCCAGGATCCCTGCCCCCATTCAACCCCTGTTCCCTGTCCTCTGACCACCCCAACCCCTATCTACACCCCTGTCCCCTGGCCACCACCCTGAATTCCCCTGCCCTCTATCCAACCCCACCTGCTCCCTGCCCCCTTACCATGCTGCCTGGAGCACTGGTGGCTGGCGGCGCTACAGCCACACCGCCTGGCTGGAGCCAGCCATGACACCACACAGCACAGAGCACCGAGTCAGGCTGGGCTCTGCAGCTGCACTGCCCCAGGAGCTCGCAGCCCCACTGCGCCGGCGGTAGGGCGAGCTGAGGCTGCGGGGGAGGGGGAACAGCAGGGTGCTCGCCTCCCAGGCCAGGAGCTCAGGGGCCAGGCAGGAGGGTCCTGTGGGCCGGATGTGGCCCACGGGCCATAGTTTGCCCACCTCTGCCCTAGAGTGCATCTGTGTGACACTGTATGCATGAGATTCCTAGGGTCTGACAGGTGTTCTGGAAGAGGGATCGGTTAGTCTCGCGGTTCTGTGGCTCGGTTCTATGTACAGTATATTACGCCATCTTGCAGAACAGTAATGCTCTAACAGTCAAAAGCCTTGTTGCTGACGTACCCCATACGTTATCCAGTATTGCCAGATTTCATTACAAGTCTCACACTCATTGCTATTTTTCTGAAAACCCCCAGCTCCTGGATCTCTGAGATTCTGGGATCTCAGCTTTCATTAAAAAACATTTCTCGCCCTCATAATTGTGGCAAAAAGCTTGAAGACATGACCCCCTAGAGGCAGATGCCAGAAGGCAGAGAAACAGCCTGACATTTAGGATTTTGAAGCCAAATCTCACAATTTGGGGGGGAACTTGCCTCCTGATTTCTGAACATTGAGGGATGGGCACTGCTGCTCTTCACTGCCATCTTCAACCCCGCTCGCAAGCACAGTACTTTAATGACTTTCTGAACGAGGCTATCACAATAACTTCTCTTATCGAATGGCCCTTCCCAGGAGGAAATGTTTTCCTTTAGCTCCACATTAGTCTTTTATTAGTTTAAAGCCATTACTTCACCTGACACGCCTTGGACAATCTTGGCACTGGTCACCGCTACACTATAAACAACTATTTCTTGTAAACTATTCGAGAGGCCTTTGGACCATCCAGGATTTTAATTCAGTTAGGGGAGCCTGGTCATACTGCCTCCACACTGCAGACTTTAACTGGGTCAGGGGCTGTTGGAATGAAGACACAGCTTATGGAAGGGTTCACAGTAAACGATTTGTGGTTCCTTTGAACCATCTTATAAAATGTAATTGTAGCACGTTGAGCACTCACCACCACGGCGCCTCCTGCTGGTCAGTCTCAGGAATTAGCTCCTCAGCCTCAGAGCGCCCCCAGCTGGCCGGTGTCTCGCCTGCCGCAGGCCCCGAGTCCCTCCCAGACCCCTGTGCCCTCTCACTCTGGGGTGCTGCCCCATGGCAGTGCCCCCACACTCTGAGTCTTCCCTCCCAGGGGAACCCCAACCCCCTATACCCACCTTGCCTCAGTGGCTACTGCCAGTCCTCATCTAGCCCCCGCACCCTGGGGCAGACTGCAGTCTGTCATGGCCACTTATCACTGGCAAGGGGATTGGACCAGCTGCCTCTGCCTATCCCCAGGCTGCCCCTCTGCAGCCCCAGTACCTCCTTCGGCCTTCAGCAAGGCCTCAGCCTGGGGAGTTGCCAGGCTGGAGCTCCCCAGCTCCTCTTGCCCTTGTCCCCAGCCCTGATCTGCCCCAGGTACCCAGGCCCTTCCCACTCCAAGGCTGGAGTGAGACCCACCCCTGCCTCGCTACCAGCCCTCTTATCAGGGCCAGCTGTGCCCTGATTGAGCTGGCCACACCAGCCCCCCAGCCAGCCTCCCTCAGCTGCTCTCAATGCTTTATCCCAGGAGTGGGGTAACTGCCCTGCCACAGTCATAAATATCCCTGCTGTAGAATTCTTTAGAGCCGCTCAAACAGGCCTATGGTTATTGTCTATTCAATTCTATAGGATTTTAGAACCACGGCCAAAGGACCCAGTTACATCTCTACAGACCTCTGTGCAGTTCATCTCTTTTCCATAAGGGCTGACAGTTCAATAGCTGTTGGTCAGAGTTTTCAAACACAGGTACCTAAATCCGTATTTAGGTACCTTAAATGAGCAGCCTGATTTTCACAGCTACTGATCACCTGCAACTGCTCTTGCCCTCTGTGGAGTTACTCCAGATTTACACTACCAAGAGAGGAGAATCAGGTTCTCGCTGCAGTAGGGTACTGTCATGTACTCCTATACTAAATATGGACTGGCTATGGAGCTGGCTTGTGCACCCCAGACTGTTACCCGGGGTCTTAAAATCCAAAGCAGTGGTAACAACTGTTTCACTCCAGCCAACGTCAGGAATAAATCAATGGGAACACAGCACTGCCGGCTGATAAACACACTTACTTGTATCAATCCTCTACCTAAAACTACTGTTTATTAGATTTAAGCACACAGACATAAACAATAGGGTTAGGACATCCCAAATAATTACCTAAAAACTGAGATGGTATCGAGTAATTAGCAGCAGGTCATGATGGCCGGTTGCTTCCCTGCCAGGGAGTAGGGTGCCAGGGAAAAATCTCTCAGGATAGCTTCAGAGAACTGTGCCCAAGTAGACTCTATTATCTAGTCTTTTTGTAACCAGCTTTTACAAAACACACAGCTCATAGACCCTTACTGGGTCATCAGCTCTCCTGACTTCAATCAACTACATATGAACAAAACATTCCTAACAATCTGAGACATAAGCTTCTATATCAAAGACGCCCAAACTCAGGGTCTCCATCCACTTATTTTCTTTCAGTCTCATCAGTTGTTGACTCTTTTCTCCCCTCCTCTCATTCTGATTAGCAAAAACTGCAAACCTGCAGCTAGCGTTTGACCTTGCCTCAAGAAGCCCTGCTTGTCCAAACTAACCCTTAACTACAGAATCAATCGTAGAATCCTAGGACTGGAAGGGACCTCGAGACGTCATCTGGTCCAGTCCCCCATACTCAAGGCAGGGCTAAGTATTATCTAGACCATCCCTGACAGGTGTTTGTCCAATCTGCTCTTAAACATCTTCAATGATAGAGATTCCACAACGTCTCTGGGCAATTTATTCCAGGGCTTAACCACCCTGACAGTTAGGAAGTTTTTCCTAATATCCAACCTATACCTCCCTTGCTGCAGTTTAAGCCCATTGCTTCTTGTCCTGTCCTCAGCGGTTAAGAAGAACAATTCTTCTCCCTCCTCCTTGTAACAACCTTTTATTTTATTAATTCATGGCTGCTGAATGCATGCAATATGGCTGTGACTAGCTTGATCAAATTCTGGGATAACAAGATGTGTTCATCATAAGAGCCTTTAATGCCCTGCCCCATATGGCTGAGGTTAGCTTAAATAGGGTATTTTACACAAAGTGCCACCTAGTGGCAGAACAGTATAATACAGCTTAGCATTCCATCGCAGATAGCCCAGAATGCATTACCCCACCTGCTGCTGGATGGTACTGCTCTGCATGCACCTCCCCCTGGAACTGGACTCCCTGATGCGGCACTGTGAGATAGCTGTCCAGAATGTCCCACAATGCATGATACACACATGGCGAGGCAGACGAGTTGGTACGGCTGCACAAATGGGTTGTGAAGCAGCCGCTTTGCAGCCCCCGCTCCACTGTGTTTGTCACACCCTGGTAGAATTACTGCTGAAATGCTTGGAGCCCGCTCTTCGGCGGGTGTAAATTGGTGACTTCAGTCAGCGATGCCCATTTGCATCAGCTGCAGTGCTGGATCATGTAGGAATCACGCCCTGATTAGTAAAAGGTGCTTTATTTTTTTAATGAATTGCTGGAAACAACTGCATAAAAAGTTTGGAGCTGAACAGGAGACCTTCCTTGGAATGCCCTCCATGTAAACACAGGCAGCAGTGCCTCAGCCACCCTCAGCTTCCTTTGTGTCTTGTGAAAAGAAAGGCCCCGTGGGGCATTCAGGATGAAACCTCAGTTCATAGAATATCAGAGTTGGAAGGGACCTCAGGAGGTATCTAGTCCAACCCCCTGCTCAAAGCAAAACCAGTCCCCAGACAGATTTTTCCCACCCCAGATGCCTAAATGGCCCCCTCAAGGATTGAACTGACTCACAACCCTGGGTTTACCAGGCCAATGCTCAAACCACTGAGCTATCCCTCCAGTGGGTTAGCCATGGTTTGTCCGTGTTTGTCCATGGTTCGAAGAGAACAAAAAATGTTTCCATCCCACATAATTACAGGACCCCAGACTTCCTGAGCACAGGGCCCCTCTGCCACTGCACCTCTGCCAGTGCATGTCACTGGCCCCCTGCGTCTTCGGCATGATGCCAACAGCACCTGCCAACAGCCTTCAATACACCTGATATTTCTCTCCAGCCCCCTCCACTTGGCTCCTAGAAAGCCATGGAAACAGCTTGCCCAAGTTGGTCTGAGTACATGGGAATTTCCAGCGACTGTCTCATAGGTTGGATTAGACTCTCAGCAGTGGCCCTGTCCAGATGAGGGCGAAAGATGTGATTAGCATGGGCAGAGTTTGGGGTGGGGCTGGGGGACATTGCACTCCCAAACGGCAAGTCTCAGGCAAGCAGCCTGAGTGCGAATGTAATGAGCTCTGCAGAGGAAACAAGAGAATTCTCCCAGCTTGGGCTCCTGAGGCAGGAAGTCAGAATTTTGTTTATAAACAGAGTGATTAACAGGAGATTGAGATAAGAAAGGGCCATTAGGATGTTTGTTAAATTTCAATGATCTGTTCCAAGCTTGGTGAACTGCAAAGAGTGAGTAGCCGAAATGATAGAAAGTAACCGTAGGTTTTTCTACAGTTGTTTCAATTGTTGGATTCAAGAGGTGGTAACAGGTAGTACTACTCTCTTTCTTTGAGAAGAGAACTGATTTTTTAGACAAAGGAAATGCAGTAGATCTAATCTCCCTGGATGTCCATAAGGCATTTGATACAATTCCACACCAGAGATTATTAGTTAAATTGGAGAAGATGGGGATTAATATGAGAACTGAAAGGTGGATAAGGAACTGGTTGAAGGGGAGACTACAACGGGTCATACTGAAAGGTGAACTGTCAGGCTGGAGGGAGGTGGAGTTCCTCGGGAATTGGTCTTGGGCGCAATCTTATTTAACGTTTTTATTACTGACCTTGGCACAAAAAGTGGGAGTGTGCGAATAAAATTTGCAGATGACAAAGTTGGGCGGGATTGCCAATACCAAGGAGGACAGGAATATCATACAAGAAGATCTGGATGACCCTGTAAACTGGAGTAATAGACATGGGATGAAATTTAATAGTGCAAAGTCATGCATTTAGGGACTAACAACAAGAATGTTTGCTATAAACTGGGGATGTATCAGTTGGAAGTGACAGAGGAGGAGAAAGACCTGGGTGTATTTGCTGATCACAGGATGACTATGAGCCATCAATGTAATGCAGCCGTGAAAAAGGCTAACATGATCCTGGTGTGCATCCGGTGAGGTACTTCCAGTAGAGACAGGAAAGTGTTAGTACCATTATACAAGGCACCGGTGAGGTCTCATCTGGAATGCTGTGTGCAATTCTGATCTCCCATGTTTAAGAAAGATTAATTCAAACTGGAACAGGTGCAGAGAAGGGCTACTAGGATGATCTGAGGAACAGAAAAACTATCTTATAAGAGGAGACTCAAAGAGCTTGGTTTGTTCAGCCTAACCAAACGTAGGCTGAGGGGAGATAGGATTGCTCTCCATAAATACATCAGAGGGATAAATACCAGGGAGAGAGAGGAGTTATTTAAGTTAAGCATCAATGTAGACCCCAGAAAAAAAAAGGGCTATAAACTGGCCATCAACAAGTTTAGGCTTGAAATTAGATGAAGGTTTCTAACCATCTGAGGAGTGAAGTTCTGGAGCAGCCTCCCAAGGGGAGCAGTGGGAGCAAAAATCTTACCTGGCTTCAAGACTGAGCTTGATAAGTTTATGGAGGGGATGGTATGATGGGATAGCCTACAATGGTGTGTGGCCCATTGGCAACTGTCTGTAGGAAAAATCCCCAATGGCCAGAGATGGGACACTAGATGGGGAGGGTTCTGAGATACTACAGAGAATTCTTCCCCAGGGGTCTGGCTGGTGCGTCCTGCCCACATGCTCAGAGTCAAACTGATCCCCAGATTTCGGGTCAGGAAGGAGATTGACAGAGACCCTGGTGGCTTTTTGGGGAACAGGTCACTTGCTGGTTTGAACGAGAGTAAATGGTGAATTCTCTGTAACTTTACGTCTTTAAACCATGATTTGAGAACTTCAGTGACTCAGCCAGAGGTTCGGGGTCTGTTACAGTAGTGGGCGGGTGAGGTTCTGTGGCTTGCAATGTGCAGGCGGTCAGACTAGAGGATTGTGATGGTCCCTTCTAACTTTATTAAGAGTATCTGAGTAAGAATATACATTACAATTTTAAACCTAGCCCGTGTCCCTTACGTGACTTCCCACAAGATGTCAGAACATGTTAGTACTGGAGCTGAGTGGGTCTAATATTTAATTGTCTTTCTTGCTATAGGAATTAGATGCAGTGCTCCTTTCAGATATTTCTAAGTTATTGTCTGCAAAAAAAAATCTGAGTTTTCAGTTGCTGAAGTAGCCCCTGGAACATGGTTAAAGTTATCCACACCCCCAAAAAATCTGAAATGGTGCCCCTGTGGGCCAGCACAGAATTTGCCCCCTTCCCCCCATGCACAGCCCCCACTGGCTTGACTGGAGCTCCCCCCCACCCCCAATATAGAAGTCAAACTACATCTCTGGCTGTTAGCATGTATAACCAATACGCTCTAACACACTTGAAAAGTCTAGTGTAGACAAAGCTAAGCACGGGCAGAGCTGGACGAGTTCAGATGAAGCTCCTGACTGATGCTGCTGCAAGTGCTAAAGGCCGCAGGTGACAGCCTCAGCTGGGATGTTTTTCTAAGAGCTGCTCTAGGCAAACAGGGATTATTTCAAGGCTGGTCTTTGGCCCGCAGTGGTTTTCAAGCTGCAGGTCGCGACCCAGTACGGGGTCGCGGAATGTCAGGTACTGGGTCGCAGCGGCTCTGGTCAGCACCACTGACCAGGCTGTTAAAAGTCCCATCAGTGTTTCTGCCCGGCTAAGACAGGCTAGTCCCTACCTGTTCTGACACTGCACTGCACCCCGGAAGTGACCAGTAGCAGGTCCAGCTCCTAGGCAGGGGAGCCACGGGGCTCCACGCGCTGCCTCCGCTGCAAGCACCGTTCCTGGCCAATGGGAGCTGGGGGGGCAGTGCCTCCGGGCAAGAGCCACGTGGAGCCGCTTGTGTGCCTCCGCCTAGGAGCCAGACCTACTGCTGGCCACTTCTGGGGTGCAGCGCGGTCTGCGGTGCCAGGACAGGCAGGAAGCCTGCTTTAGCCCTGCTGCATTGCTGACTGGGAGCCAGCGGAGCTAAGGCCATGCCCCAACCCTGCACCTCAACCCCTACCCCAGCTGTGAGCCCCTCTCAAACCCAGAGCCCCCTCCTGCACCCCAAACCCCTCATCCCCCACCCCATCCCAGAGCCTGCAACCCCAGCCCAGAGCCCTGACCCCCTCCTGCACCCCAACTCCCTGCCCCAGTCCAGAGCCCCCTCCCACACCATGAACCCCTCATTCCCAGCCCCACCCCGCAGCCCTCACCCCCACACCCCAAACCCCTCTGCCCCAGCCCCATATGGGTCACAGCCATCAACAATTTTCTTCAACTGGGTCACCAGACTAGATCAGTGGGCCCCAAACTTCTGAGGGTTGTGCCCCCCTTACCCGTCTTTGCCCCCCCAGACCTCCTGGAGCCAGGGCCAGGAGCGGGGCCACAACTCAGGGGGGGCAGACAGGGGCGAGGGGGCCGAGACTGGGGACACAGCCAGGGGCCGAAGCTGGGGGTGGGAGTGAAGCCGCAGCCAGACTGCAGTGGCGCCGACAGCTGGGCTTGCAGCCACATGTGGCTCCACTCCCAGCCTCACTCCCAACCATGGCCCCAGGCTGGGATCGGAGCCATGGCCAGCTGCTGAGACTGGGGGCTGGTGTGGGGCTGGAGTGGAGCCACACTGAGGCCGGGGCCAGGGCCAGGCATGGGGCTGGGGATGCTTCTGGGGGTGGGGAGAGGCTGGGTGATGCTCTCACCCCACCCCCATGGGGGCTGGCCTGGGCCCTGCATCCCCCCGACATTTTCCTCCCTGCCCCCTACGGGGAGCACGCCCCACACTTTGGGGACCTCTGGACTAGACGATCACAATGGACTTTCTGGCCTTGGCATCTATAACTTGTCATGGCTCCATTGAAGTCAACATCCCAGCTGCTACTGCAAGATACACAATACATCGACGTGTGTGGTGGAGCCTCGCCGAGTGCCTGTGGAAATTAGCACACGAACTCAGAGGAACTTGTCTGTGTTGCACTTTTCCAACATACCCAGTATGGCCATGCCCAGGTGTTCAAACCCTGCCTCTGGCCTCGCACCGTCACAAGGTTTTAAGGGTTTCTTTGGGTTTCTACAGCTCTGGGGCACACACAAGTCACGTTGTGGTTGGACAGTGACTCACCGGTGTGGCGCCTCCTGCTGGTTGTCCAGGGAATTAGCTCTTCCAGCCCAGAGCGCCCTCTGCAGGCTGGTGTCTCACCTGCCATTGGTCCCCCACGTCCCTCCCAGATCCAGTGCCCCTCTCTGTCAGGATTCTGCCCCCAGCAGTAACCCACAATCTGGGTCTCCCCACCCTCTAGCCCCACCTTGCCTCAGGGGCTACTGCCAGTCTCCATTTAGCCCCTGCTCCCTGGGGCAGACAGCAGCCTATAAACCACTCATCAGCAAGGGGGGTTGGACCAGCTGCCTCTGCCTGTCTCTGGGCTGCCCCTCTGCAGCCCCAGTACCCTTTGTGGGCCCTTAACTCAGCCTGGGGCTTTTCTAGGCTGGAGTTCCCCAGCTCCCTCTGCCCTTCCCCAGCACTGCTCCACCCTAGGTACCCACCTCAGCTCCCAGACAGCCAGGTCCTTCTCTTTCTAGGGAGCTAGAGAGACTGTCTGAGTCCTTCTGCCCCACCGCCTTCTTATAAGGGCCAGCTGGGCCCTGATTGCATTGACTACAGCTGTGGCTGCTTTCCCAATCAGCCCAGCTTTTCCCCTGCCGCAGCCCTCTCCCAGGGCTGGTTTAAGCCCTTCAGGGCAGGAGCAGGGTGACCACCCCGCTACACGCGTGTTCAAACTTTTCGCCACAACCAGAAGGGTTAAAACATACTTCAAAATATGTGAGCTGAGAGTCTCAGGTGATCACATGACTCCAGGAGCTGGGGTTTGAAGAAAACCAAATACCATGAGACTTAGTCACTCTTTAAATTCTAGTCTAGTCGTGGTCTGAGAGGGTCAGTGGGCCCCAAACCAATGACAGATGTCACGTGAGGAAGAAAAGAACACGGTTAGGATCCTCCCTTACCCCTTACGCTGCTTGGTCAGGTGGCCTCTGAAGCTCTTCTTGGGCCAGATCCCCAGCAAGTGCAAACGGGCAGCCCCATTGGCTTCAGTCCTGATTTACAGCAGCCGAGGTTCTGCCTCAAAGCCTCCTGCAGTTAGGATCCTGGTAATAGGAAACCAATTCACAGAGTGATCAGTGTGGTATGTTTCCTCTAGGCCTGAGTCCACTGAGGACAGTCCTGTGTGCAGGTGATTGTGGGACTGATTTATGGGGAATTGGTTACTCACAGCCTGCCAGAGGGTGTGAGTCACGAAATATCCCCTGCACAGGCCTCCTGCAGTGACCATGCATGCCCCAGGGATGAGGCACTGGAGGCAGTGAGTGCAGCTATTGTTTAAGCCCTGAGGAAGCAATCAGGGCTCCCCTCTTGGGGACAGGGAGGGTTTGCCAGAGATCCGAAGGAAGGAAGGAAGGAAGGAAGGACACCGCTTCCCCAGCTCAGAGCAGGTCCTCGGAGCCTACTGCAATACAAATAACAAACCAGCATAATCAGCAGGACCCTGGAGTTGCAGTACATTCCCACTTTGTCTATTGCAAGGACACATTTAGGCTTTGTCTGCGCTGTTTGCAGCTACACCCATGCAAACCTCTAGTGCAAGGTGCAAAGAAAGCCCTTTGGAGACAAGCCCCTGGCTCTTGGGGGGGGATGTGTCCAGAGCATGGAACAAAGCGTTTGGAGGCCAGGGTTCCAGTCCCATTCCCAGCTCCGGTGCTGACCCACTGCATGACTTTGGGCCAGTTGTTTCACCTCACTGTGTGTTTTCCCCACCGGAGGAGGAGTCTGGGACCCAGCCCTGCCCTTGCAGTGTGGTGCCGTGTCTGTGCCAGAGCAGCCCAGCTACGCCGCTGGAGTATAGACTGCAGTCCCACCCCCGTTCCGCCCCTTCTTTCTGCAGCCCCACCCCATTCTGTCCCTTTCCCCTGTGGCCCTGTGCCCATTTCACCCACAGGTCCCTCCCCATTGCCCCCCCCCATAGCAACACTGCTGCCCGCCCACACACACACACACACTTCTGCTGGGGCCTGGGGTCGGGGCACTGGGGTCTCCCCTGACTGTCTCGTGGCTTCTGCCAGGTCTCCAGGCTTCCAATTTCTGCTGGGTCGCCCATTTCCCATGGTCCCCCAATTGGCCGGGGCCCCTGGGCCTGGGCCCCGTGAGCCCATTGGATAATCTGCCACTGTGCCTATGCCAAGGCGTACATCTCTCGGGGGGTGGGGTGGGGTGGGGGGGTTCATGCCTATGTTGACCTAATTTTTAGGGTGTAGACCAAGCCTGGGATGACAAGTGCTCCGGCAGCAGCCAGGCTCCTTGATGCTGTTCACGAGTCTGATGGTGCAGGGCCGGCCTGTTTCGTTGTTGTAGGGTCACTCCGCAACACTGACTGCTCCCATTTGCCTTATTGGTATAAAAATGGTCTCAAAACACCAAAGAACCTTGCAAGGAAGGACCCAAACTCGGGAAAGAGGCAGAAGGAGAAGGAAACTGGACCCCTCTGGCCTCAGACCCCGAGGATCTGACATGGCCGATAGCCCCTCCTCTTCCTCATACAACAAAACCTCTATTCACAATACCAAACCTGGCAACCATTCCACACCTCCCATAACCGGGAGCTCCTGGGTCCTTAGCCACGCTGTGGGTGGAATGATCATTGAAAACAAACAGAAATCCCCGTAGAGAGCCGGGCCATAAGAAATACAGTTTATTAACAGTAACAGACAAGCCGTTGGCAGCGTGTCCATATGGACGTGACCGGCACAGCCCTCTCCCCATTGGCATGCGGGTGGTTTTAAAGATTAAGATGTGAGATTTTCAAAGGAGTCACCGAAACACCCCGCCCAGCTCATGATGGTAAGGCATAGTGGTCGGGGCATGCTGTGCATGGGGCGTTGTCTTCACCCTGGATCTACCGTGGGGTAACTGGGGACAGAATCTGGCTCAGGGGCTTTACATACTGTCTTACATTTGATCCCAAATGCTGGTGCCTGATCCAAAGCCAACAGTAAACAATACCCAGCGCTCAGATAGCACTTCTCAAGCATAGATCTCAAAGCACTTTACAAAAGGGGTCAGTGCTATTACTTTACAGATGGGGAAACTGAGGCACAGCGAGGGGCAGGGACTTGCTAAAGGTCACCCAGCAGGCCAGTGGCAGATGCTGGCATAGGACCCAGGATCAGGCCCTATCGAGTGACATTTGTGTGACAGTTTGTCACCAAGGTGACTGTAAAGCAAAGGTCCACATCTCCCTCCCGTGCATCCCTGGGTGTGGGTCACATGAGTGCCTAGTGTGGGGAGGGCTGGCTCCATGGAATTCCCCTCCCCAAAGCAGCAGGAAAGTCCAGGTATTTTCCACTCCCCCAGAGTGCTCAGGCCCCTGTGGTCTGGCATCCCTCCCCCTCACTGCAGGAGGTAGGAGGAATTCCCTTGCGTTAAGAAAAGCTACTGTCCCAGTTCATCCCAGCTTCCTGGGACCGGAGGCCCCCGGCTGGCCCTGGATCCATCTGCCCCGACGAGGCCCATCTCTGTCACTCAGGGCTTCATCAAAAGCCCCTCAGCACAAATGGAAAGGGTCCCATTGACTCCCGTGGCATCTGGCCTGGCCCCAAATTCCTGGGTAAGTGAAAGCCGCCCACTTGGCTGTGACGCTCCCGCAGGCAGGTCGAGTTCACTGGGGGAGGTGCTGAGTGCACGTGTGTGTGAGACACACCAAGCTGCACAACAGAGCTAGTTACCCGCTGCTGGAAGGGACTGAGACCCCATTACATTTACACACATTTCAGCATATGTACGTAGTTACAGCGTTAGCCAGAGCTCCTCTCTCCAGACACGGGCCGATGCTGCTGGGGCTGACGTTACTACAGGCAGTAGTGCTATTTACACGGGCAGGAGATGAACTGGGCAGACTAATTCTGGCTCCCATGAAAATTTCCCTGCCTCCTCACTCCATTCTCCCTTCTGACTGGCATGTCCCTGCTCTCCCCAGGGAACAGTGTCCACCCCGCTCCAGGGGCGACAGGGGGCAGAGAAAAGGCTTGGTGGGGCCAGGAGGGCCTGTTCCCAGAGACAGGCCGGAGCAGTGGAGTTCAGCCCTAAATCTGAGTCCCACACAGTGCTGCTGGGGTCTGGAGCTGGGCTGTGGTTTGGGCTCCCTGCGTCTGAACCCCCGTTCCTGGCATGGACAGAAGGCTAGAGATTTCTCAGGGGCTATTCCCCAGAATACATGAGAAACAACAGAAAAAGGGAGCCTCCTGATTTTGGCTCATCACCTTCCTTGTTTCTACTGGGCTGAGCCCCTCGTCATGGTGGCTGCCCCCCGGCTCCCGTGCTCTGTGCGAATTGCTGTGTTATGAACAGCCCGGCCAGGGAGAGTATTAGAGAGTCATCACCTGTGCAAGGTGCAGAGAGTGACGGGGGAGAAGGCATGGCCAAGACCCCCACAGCAAGGGGAGCCAGCAGCAGGGTTGTGCTGGGGGGAGGAGCTCTATCCTTCACTGGGGCAGGTTTCAGAAACCCCCCCGCCCCCGCTTCCATCCATCCGCCTGGACATGGTTGGTTCCCAACAGGCAGACGTGTTCCAGGAGCTGGAGCTCCCGGGATGACCTGGACGACGTCCTGTATCTTCTCCCGACAGAAGGGGCAAGGCTGGTTTTTGTGGAACACCTCCTGGGCACAACAGTGGCAGAGAGTGGCGTGGCCGCAGGGCTGCAGCAGAGCATTGGCCTCGTGTGAGCAGCAAATGACGCACTCCTCCGCATCGCCTCCCAGGAGAGAGCTGTAATCTCTGCATGCCGGCGCTGCAGAGACAGGAGCATGGCGTTAAAGGGTCAGGCGAGGCATCTTCCCCTGCTGGGCTAATGTCCTGTCCTATCCCACCCCTTCCAGCCCTGGAGAGCTCCTGGGCACTAGTGAGCTAGGACCAGAGAGATTTCCCCTCCATCTTGGAATGACACCCCCACACACAACCACTGCAACAGTGGTCTGGTAACCAGTTTGTAGACACACCCTCAGCTGACCCAGTGACACAGCCTGTCCGAGGGCTGTCCCCTTCGCTTCCAACCCTGCGCCTGGGGCTGTGGTTAACAATCCCTGGCTGCTCAGGTGACCCTCAGTGGTTAGTGGAGGTGAGGGAGCCTGTCTCTGCTGGGACTTCCAGAACGGACAGATGGGCAGCGCTTCCACACCGCCAGAGCTCCTAGGGCTACAAGGGTCTTCTGTCCAGGAAGGCTGACCACAGGCCAGGCACAGCACCCAGTGATGAGATCCTGGGATAACTGGACCATTGGGCTGATCCAGTCTGGGCGTTCTCATGTATGGCGGGACATGGCCCGTCCTGGGTCGGCTCCATGTCCCAAGAGGAAATGGAGCAGAAGGAGCCGGTGGTCAGTGTTGTGTATTTGGTTGTCATGGTTTTGTTGCTATGGCAACTGAGTTAGATTATTATGGGTTAGCTCAACCGGTTTCAACCGGCTGAGGAGCTCTCTGTATATATGTAAATAAAATGGAGGTTTTGGTTAGCTGCCTGCTCTCTGGCCTCAAGTGATTGCTTCCTACACCGGCTGCCCCAAGGATATAACAGTCAGAGCCACCTTCAGCCACTGACCATGAGGCCTGGCAGGATACGACGGCCTGGGGGCTGGGGCGGGATCACAGATGCCTCCACTGGGCCTTGTGGGATCTAGAAGAGGAAAACACAGAGTCCAGGATTAGCCTCAACGAATATAAACCCCTCTCAACAGACCCCAGAGGGAATGAGTCTGCTCACTCCAGGCTGCTCACTCCAGGGGGCCAGAGTCCACCCTGCAACAGCCCCCTGAGCAGCCGGGCCAGGCCCTCAAGGGCAGGTGTCTGTGCCGAGCCCCGGAGGGTCAGGAAATCGGATCGCATCTCCCAGGGAGATCAGCATTCCTGCAATGTGGGAATCCCCACCCTCTCCTCACACCCACCCTCTCCCTGCCCCCCGAGACCCACACCATGGGCAGAGACAGGAAATGGGCTGGGATTAGCCAAGGGCACAAGGGGGGGGCAGGGGCTCAGGGGCAGCTGGTCACATAGATCCTTCGGCCTCCTCTGAAATCCCCCCCAGCCAGGGTGTGGGGCAGTGTGGGCAGCCCCCGCAGTTAGTGGGGTTTGAGGTGGGGCAGCCCCGCCCCCCGCAGTCAGGGGTGTGTGAGGTGGGGCAGTGAGGGCAGCCCCCGCAGTCAGGGGTGTGTGAGGTGGGGCGGTAAGGGCAGCCCCCGCAGTCAGGGGTGTGTGAGGTGGGGAGGTAAGGGCAGCCCCCGCAGTCAGGGGGGTGTGAGGTGGGGCGGTGAGGGCAGCCCCCGCAGTCAGGGGGGTGTGAGGTGGGGCGGTGAGGGCAGCCCCCGCAGTCAGGGGGGTGTGAGGTGGGGCGGTGAGGGCAACCCCCGCAGTCAGGGGTGTGTGAGGTGGGGCGGTGAGGGCAGCCCCCGCAGTCAGGGGGGTGTGAGGTGGGGCGGTGAGGGCAGCCCCCGCAGTCAGGGGGTGTGAGGTGGGGTGGTGAGGGCAGCCCCCGCAGTCAGGGGGGTGTGAGGTGGGGAGGTGAGGGCAGCCCCCGCAGTCAGGGGGGTGTGAGGAGGGGTGGTGAGGGCAGCCCCCGCAGTCAGGGGGGTGTGAGGTGGGGCGGTGAGGGCAGCCCCCGCAGTCAGGGGGGTGTGAGGAGGGGTGGTGAGGGCAGCCCCCGCAGTCAGGGGGGTGTGAGGTGGGGCAGTGAGGGCAGCCCCCACAGTCAGTGGGGTGTGAGGTGGGGCAGTGAGGGCAGGGCATTCTGCCTCTCTATGCCCACACTCCAAAGGGTAGCTGTGCCTTGCAGAGCTCCCCCTGTCTGAGCCAAGCAGGGCAGCCAGTCAGCGCCATGTCTGTCATCCCCTGGCTTCTCTCCCTGTGCTGCCTTCAATCCCACCCCGTGTGGGGTGGCCCCTGCAGCCCAGGCAGGAGGGAACGAAAGATCTCCCCAGATGTGCTGTGTGGACTGTGAGCCCAAGCATCAGTCCCCGGATCTGCTGCATGCTCACCCAGAATCTGAACCGCCTTGGTCTGTCCATAGACATCAATGATGGCCCAGAGATGGCCATTCACGGGGACGCCCTTCAGCAGGGGCAAATTCCAGGCCTCTTGCTGGCTGCGGAAGAAAACTCTGCCTCTGTGGTCCACCCAGAACGTGAGGATGGTGCCTTCCTCTATGCACTGGTCTGGCAGGACTGCAGCCCAGGTTTTCCCCTGCATGACCAGGTGGGGGCATGCAAATGGAGGGAGGTGACGAGGGTCCATCTTGGAGGGGTCCATGGAGGTGAAGCCCACCCTCAGCCCCCCATGCCAACGGGCCTCCTTCTTCAAGATCTTCAGCATCACCTTCTCGTGGAGCTGGATGGGCCGGTTGGTGAAGACGATGCCATCATGGAAGCTGCTGGCCCGCTCAGCCATATGGTGGAACTCATCCAGGAGGACCTGGGAGCCATGGGTGAAGGGGTGGAAGAAGAGGGCCTGGGAAGCGTCCCCGTCACTATTCTCCACGCCTGTGTGAGACACAGGAGGAAGGAATGAGCTAGTGATGCTCCGTACAGCTGCTAGATGTTCTGTGCCCAGTCCTGCCAGGCCAAGCATCTGCAGCCCCATCTAACCAGTGCACTCCGCCCCCTGCCACAGGCCCTCCAGGGTTGGGGGGCAGAGCGCTGGAGACTAGGCTCCAGTGTGACACCATGGCCCCCCACTGACTGCCGTGGGGTTACTCCACAGCTATGCCCATGCAGCGTTTGCAATGTAGGGGTCACAGCCACCTTGCCCTTCCCATAGTGTTAAATGGAAGGGGGTTCTGGCGAGATGGGGGAAGGGTCTTTGTCTGGGAGAGGCTGAGAACCCCTGAGAGCAGACCCCTCCCCCCTTATCTGTAGAGACCAGCCTCCTCCCTGCGCTGCTCTGCCTCTGAACCACAGGGCACGTATCTTGCTCCCACCATCAAGTTCAGGGTGGACTTGGGCCCATCTTCCTGTAGGGACTACACCCCTCTTGAACCTCAGGGACTACACCCCTCTTGAACCCACTCCCCATGTTCCTCCCCTCGCAGCCTTCTTCGCATTGATGCACCAGGGATCCCTCAGCATGCCATGAAAGCAACACCATCTCCTGAGCACATCAGTTCAGTCCTTCCGTTCCTCATGCTGATACCTCGTCTCCCTTAGCCCTACCCTGGAAGGGCCCGGTCTCCTGGGTTGAGAGGAGAATTCAATCTCCTAGGCTGGAATTCCCCTCCCCTGGGGAATTCCCTGTGTTGATCTGATCCTTTCCCCAGGCTGTTTATCCCAAGGAAGGAAAGCCCATCTCCCTGCTGTGCACTATCTCTCTAGGCCAGCTGCAGCTGCGATCCTTGTTCCTCCTTGGCCAGGAGTCCTCTCTCTTGAGTCATAGATACTAATCATGTTGAGAGGAAAAACAACCGTGGGGCTTATCTGAATTCACTGTGGATTTTACTTCAAGTCAGAAAGAAAGTGAAAGGTTCTGAGCCGGGCAATGAGAGATCTGGGTTACCAGGAGCACTGGGGCACTGTCAGGGTCATTCACCCGGAGAAGTTTAACTGTCTCACTGGGGAGGGTTATTAGGGGCTTGGTCTTATATAGGCAACTATGACCTCTCCTCCCCCGTGTCCAGATTTATCACCCTTGCTGTCTGGCCAATCATGGGAAGCAGCAGCTAATCACAACCCCAGAATATATCTGCAGCCTGGTCTTGTGACTCCACTGGCTCCTGAACAGCCAGCTGGCACACAAGCTATGTAAACAAATGCGGTTTCCTCCCCAGGTACTACGCTGCCGGGAAGAGGCATTTGAGCAGCTAGAAAGCTGTTATTGCTACACCTACATTACAGCCCATGGCGGCAAAACTTACATCACCCAGGGGTTTGAATAAACCACCCCCCTGAGCGACTTCTGTTACACCGACCCAAGCGCTCGTGTGCACAGCGCTATGTCGGTGGGGGAGCGTCTCCTCCCGCCAAATACGTCCTGCCGCTCGCTGGGGCTGGAGGGGTTAAGCTGATGGGAGAGCTCTCTCCTGTTGGCCTGGGTACAGCTGTGCCACTGTAAACTCAAGGGTAGTCAGAGCCTTAGGCTGGGGTTTTCAAAGGCCTAAGGGAGTCAGGCACCAAAACCCCGTTGGCTGTCAGTGGGAGCTGGGCCTTCTGAAGATCCCAGCCTTAGACACGATGGTGACGGGCGCTAAAGCGAACTGTAGCTAGACAAGCAGCCAAACGGTCTGTGATTTTTCCTGCTTCCCCACCTCCTAAAGATTCTGGCCCGTGCCCGAGTGAAAGAGCCCTCTAGCCCTGTGGCTCTCAACTGGAGGCTCAGTGGGCCATGAGCAGGTTTGGGGGTTTGTCACGGAGTCCCCGGGCGATGCTCTGGAACTGCTCCCCACCAAGCCAGTAATGGACTTTGGGGAGCCTCCTCTCTCTTCGAGCAGACTGTCTCCAGGGCAAGAAGCTCACACGGCTTCACCTCCTGGGTCTCTCCTTGGAGCATTCAGTATCCTCTGCCCCGCCCTGCGCTTCCCACAGCGAGTCCGCCCTGGCGGGGTCCTGGGGAAGCCAGAGGGTCCTGCACCCCCACTTCACAGTCAGACGTGACTCTCAGCCAGCCAGTAAAACAGAGATTTATTAGATGACAGGAACACGTCTAAACCAGAGCTTGTAGGTACAGAGAACCGGACCCCTCGACCGGTGTTTGGAGAAAACATTAAGAACGTTCCCACTTTCATCATAGCAGCTCTGCAGAAAAGGACCTGGGGATTACAGTGGACGAGAAGCTGGATATGAGTCAAGGTGTGCCCTCGTTGCCAAGAAGGCTAACGGCATATTGGGCTGCATTAGTAGGAGCATTGCCAGCAGATCGAGGGAAGTGATTATTCCCCTCTGTTCGGCTCTGGTGAGGCCACATCTGGAGTACTGTGTCCAGTTTTGGGCCCTCCACTACAGAAAGGATGTGGACAAATTGGAGAGAGTCCAGCAGAGGGCAATGAAAATGATTAGGGGGCTGGGACACATGACTTATGAGGAGAGGCTGAGGGAACTGGGATTGTTTAGTCTGCAGAAGAAAAGAGTCAGGGGGGATTTGATAGCTGCTTTCAACTACCTGAAGGGGGGTTCCAAAGAGGATGGAGCTCAGCTGTTCTCAGTGGTGGCAGATGACAGAACAAGGAGCAATGGTCTCAAGTTGCAGTGGGGGAGGTCTAGGTTGGATATTAGGAAAAACTATTTCACTAGGAGGGTGGTGAAGCACTGGAATGGGTTACCAAGGGAGGTGGTGGAATCTCCTTCCTTAGAGGTTTGTAAGGTCAGGCTTGACAAAGCCCTGGCTGGGATGATTTAGTTGGGGATTGATCCTGCTTTGAGCAGGGGGTTGGACTAGATACCTCCTGAGCACCCCCTTCCAACCCTGCTATTCTATTATTATAGATGTGTGTGTGTGTGTAGCTGTATAACTATCCATTTAATACAGCTGTTAAACCACTGGCTATGCAGTAAAACAGCTGTTGTAGCATGGCTGGGGGGGGGCATGGAGTTTTTATGGCATGTTGCAGCGGGGAGCCTCTGAACCCCTGTTCTAGAGGGAACACGTCTCCTAGCCCCACCTTGCTCCAGCACCGGAGCCTGGCCTGGACTAGGCTGTGCTAGCAGGGTTGAGAGGGGAATGTAGTCTGTCTAGTGATTCCTTCTGGGGAGCAGGGAAGAGGAGAATGCAGAAGAGTGAAACAGAGTGAGGGAAAGAGAGCGAGCCAGGGCTTTATGCTCTGGCCTGACATTCTCCTCCCAACCCAGGGCACAAGTGAAATTAGTTTGGTACCTAAATGACCCCCCTTAAACAAGCACTGAAGACCCTATTTGTGTCATAAAAGCACCACCCAGTGTGGCCATCCTTCTGGTCTCGGATTGGTCAGCACACAGGGGCATGAGCAGAACGGGCTGCAGATCAGGAGAGAGAGGGGGAATCGCTCTGTCATGAGTGCAAGTTCTCTGCGGTAGGGAAAGGCTCATTCCTCAACATGCCAGATCCTCAGCTGGTGTAAATCGGTGCCACTCCATCCATGTCGCATTGTGCAAAAAGGACCTCGTGATTTAGGAGCCATTTTCAGAAGGGACTTGGACAATTATGCCCCTAAGTCCCATTGACTTTCAATGAAATTTAGGCTCCTAAGGGCCAAATTTGTAACCACGTTTAGGCGCCTAATATGCAAATAGGTGACTCGTGAGATTTTCAGAAACTCCTGGGCTCCCATCCCATATGAATTTCAATGGGAGCCAGGTGCTTTGCGAATCCCTGCAGGCGCCAAACTGCATCTATAGGGGCCCTAAACCCCTTTGAAAATCTGACCGTAATTGACTCCATTGCTTTTGAAAATGGGACCTACTCTCCTGCATCATTTAAAAATGTTATCCATAGACCACAGCAACTGAAGCTACAATTTACCCCAGGTGCAGATCTGGCCCATGTCATGTCTGTACAGCGCACAGCATAATGGGACCCCTTTGATTAGGGGCATGAGGTGCTGCTGTAACATAGCTACTGATGCTAGAGTAGCTCTCAGCGGTCTGGCTGCAACGCCCAGCTCCCACCTGGCCAGTGTGAAATCTGTCAAATCAAAAGGCTTCCATGCCATTTCTGCCAATTCTCTCTGCACGTAGCGAGGCCAAGGCCCTGGGGCTTTTCCAAGGAAAGGCTGCCTTCGCTCACATGCAGAGAATGCCTGTTCAGCCAGATTTCAGGGTTCCTCCTGGCTTCACCCGCTCAGGCGACAGTGTGTTCCTAACAGTTTGTTCAGGGTGCCTGGACAGCTGGTTGCTCATCTCCTTCCCCCAGTCTGGGCCCAGACTCCCTGCTCCGCTGCACAGTGAACCCCTCCCCTCCCCCAGGAATGACTCCTGACTTACACCTTAGAGCAGGATCAGGCCCCTTGGCTTCACACGTGCAACCTCCTAGGTTTGCCCCAGGCTCCTTGGGCACACCCGCCTGGAAGCCCCCTCCTCCCTTCCCGTCAGATTCCTCCTTCACCAACCCACCTCCCTCGGCTGGTCTCCACACCACCGATCATTGTGCTCCCTCCCCGAGCTGTTGCCTGTGTTCGTACTGGGTCTGAGTAACTGTAAACTCCTTGGGGCAGTGGCCTGCCCTCCCTGATTGTTTGCTTAGGCCTAGGCATTGCTACTCTCACAGGCGGGAAAGCCTGGCCCGAGGCCCCGTTGTGCCAGGTGCTGCGCAGGCACAGAACAGAGACAGCCCCTCCTGAAGGCACTTACAGGCTCTGCAGACCTACAGTATGCTCCCTGGGGGCTCTCTCTCTCTCTTTCCTCACCAGATCCTGTCCTGGCACCAGTTGGGGGGAGCTCCCATTGAACTCAATGTCCGTGGGCACCTGGCACTGGCCACTGTCGGAAGACAGGATACTGGGTAGATGGATCTTTGGTCTGACCCAGTACGGCTATTCTTATGTTCTTATGCCCAAGACCCTAGCTAACAGGACCTAGTGCCTGTCACCTTTCAGACTGGCTCACTCCAGGTCCTGGTGGTACAATTGGCATTGCCCCAGGGCTGGGCAATGAGTGCTGTGCCCTGTCCATGCTGGCTAGCAGTGCTGTGAATGGGAGACAAAACTCGGAGCAGAATGTGGCCTGGATTATAACCACTATTCCTGTCACTCCTTCGCTACAGCCGCTCACAAAGCCGTATCTGAGACTGCTACATCAACAACAGATATAGTATGTAGTGCTGGGAAAGTCCGTGATAACATGATTTATGGCACCGCTACTGTTCCAGGTAGATTAGCTATTGCTGGAGATAAGTAACGTGAGCTCAAGCCGAGGACAAACACAGTGGGTCTATTCTTACATGAGTTCCACCAACGGCCCGCAGCTGGAATGTTGTGGAGACTGGGCGGGTCTTGGAATGACAATTTTTCATTTCAGAAGGTGGAGAAAGCCATGATGGGAGGGTGGTCCAGATTTGATTTTGACAAATAGGGAGGAACTGGTAGAGAATTTGAAAGTGGAAGGCAGCTTGGGTGAAAGTGATCATGAAATGGTAGAGTTCATAATTCTAGGGGTATGTCTATCGGGGATCGATTTATCGCATGTAGTGTAGACGTGATAAATTGATCCCCGATTGCTCTCCCGTCGACTGCTGAACTCCAGCAGTGCGAGCGGCGGAAGCAAAGTCGACGGGGGAGCCGCGGCCGTAGATCCCTCACCACGAGGATGCGAAGTAAGTAATTTTAATTTGATCTAAGATACGTCGACTTCAGCTACGCTATTCTTGTAGCTGAAGCTGCGTATCTTAGATCGATTTCCGCCCCCCCTCCCCCCCCAGTGTAGACCAGGCCTAAGGAATGGTAGGAGGGAGAACAGCACAATACAGATAATGGATTTCAAGAAGGCAGACTTCAGCAAACTCAGGGAGTTGGTAGGCAAGATCACATGGGTAGCAAGTCTAAGGGGGAAAACAGTTCAAGAGAGCTGGCAGTTTTTCAAAGGGACATTGTTAAGGGCACAAAAGCAAACTGTCCCACTGGGTAGGAACGATAGGAAGTATGGCAAGAGATCACCCTGCCTTACCAGGAGCTCTTCAATTATCTGAAACTCAAAAAAGAGTCTTACAAAAAGTAGAAACAAGATCAAAGTACAAAGGAGGAATATAAACAAACAACACAACCATGTAGGGACAAAATTAGAAAGTCGGCAGCACAAAACAAGATTAAACTAGCTAGAGACATAAAGCGTAACAAGAAAACATTCTACAAATACATTAGAAGCAAGAGAAAGACCAAGGACAGAGTGGGCCCGTTACTCAATGAGGGGGGGAAACAATAACAGAAAATGTGGACGTGGCAGATGTGCTAAATGACTTTTTGGTTTCAGTTTTCACCAAGAAGGTTAATAGTGGCTGGACGTCTAACACAGTGAATGCCAGTGACAATGAGGTAGGATCTGAAGCTAAAATAGGGAAAGAACAAGTTAAAAATTACTTAGACAAGTTAGATGTCTTCAAGTCAAGAGGGCCTGATTAAATACACCCTAGAATACTCAAAGCAGAGGCAGAATATGATTTTGTGGGGCCCTGGGCCAGAGCAAGTGAGGGCCCCTCCTGACCCCTTCCACCTGCAGCACCTCTGGCCTCCCCCGCCACTCCTGCCAGGGAGCAGGGTCAGGACGAAGGGGCTTGTTCTGCTCCACCTGCCTAGCACTGTTGCCAGGGATCAGGGCAAGCCCCAGTGCTCTGACCCCGCTCCCTGGCAGGAGCGCCGGGCAAGCAGGCAGAGCAGGTTGGGACGCAGGGGTGCCCATTTTTCTGGGGTCACCCAATTGGCCAGGTCCCTGGGCATGGGCCCCACTGGCCCAGTGGCTAATCTGCCACTGACTCAAGGAGCTGACAGAGGAGGTATCAGCCATTAGTGATTATCTTTGAAAAGTCATGGAAGTCGGGAGAGATTCCAGAGGGCTGGAAAATGGCAAACGTAGTGCCCATCTATAAAAAGGGGAATAAGGACAACCCAGGGAATTACAGATCAGCCAACTTAATTTCAGATAATGGAGCAAATAATTAGGCAATCCATTTGCAAACACCTAGAAGATAATAAGGTGATAAGTAACAGTCAGCAAAGATTTGTCAAGAACAAATTGTGTCAAACCAACCTGATTGCTTTCTTTGACAGGGTACCAAGCCTTGTGGGTGGGCAGGGAAGTGGGAGATGTGATACATCTTGACTTTAGTAAGGCTTTTGATATTGCCTTGCATGACCTTCTCATAAACAAACTAGGGAAATGCAATCTAGATGGAGCTACTATAAGGTGGGTGCAAAACTGGTTGGAAAACCGTTCCTGGAGAGCAGTTATCAGTGGTTCACAGAAAAACTGGAAGGGGATAACAAGGGGTCCCACAGGGATCAGTTCTGGGTCTGGTTCTGTTCAATATCTTCATCAGCGATTTAGATAATGGCATAGAGAGCATGCTTGTAAAGTTTGCAGACAATACCGAGCTGGGAGGGGTTGCAAGTGCTTTGGAGAATAGGATTATAATGAAAAATGATCTGGACAAACTGGAGAAATGGGCTGAAGTAAATAGGATGAAATTCATTAAGGACAAATGCAAAGTACTCCACTTGGGAAGGAAGATGGTGAAAAATTGTTTTTCTTAACCTCTGAGGCTAGGAAAAGAAGCAATGGGCTTAAACTGCAGCAAAGGAGGTTTAGGTTGGACATTAGGAAAAACTTCCTAACTGTCACAGTGGTTAAGCACTGGACTAAATTGCCCAGGGAGGTTTTGGAATCTCCATCACTGGAGGTTTTTAAGAGCACGTTAGACAAACACCTGTCAGGAATGGTCTAGATAATATTTAGTTCTGCCACAAGTGAAGGGGACTGGCCTAGATGACCTCTTGAGGTCTCTGCCAGCCCCATGATTCTAGGATTCTGTTTAAACCAGCTTACAGTGCTCTGGGAAGGTGAGTCATGGCTTCCCAGCATTACTTTCCACTCCCATCCTTACGGTGAGCTACTTGTCTTGGGTATCACTGTGCCCTCATCACCACAGGCGCTCAGCACCACACAGTCTGTGACACAGTCTTACACATGCCTGGGTGGCAGGGCAATGAGCCACAGCAACTCCTACGTAATCTTCAGCGCCAGCCCCTGCTCCTGGAGCTAAAGTAGTGGCTCCGCGAGCTGTAAGGAAAGGCAGGTGAGGGATGCTTTGCTGGTTCTAGCCTGGCCCCTAGACCAGCTTCTGCTCTGCCACAGACTCCAAGGGTGAGTCCCTTAGGGCTTGACTACCCAGTACACTGGTCCACCCCAGAGGGGGTCAATTCTGGCTGGTGCCAGCTCGCTGCTTGCTAACTGGCTTGTGTGGCGCCTGCTGCACACCCTGAAAGTTCTCTAGTGTGTGTCACTCCAGCCCTGCAAACAGTGCTCTGTTAGCCTGCACAAGGGCACCAGCAGTGTCCACACAGGCCAGTCACACACGCACTCGAATGTACAGCCCTGTGGTACGGACTAATGCAGTGGGCAGGCAAACCTTTTGTCTCCCTGTGCTTGGTCCCTGCTCCAGCAGTAGAGCTAACCCCACAAGAGAGGATACCTGGGAGGTGCCCAGTTCCTATGGTACTGGGGAGAAGATAAAGCCCATCTACAAGTAGCACCTGGCAGGCTGGGGCAGCCCCAGGATGTGACATGACCAGGGTGTATCACACGGCCATGCTCCACAGCTCTATCCTTCCGCTGAGACAGGGCTGAACTCGGATCCCAAATGCTGGCATTTAGCTCAAGAGCCAAGCTGCAATCCACACCTTCGGCATTTCACCCATCGCTTTCCATCCCCCACCTGCCAGTGCAGGTGCTGCTTTGCTGTACCGCAGGCAACTGCATCCCTCTCCCCCGGGTGACAGGACCACGCAGTGTGTCAGGATCGTTCCCTCTTACCTGGCTGCTGGCTTGAACTGCTCCCCATTGCAGGCTGGGTGAGGCTTCTCTTCACAACCTCAGGCAGCCCTGAAAGTCTGCTTCTGTCCTTTCACCTCAAGAGGGATCAGGAGCTCCAGCTGTGCAGTGCCGGCCCCCATGCCAGCCAGACTCATTTTTATAGCAGCTCTGTTTGGTGATCAGGTTGCACCCCCAGCAAGTAAACAACTGACACTCCCATTGTCACATGGTATGACTGTGCTTTGAGAATTTCCAATATTCATTTTAAACTGAACACCAGCTGGCTTCGTGCCTGGAGCTGTCGGATGCCCAGTGGAGGAATAGTAGGGATTTTCCTGCCTCCAGCTGTGCTTCCACGGCTGGGAGCTGCTCCAGGTACTTCCCCCTAGAAATGCAGGCAGCCTCGGAGATCAGGCTCTGAACTGGGGTGGTGCTCTGGAGCTTCCGGTGTCCATGTGCTGCATGCAGGGGCACCACTGGGCACTTCTGGAGCCGACAGAAAAGCCCCATAGCCTCCAGTCCATGGAATAATCCCTGTGATTTGGGGGGGGGGCTCTGCTCCTGCCTCTTTCCAGACAAACAAACTATTCAGAGACCACGCAGCGTTTCTTTACAGAGTCTGTTCCCACCCCCTGTACCCACTGCACAGCAGCTTTAACAGTAGCCTGGGGCTCTAGGACCCCGAGAGGCAGAAGAGTCCCAGACCTGAGTCCCATGAGCCCGATCAGCTGGCACAGACCAGCCACAGCTGTCTAATTGCAATGCAGACGCACCCTAAGCCCTCCTGAGCCCCCAGAGGAGAGACCTCCTCTGGCCTTGACTCTACCAGCCTACAGCTTCTTCACTTCCTCTCTTCCCGCTTCCTGCCTGTGCCTTGTTCCTTGGTGTTAACAAGGTTATTAGCTTTTAACTCGCTCCAGCCTGTCTTCAGTCTCTCAGCGGGGCCCAGTTCCCATAGTCCAGTGTGCGAAGTGTCCCATAGTCCAGAGTGCTGGATCAGCTGCTGCCCAGCCCCCGGTCACAAGCCCCAAGACACACCTCTTGGGTCTGGGACACTGCCATTGACTCAGGACAGAACGGCAGTGCATTGGGAAGAGATGATGTATCACGACTGTGTAGAAACTAGGGCTGTCGATTAATTGCAGTTAACTCACGTGGTTAGCTCAAAAAAACGAATCGTGATTAACCACAGTGTTAATTGCACTGTTAAACAATAGAATGCCACTTCAAATGTATTAAATACTTTGGATGTTTTTCCTACATTTTCATATATATTATATTCTGTGTTGTAATTGAAATCAATTACAAATATTTGCACTGTAAAAGATAAACCAAAGAAATAGTATGTTTCAATTCACCTCATACAAGTACAGTAGTACAATCTCTTTGCCGTGAAAGTACAATTTACAAATGTAGATTTTTTTTTGTTATGTAACTGCACTCAAAAACAAAACAATGTAAAACTTCAGAGCCTAAAAGTCCACTCAGTCCTACTTCTTGTTCAGCCAATCACTAAGACAAACTAGTCTGTTTACATTTACAGGAGATAATGCTGCCCTCTTCTTATTTATGTCACCTGAAAGTGAGAACAGGCGTTCACATGTCACTTTTGTAGCGAGCATTGCAAGGTATTTACATGCCAGATATGCTAAACATTTGTATGCCCCTTCATGCTTCGACCATCATTCCAGAGGACATGTTTCCATGCTGATGAAGCTCATTAAAAAAAAAAGCGTTAATTAAATTTGTGACGGAACTCCTTGGGGAAGAATTGTATGTCCCCTGCTCTGCCATATATTTCATGTTACAGCAGTTTCAGATGATGACCCAGCACATGTTCATTTTAAGAACACTTTCACTGCAGATTTCACAAAATTCAAAGAAGGTACCAATGTGAGATTTCTAAAGATAGCTTCGGCACTCGACCCACGGTTTAAGAATCTGAAGTGCCTTCCAAAATCTGAGAGGCTTTCAGAAGTCTTAAAAGAACAACATTCCAATGCAGAAACTACAGAACCCAAACCAACAAAAAAGAAAATCAGCTGTCTACTGGTGGCATCTGACTCAGATAATGAAAATGAACATGCGTCGGTCCGCACTACTTGGGAGATAGGAAGCAGCAGAACCCATTATTGAGCAGAATCGTCATCAGCATGGACACATGTCCCCTGGAATGGTGACTGAAGCAGGAAGCCTTCCCTTCAATCCCTTTCACTTTCCCAGGGGTTTTTCTTCCTCAGACTGTGGTGATTCAGGTGGGGGGAATTCGTTCCTTTATTTCCCAAGGCCAGAGTTTTCTTTTCAGTTTCAAGGGGTTTCAACATTTTGCCATTAACTTTAATGGCCCATCTCTTATCTTTTCCTGAGCTGTACAGTGCTGAGTGCTTAGATCTAGTCTCGCCTGGTTGGGGACGCAGCCCCTCCCTGCCTGGCTGTGAGATGGAGCTAAATATTGCAGGACAAATTACGAGCACAGTTTTAGATCTACACAAATACATAAATTCATAACCACAATCTAAATATGACAGCTCTGCCAATGGCTGCTTGGTGAACTTGCGTTTCTTCGCTCATACTGCCTTTTCTGCTGCTTTATTCATCTTAAAAGTCTGAGCGTCTGGAAGTTAAGAACATGGCATAGAGGGACGGGGGAGAATTACTTTGCCATAGAAAGACTGTTATGCCATTATGTGGCTAATCAAACAATTAAGGCCCTTGCTCTTTGTGATGATGTGGTTCTGGCGGGACCCGACTGAGAGTGGCAATTCAGGACCAATTGCTCAAACAGGGCAGTCACAGCCCTAGGCTAGGGTTTTTCCACCTCTAAGGCAAACCAAACCAGCCAGACAAGAAGGACTTCGATTTCACCCCACTGGCTAACCACAAGTCACACAAGCAAGTCTCCCAGTATCACCACCAGTGCCACTCGTCCTGGGGATGAATAGTCATGAAAACCAACACCCCAGTAAAAGAAAACGGTTCTCTCAATCCCAAAGAATCAAGCCCCAGACCCAGGTCAATATACACATCAGATCTTACCCACAAATCATGCTGTTGCCAATCCTTTAGAATCTAACATCTAAAGGTTTATTCATAAAGGGAAAATGGTAGAGTTGAGAGCTAGAATTGGTTAAATGGAATCAATTCCATACAGTAATAGCAAAGTTCTTAGTTCAGGCTTGTAGCAGTGATGGAGTAAACTGCAGGTTTAAATCAAGTCTCTGGAGAACATCTCCCGCTGGGATGGGTCATCAGTCCTTTGTGCAGAGCTTCAGTTTGTAGCAAAGTCCCTCCAGAGGTAAGAAGCAGGATTGAAGACAAGATGGAGATGAGGCATTAGCCTAATATAGGCTTTTCCAGGTGTAAGAACCTCTTTGTTCTTACTGTGGAAAATTACAGCAAAATGGAGTCTGGAGTCACATGGGGAAGTCCCTGCACACCCTGCTGAGTTACAAGGCGTGTCTGCCTTCTCTCCATGGGTCAATTGTGTAGCTGATGGTCCTTAATGGGCCATCAAGCAGGCTAGGCAGAGCTAACACCAACTAGTCTGCAGTGTCACCCAGAAGCACAGCACAAATACAAAATACAGACAGTATAGAGCCAATACTTATAACTTCAACTACAAAATGATACATACATATAGACACCATAATCAACCAGTAACCCATAACCTGGTCTTAGACACCTTATATGATCCCCTTTACCTAAGATTTGGTGCCACTACAGGACCTTGGTTGCAAACCATGTTCTATATGTGCCAGTTTATATCAATAATGTCACACTCTTAAACAGGAAATTCAGTGTACTATCTGACCACTTCCCATTCATTTGATTTCACAGAACTAAGGGCACCAATTCCAAATGCTCCAAGAACGTGGCATGGAAATTACGCGTGTTAAAGGGAAAGAAAATATAGTAGCAGATGCCTGGTCCAGGAAAGAGGGTTCTGGCTCACTGCCTATGGTCATGCAGGATTTTAAGAGGGACTCTGGGAGCCCCTCTGCTATGGACTGGGATGTAGGTGGTCTGGCCCAGGAGTCAGGTCTGGTGGCAGAGCAGGTGTCCCGGTTGGGGAACAAAGCCGTGCGTCAGCACCAGAGCCAACTGCCAGTTACCAGAGCCGGGGTCAAGCCAGAGTCGGAGATCGAAGCCGAGGTTCGGAGCCGAGGTCAGATGCCAAATGCCAGGGTCAAGTCGGAGTCAGAAGTCAAGTTGGAGCCAGGACTGATAACTGAGGGTGGAACTGAGGAAAGGAGCTGGAGGAGAGGCAAGGATCGGGCATGGAGCAGGAGCACAATGGGAACAGGGTTGAGGCAGGAGCAGTGAATCCAGAACCGGTGCGGGTGCAGGAGGCAGATACAAGCAGGATCCAATGCAGTGTAGCTGGACCAATCAGTGGAACTGGGTGATCCTCCAATCATGGCTCCTGTGGGTGGTGCCTTGGCTGAGACTGTAGTCCTAATGACTTCTCAGCAGAGATTGGGTGGAGGCCAGGATGTGGCAGTTGTGTGGGCACACCCAGCTGTGGGTTCAAGGCCCGGATCATCACATTACCCCACTCCCTAGGGCAGCAATAGGTGTGGGTTCTCATGAAAGGTTTTTACAAGTCTGGGAGCAGGAACATTTTCAGCAAGCTCCCAGGATCACTCCTTAGCCCCATAATCCTCCAACCAAATACCACAACTTACCCCGCTTTGTTTTAGAATTGAAAATTTTGTGGCCTATATACTCATCATAGTCCTGAAGGTGCTCAGGTGTGGGGATGGCTGGGTCCAGTGGGGAAAGGGTTGGCCACATATGGCTTCAATAGGGACACATGAAATACCAGGTGGATTCTGAGAGAACAAGGCAGGTGGAGTTCAAAAGCGACAGGATTGATCTGTTGGCAGATTCGATATGGGCTGAAGAATTGGTGATCAAGTTTACAGGGTGGTCTGTTAGTATGGAGATGCTTTGCTGAGAGCCATACTTTCTGGCCTACAGAACATCAGGACCTTTCTGTTGTTGTTGGTCCACGTACCGCTTGTAGTCCTGTTTTGCTTCCTCCAGGTGAGTCATTAGCTCCCCCTGGGTATGATGGATCAATTGTACCCATTCCAAAACGGCTGGGTTAGGGGAGGGTGTGGGCAGTTCAGGGTGAGATCAGAGGTAGAAGATGTAGTTCACCAAAAAAAAAAAAGGCTTTGTCCTGTAGAGAAGTGTTCAGTGTTATTATATCAGAACTCTGCATAGAGTAACAGCGAAGACCAGTCATTCTGACAGTAGTAGCACCAGAATACTGCTCCAGGACTTTGTTCAATCTTTCTCTCTGGCCATGTGTTTGGGGATGCCAAGCTGAAGAAAGGGCAGGAGTGGCCTCCCAACAATTGGAGGGCCTCCCTCCAGAAGTGAGAAATGAACTGAGCAGCATGGTCAGAAACAATGGGCTCAGAGAGTCCATGGAGGCGGATGACCTGGTTTACCCACAGTGGGCAGTCTCCTCGGAGGAAGGTAACTGGGTGCAGGGCACGAAGTGGGCCATCTTCATGAAGTGACTGATGATAGTTAAGATGGTTGGATACGATGAAGTCTAGTGAGATGGATGCCCAGGGACTGGGTGGAGTTTCCAGAGGTTGGAGGAGCCCACAGGGTTTGCTGTGTGGCACTTTAATGTGGGTGCATACGTCACAGGAGGTTACATATACCTGCGTGGTAGCATGCATGAAAGGCCACCAAAAGAAAGAGGAGGCCAGGCCCTGGGTTTTGGAATAGCCGAAATGCCCTGCCAGGGAGGATCCTTGGCACATCCACAGAGCCATCACATGGGGACAGCTGGGGGGAACATATGTATGTCCCTCACAAGGGTCAATCCATCTCAGACCTCATGCACTTCCTGATTGATGGCTTCATGATCGCCCAGGGGAGAGCCTGGGGCAGAGGCTGAGTGGATTAGGTTCAGCAGGTCCAGGTGCGTTGTCACACCAAGAAAGTTATGGGATTTGAGAATGTAGGTCTCTTGGTTGGGTCTCTTCCAAACAGCATAGTCCTCCGCTTTTTGGGATAGAGTGTCTGCTCTGCCGCTGCTAGCACCCAGATGATAGGAGATTGTAAAATTGAAATAGGAGAAAAACAGGGCCCAGTGGAGCAGTCTCTGATTGAGGGCTTTGGCCTTTCATAACTATTCCAAGTTCTTAAGGGCCATGTATACTTGGACTGGGTGTTGGGCCCCTTCGGTAGTGCCACCACTCCTCGAAGCTGGCTTGCTGGGCAGAAGTTCCTTGTATAGGATTTCATACTATTGATAAGTGGGAATGAGCTTTTTAGAATAAAAGGCACATGCCTGGGTGGCGGGTATGGCAGGCCAGGGGAGGCTAAGCCTGCACAAACAGCCAGGCATGGCCCCACCCACGCTCTGCCCTGAGGCCCCCTCCTGCTTCCTGCTCTTCCCCCATGGCCCAGCCCAGGCTGCTCCTCTTCCCTCTCTCGCTCAGCCTCTCCCTCAAAGCGGGCGGGGGCTTGGGCTGGGGTGGGCCAGCCAGCAGCCCAGGACTTGGGGCAGCTGGGGCTTATGCTTGGGCCAGCCGGCCGAGATTGGGGCCCACCGGTACTCAGACTGGTCGGCGCTTTGGGGCTGGGGCAGCCGGGGTGGCCTGGGGCCAGCGACCAGGGCCAGCTGGTGGGCCAGTACTCAGGCTGGCTGAGACAGGGCTCCTTCGGCCACAGTGGGGGGCTCGGCCAGGGGAGGGGGGTGAAAGGGATGGGAGAGGTACTATCCTCCCTGAAGGGGGGCTTCATGCACTGCCCACGGGCACACGGATGCCTCTGGGAGACCACTGCTACAACTGCCACATTGGAGACATTTATTTCTACAGTGAAGGCTCGTGTGGCAGCAGGATGGAGGAGTATGGAGGGAGCTGTAAATGCAAGTTTTAGGTGCTCAAAGGCACGTTGGACTTCCAGAGTCCTGCTGAACTGGGGGTGCTTATGGAGAATAAGGGGTGAGAGAATTCTGCCTGAGAACTCAGAGATGACCTGGCGGTAGAAATTGGTGAAGCCCAGAAAATGCTGACGTTTGTGGATGTTCCCGGTGGCTGCCCAATCGCAGACCGCCTTCATCATTTCTGGATCTTGATCCCTTCCAGAGACAGACTGAAGCCAGGAAGTCAGTGGAAACTCAGTCGAAGGCACACTTTTCCAATTGGGCCTACAACCCATGTTGTCAAAGCCTCTCTGGGACAGCTCGAACATGAGTTGTGTGCTGTTTGGGATTGTCTGAAAAACTAAGTATATCATCACAGGTACACAACTTTGTATTGCTCTAGGATGTCCTGAAACACATCATTAATGCGGTGCTGCAATGCCGAACGTTCCCAGTGGCCGAAAGGCGGTCTTCCACTCAGCTCTGGCCCTAACGCGCACAAGGGCATGTGCTCCCCGAAGATCTAGCTTTGTGACTATCCGAGCAGCGCCTTGGTCCAACAGGTCTGGGATTAGGGGCAGCGGGTGCCGCTTTCTAGCTGTGATCTGGTTCAATGGCCAGTAGTCTACACAGAGACAGAGGCTGACGTCTTTCCAGGGCCCAGTAGGGGAAGTGGATTTTCTGGCCAAATTCTCCTGGAGGCATGTGCATACAGTAGCTAGCGCGGGTGCAGCCATGGCATAAAGCCAGCTGGACGGGATGTTGCCCCCAGCTATAAGACCATAGAAGCATCATAGTCTCATGGGGAAGTACGGACTCTGCTTTTCTCTTTTCAAATACATCAGCGAAATCACTGTATTTGGTGGGGAGTTGGATCCTCGACTATCCCTGTTGTGCCAATCGTTACCTGCTGTGGGGCTTGGGTTTCTTCCAGCTGTTCCGCATCCATCAGAGGCCAGCAGTGCTGTTGGCAGAACCCCGAGGGAAAAGAGAGCCGTCACTCCTGCCAGTGAACGAGGGGGTTGTGAGGGGTGGGCAGGAAATACCCAGAATCGGGGGAAATGAGGCTAGGACGGGCACTTGGAGTTGTGGCCCCAGCTGGCAGGATCCGATGCTTGTCCCCATCAGGGCTTGTCTTTGGGACTCAGGGTTATGGCTTGCCATTGTGCCCAGCTAAGACCAGGACTGGGCTGGCTTGTTCTCCAGAACCCTTTGGCTCAGCCTTCGGGCCAGGCAGGTGGAGACGAAGGGGCCCAGCTTGCCACAATAGAAGCAAACACCGACATGTCATAAACTATCAGGGTTGGAAGGGACCTCAGGAGGTCATCTAGACCAACCCCCTACTCAAAGCAGGACCAACCCCAACTAAATCATCCCAGTCAGGGCTTTGCCAAGCCTGACCTTAAAAACCTCTAAGGATGGAGGTTCCACCACCTCTCTAGGGAACCCATTCCAGTGCTTCACCACCCTCCTAGTGAAATAGTGTTTCCGAATATCCAACCTAGACCTCCCCCACTGCAACTTGAGACCATTTCTCCTTGTTCTGTCATCTGCCATCACTGAGAATAGCCGACCTCCATCCTCTTTGGAACCCCCCTTCAGGTAGTTGAAAGCAGCTATCAAATCCCCCCTCACTCTTCTCTCCTGCAGACTAAACAATCCCAGTTCCCTCTGCCTCTCCTCATAAGTTGTGTGTCACCACCTGTCTTTTCCTTTCAGGGCTGAGTTGCCAGAAGGCTGAGTCTATCTGCATCTACTTGGCATAAAAATCCCTTATCTCTGCTCCAAGGACACCACAGGGCAAATATTTAACAAAAATATTGAAATAAGGCTAGGACAACTGCCAAACAGTATTTGCCTTCAGGTGACAGAGGCAAAGTCCAGGAGCCACTTCCGGCAATCCAAAGACAGAAAGGAAGCATGTGACTTCTCAGAGCATTGTTTGAGGATCAGCATTGTTTGGAGCAAGCAGGCAGTTAGCTGGGTGGCCTCTATACAAGCCACACACCTCCTGGGGGTGGTGTCGGTCCCAGCTAGTGGGCCCGAGACCACTTAGAGAGAGTTAAATGAGTCTGCGCTACAGCCTTAGCACACAGCCAGGTGGGTTGTAGCTCATGCTGTAGAGGCTCATGCCCTGAGGTCCCAGGTTTGATCCCACCTGCTGATGATGGGGGTCTGTCAATGTTATGTGAGCAGATGTCTGTGATTTTGTCTGATGGCTACTCCCCTGACCTGTGGGACTAGGGCTGGATTAACTCTCCTGTAGGCCCAGGACTATTAGATGGGGTGGGTAGTGGGCTCAGGGATGGGGGTGTTGGGGTGGGGGCACAAATGGGGCTGGGGTGCAGGAAAGTGTGTGGGGTGCAGACTCCAGCTGGGAGGCACTTACCTTGGGTGGCTCCATGTTGGCAGAGCTGAAGCAGGATCTCTGCTCCCTGAGGTGGTGGTGGGCACGTCCAGCCCCTAGGCAGAGAAGCCAGGCTGCTCTGCACATTGCATGATGCCTGTGCCACAGGCACCATCCCTACAGCTCCCATTGGCTGGGTACTGGGGGTAGGGGCAGTGCACAGAGATTCCCTGAACACACCTCACCTAGGGGCTCTTCGGCAAGCCAGTGCTTGCAGCTCCAGCCCTGGGTGGGTGCGCCAAGGCTTGGGGACCAGTGTCTGGAATGGAACAGGGAGACTTGCCCTGGGCCAGATGAAAAGAAGCAGCTGGCCTGAGGGCCTGCGGGGCCCCCCTTAGCCAAAGGTTCTTGGTTGCAGCCTCTGCATTAATCCGACCCTGCCTGGGACACTGCATCCAATGGCCCTGCTGCTCCCTGACCCTTCAGACATTGTAGCTGGTTCACTTCTGCAGATATAGAACATTTGCAAATTTCAGACACATGTTTTTTGGTGTCCTGCCCCCCCATGCAGTTAGGTGTTCACTCTTCCAGGCCATTGGGCTGGTCAATCCAGGTTGAGGGGTCTAGAATGGCCCCGCACATTCCCAATTTGGTCTTGCACGGAGTACAAACGTACAATCCAGCAGCAGGGAAGGCTGGACAAGGACTAGGTGGGGACCTGTTCTAGGCAGAGACTCTTCCCTGCTGCTGGGACCCCTTCCTTCCAGATCCCTTCAGCTGAAAGCTCCCTGTTTGGCCCTTAATATTCCCCCCAAACCCAGCCTGCCCCACAACATTATCCCCCTAGAACCTGACCCCTTTCCTACACACATCCACTTGGCAGCCTTTGCTAGGAGAAAGTGAAACTAACCCAGCACTGGCTTGGCTCACTGTGGGTTTGGCCCTTATCCCACATCCAGCAAAGCGAGTTTCCTATTTGCTTTCACTTCTACTAGGACTCCCTGGAGTTCAGCCCAGCCCTGTTCATTGCTCCCCCCTCCCTTTCGCTTCTTTGTTAGTGCACCGACACTCATTTCTGGGAAATGCTCCATTTCTTTTAACAGAGGCTTCCACAACTGCTGGATTTCAGTCCCCTCTGCAAAGTCAGGACACAGAGCCAGGGACATGGGCGGGGACAACGCCATACATGGAATACACATGGGGCAAGAGCCTCTTCCCTCCTGCCCTGCTCACCTCAACAGGAATGTTGTTATTGCCAAAGATTATAAGAAGCAAGAAGTATCACTCATCACAAATTCTCTTTATCTCTTCCCATGGACACCCATCCCCATCCACCCCCTCTATCTATCTATCCCCATCCACCCCATTATCTATCTATCCCCATCCACCCCATCTATCTAGCTATCTATCCTCATCCACTCCCTCTATCTACCCCATCCACCCCATTATCTATCTATCCCCATCCACCCCATCTATCTAGCTATCTATCCTCATCCACTATATCTATCCCCATCCACTCCCTCACTCTATCTATCCCCATCCACTCCATCTATCTACCCCATCCACCCCATAATCTATCTATCCCATCCACCCCCTCGCTCTATCTATCTATCCCCATCCACCCCATTATCTATCTATCTATCTATTTACCCCATCCACCCCATTATCTATCTATCTATCTATCCCCATCTGCCCTATTATCTACTATCTATCCCCATCCACCCCATTATCTATCTATCTATCCCCATCTACCCCTTCGCTCTATCTATCTATCTATCCCCATCCACTCCCTCTATCTATCTATCTATCCCCATCCACCCCCTCGTTCGATCTATCTATCCCCATCCACCCCCTCGTTCGATCTATCTATCTATCTAATCTATCACTATACACTCACTCACTTACTCTCTCATCCAAACAACACCAATAACAACAACAAGGGGCTTCTCCACAAAGGGAAATTGCCCAGTCTAGCTGTAGCAGAACCCAGCCTTCCACTAGAGCTGTGCCAGTATAACTCCCCCTTGCTTACACTCCAGGCCGGAATATAAGTGACTTTGTTCTAGTCCAGTGGTTTCAATTTTTTTCATTTGCAGATGGGACACATGGGGCTGCAGTGGGGGAGGGGGGTCACATAGACTGGGGTTCAGAAGGGCTAGTGGAGGGAACAGACTGGGGATGCAGGGCCACATGGAGATGGGTTGGGGGTGGCTGAGTGGGGGTGCAGTGACACATGGGGATGTGGGGAGGGGGTGAATAAGGATGGGGAGGGGGTGTAGGAACACATGGGGATGGGGGCAAGGGATGGCTGAGTGGCAGTGCAGGGACACATGGGGACAGGGGCAGATGTGCCTGACTGAATGGGAGAGGCTGGGGTCAGCCAGGGTCTGCATGGGGGAGGCTCCCCAGCTCCCTAACAACCCCCCCCCCTCAAAAAAAAAACTCTGTTCCATACTTTCCCCCCTCCAGCCCCCAACCCTTTCACTCCCAGGCTCCCATCCAGCAATTAATTCCCTCTCCCTCAGCTCCTATATTACCCCGACTCCCCCCAAGCCTTTGCATTGCTTTTGAGGGGGGGAGGGATAGCTCAGGGGTTTGAGCCTTGGCCTGCTAAACCCAGGGTTATGAACTCAATCCTTGAGGGGGCCATTTAGGGATCTGGGGCAAAAATCTGCCTGGGGTTTGGCCCTGCTTTGAGCAGGGGGTTGGACTAGGTGACCTCCTGAGGTCCCTTCCAACCCTGAAATTCTATGAGGGGTGCAGGAAGTACATTCCTGTGTTGTAGTGTAAATGAATTATTACTCAGAGTTAGATATTAATATGCCTAGTAAGGAATCTATTTTTCAAAACACATTTCCTGATTTTTTTGATGTCTGTACTGTTACAGAAATACTTGCTGACAGGTATTTTCAAATAAATGACCAAAATAATTGAAACTGGTGTGATTATATTACATAAGAACATAAGAACGGCCATACTGATTCAGACCAAAGGTCCATCCAGCCCAGTTTCCTGTCTTCCGACAGTGGCCTATGCCAGGTGCCCCAGAGGCAATGAACAGAACAGGGAATCATCAAGTGAACCATCCCCTGTCGCCCATTCCCAGCTTCTGGCAAACAGAGGCCAGTGACACCATCCCCAGAGATGTCCCTACCCATATGCAAAGTACGCAGCTGTGTAGAGCACCAGGAAATTTGGGGCACCACATTTGCTGGTGCCCTATGCATCTGCATGCTGCTCCAGCCCCTGCTCTGCCTCTCACTCATTGCCCCGCCCCTGCTCTGCCCCAGCCCTGCCCCCACTCCACCCCATCCCCTGAGGACAGCAGCAGGGGTTGGGCCTGCCCTGCACTCACCAGGTGGTAGGAAGTGGAGTGACTCGGCCCCAACCCCCTCCACTCTGCTGGCTCATGCTGGTGGGTGGTTTACCCCCTGTCCCCCAAGCCTGCTCCTGCCCCCCCGTGGAGGCCTGGGAACAGCCCCCCTCCCCTGTGGAGGCCTGGGGACAGCCCTCCCACCCTGCGTAGGGCTGTCAAAATGGCTAGAGACACCATCCCTGCCCATCCTGGCTAATAGCCTTTGATGGACCTATCCTCCATGAACTTATCTAGTGCTTTTTTCAACCCTGTTATAGACTTGGCCTTCACCACATCCTCTGGCAGGGAGTTAAAGGTAATAATTGGAGATATACCAATCTCCTAGAACTGGAAGGGACCTTGAAAGGTCATCAAGTCCAGCCCCCTGCCTTCACTAGCAGTACCAATTTTTGCCCCAGATCCCTAAGTGGCCTTCTCAAGGATTGAACTCCCAACCCTGGGTTTAGCAGGCCAATGCTCAAACCACTGAGCTATCCCTCCCCCCACAAGGTGACTGTGTGTTTTGTGTGAAGAAATACTTCCTTTTGTTTGTTTTAAACCTGCTGCCTATTAATTTCATTTGGTGACCCCTGGTTCTTGTGTTATGAGAAGGAGTAAATAACACTTCCTGATTCGTTTTCTCCACATCAGTCATAATTTTATAGACATTCCCTCAGTCCTTGTAACTATGCCTCAGTGGGTCACACCTGAGGATGCCAAATTCAGGACGAACTGCTGAGAAATAGGGCAGATACACCCCAAGACTGGTGGCTAATCTCCAATAGGATATGCCAAACCAGCCACAAAAGTAAACTTCTGTTTCACCACACTGGCTAACAGGAAAACATAAAAGCACTTTCCTCAGGCATTCCAGTTCTTATATCACCACCAAAAACACTGGGTTCAGAGGTGAGTGGTTCTTTACAACCAGTCTCATCAGATAATAGGTTCTTCTGATCCCAAAGGACTAACCATACACCCAGGTCAATATATAACTTAGATCTTACCCCAAAATCACGCTGATGCCAATCCTTTAGTATCTAAAATCTAGAGGTTCGTAGAAAGAAAGAAAGAAAGAAAGAAAGGTGAGAGTTAAAATAAGTTAAAGGAATAAATTACCTAGAGTAATGGCAAAGTTCTTGGTTCAGGCTTGTAGCAATGATGGAATAAACTGCTGGTTTAAGTCAAAGCAGCAAAGAGTCCTGTGGTACCTTATAGACTAACAGATGTATTGGAGCATGAGCTTTCGTGGGTGAATGCCCACTTCGTCGGATGCACCCACGAAAGCTCATGCTCCAATACGTCTGTTACTCTATAAGGTGCCGCAGGACTCTTTGCTGCTTTTACAGATCCAGACTAACACAGCTACCCCTCTGATACTTGGTTTAAGTCAAGTCTCTGAAGCACATCCACAGCTTGGATGGGTCATTCAGACCTTTCTTCAGTGCTTCAGTTTGTAGCAAAGTTCCTTCAGAGGTAAGAAGCAGGACTGAAGACCAAATTGAGGTGTTTCCAGGGCCTTTTATAGCTTTTGCCATGTGGAGGGCATCCCATTGTTCTTACTGTAGAAAATTTCAGCAACAAGATGGTGTCTGGAGTCAGGTGGGCAAGTGACATGTTCATGCCTAATTCCCCTCAGTCATTGCAGGAAGCCATTACCTACACTCCAGACAGCAGGTTTACAGGACAGTCCACTCAGTGTAGATGAGCGTCTCCCATGGTCCATTGTCAGTTAAGTGTCCTTTTGAAGGGTCACTCAATTTGAATACTCCCTCCAAGATGTGCTGGCTAGCTACATTGTGGGCGTTACCCCAGGGGCCAACATTTGAAATCCAGGTATAGAACCAATACTTATAACTTCAAATACAAAGATGATGCATGCATATAGCTAGCATAATCATAACCAGCAAATCATAACCTTTGCATAGACACCTCACTCGACAACCTTTGTACAAGATTTGCTGCAACTATATAACAGCGGTTGCAACGATGATCTATGTGGTCATATTTTAATCAGATAATATCACAGTCCTCTCTTTTCCAAGCTGAAAAGTCCCAGTCTTATTAATCTCTCCTCATACTGCAGCCGTTCCATACCTCTAATAATTTTTGTTGCCCTTTTCTGAACCTTTTCCAATTCCAATATATATTTTTTGAGATTGGGCGCCCACATCTGCACACAGTATTCAAGATGTGGGTGTACCATGGATTTATATAGAGACAATATGATATTTTCTGTCCTATTATCTATCCCTTTCTTAATTATTCCTAGCATTCTGTTCGCTTTTTTGACTGCTGCTGCACATTGAGTGGATGTTTTCAGAGAACTATCCACAATGACTCCAAGATCTCTTTCTTGAGTGGTAACAGCTAATTTAGACCCCATCATTTGATATATACAGTCGGGATTATGTTTTCCAATGTGCATTACTTTGCATTTATCAACATTGAATTTCATCTGCTGTTTTGTTGCCCAATCACCCAGTTTTGTGAGATCCCTTTGTAGCTCTTCGCAGTCTGCTTTGGACTTAACTAACTTGAGTAGTTTTGTATCATCTGCAAATTTTGCCACCTCACTGTTTACCCCTTTTTCAAGATCATTTATGAATATGTTGACTAGGACTGGTCCCAGTACAGACACCTGGGGGACACCACTATTTACCTCTCTCCATTCTGAAAACTGGCCATTTATTCCTACCCTTTGTTTCTTATCTTTTAACCAGTTACTGATCTGTGAAAGGACCTTCCCTCTTATCCCATGACAGCTTACTTTTCTTAAGAGCCTTTGGTGAGGGACCTTGTCAAAAGCTTTCTGAAAATCTGCCCTTGTCCACATGCTTGTTGACCCCCTCAATGAATTTGAGTAGATTGATGAGGCATGATTTTCCTTTACAAAAACATGTTGACTCTTCCCCAACAAATCGTGTTCACCTACGTGTCTGATAATTCTGTTCTTTACTATAGTTTCAACCAGTTTGCCCGGTATGGAAGTCAGGCTTACTGGCTTGTAATTGCATTATTGTGTTATTTTGACAAATAAAATAGGCAGAATTTTGCAGAATTTTAAAATATTGTGCGTGGAATTTTTAATTTTTTGGCTCAGAATTCCCCCAGGAGTACCATTTGAGCCATGAGAATAACTGGTAGCAGTAGTTTCGTATGTGGACTTGCCATAATAGAAATGTCAGTAAAAGTCCTGCTCAGCCCCTGTAGTCTCAAGATGGAGCATGCTCACTCACTATGTGGGCATCATGTGTGTGCTGACTGGTCACATGCAGGAGCTGTGAGGGGATGGAGCATGCTCAGTGAAAACAGACTCTTTGGAGAATTTAGCTGCCAAATTCTAACAAGACTCTACTGAATATGTACAAGTGGAGAGTTTTTCAGAGGTCTGTAGCTTGGCCAAATGTCAGTGTAATTTCACAGGGATGGCAAAAGGCACATGCCTGGTGATCTCCCTGCCAAAGCCCCTGCTCCAAAACACAGAGGAGCTAGAGCCAAAATGTCTAACAAATTGTTAACATGGGCAAAAAATGAATTTTCCCCTAACCCTGTTCTCAGAAGTAGCTGGATCATATCTGATTTTAAAAAACATTGTCTGAGGCAGACACTCAATGTGGGGAATTACAGTCCAAACAGTTAAAGTATGGCAAAGTTATAAGCAAATGACAATAGGATCTTATAATGGAAACTTGCAGGCAACGGCAACACTACCAACTTCACCTATAATTATTAGGGGATCTATCTGTCTATCTATCGCTTAGATTTTAAACCAGATTTTAAAATAATCTAGTTTGACACCCTCTGTATAAAAGAAGCCAAAGAATTTCACCCACTGTATTGAGCTCAATAACTTGCTTTTGACTAAAGCACCTTCTAGAAATGCATGGTAGTTTGTTCAAGTCATATTACACCCACTATTAAAAATGTGTGCCTTATTTCTAATTTGAACTTGTCTGGCTTTAACGTCCAGCCATTGGTTCTTGTTCTGCCTTTCTCCATCGGATTAGAGGCACCTGTAGTGTTTTTTTCCCATGAAGACTGTTACACAGACAGATTGAGCTCTTTAAGTCTGACTGTTACACATTTTTTTCCAGCCCTTGAATCATTTTTGTAGCTCTTTTCTGCACCTTTTCCAATTTTTCAACACACTTTCTAAAATGTGGACCTCAGAACTGGACACAGGGTTCCAGAACTGGCCTCCCCAAAGACATGTACAGAGATAAAATCCCCTCCCTTCTCACTACTCCCCCGGTTATACATCCAAGAACGGCCTTTTTGCCTCATCATTGCTCTGGCAGCTCATATTCAGTTGCTTATGACCCCAGCTCCTTTCCTGAGTCCCAGCTTTTCAGGGTACAGCCCCCTACTCCATAGCATGGCCCTGCCTTCTGTCTTCCTAGGCATTGCTCTTGCATTTGGCTGCATTCAAATGCACCGGGCCCACCAAGTGATCCAGATCGCTCTGGATGCCTGCCCCAACTTTATCATTATTTACCATCTTTGTATTATTCGCAACTATTGTCAGCAGTGATTGTACATTTACCTCCAGCCCAGATCATCGATGAACAGTGACAGGCCTAGTGCCAATCCCTGCAGAACCCCACTAGAAACACCCTTCAATGAATCTCTTTCTCTCTCTCTCTAATACCCAGAGGGGCCTCTCTATCCCTCCCAGCATTTCTGTCACCTTCAGCCCTATTCCTTGGGAAATCCCGGGTCCTAGAAGGAAAGACAAGGACCTTTTCCAACAATGCAATGGTTGGTTGGCATCTAACCGTAATCGTATGGCATCCTTGAGCGCATCTCTCAGAGTGTATTGTCACCGGACCTAGGCACTCCGGGTTTCCCAGCAATCAGCCCTACGCTTTTCCCCAAATTCTCTGTTTATTCCCAACCTGATGCTGCCGCCTAGTGGCGGAAATGAGAAATAAAGAGAACTTTCACATCAGCCATGCGATCAGGGGCTCATTCACCTGCCCATCTACCAATGTGATATATGCCATCATGTGCCAGCAATGCCCCTCTGCCATATACATTGGCCAAACCAGACAGTCTCTATGCAAAAGAATAAATGGACACAAATCTGACATCAGGAATCATAACATTCAAAAACCAGTGGGAGAACACTTCAACTTCTCTAACCACTCAGTGACAGACTTGAAGGTGGCAATTTTGCAACAAAAAAACTTCAAAAACAGACTCCAAAGAGAGACTGCTGAACTCGAATGAATATGCAAATTAGATACAATTAACTTAGGTTTGAACAGAGACCGGGAATGGTTGGGTCATTACACTAACTGAATCTATTTCTCCATGTTAAGTTCTCCTCACACCTTCTATGGGTCATCTCGATTACCACTTCAAAGGTTTATTTTCCCCTCCTGCTGCTGATAGCTCATCTCAATTGTTTGGACTCTTACAGTTGGTATGGCTACTTCCACCTTTTCATGTTCTCTGTATGTATAAATATCTCCTGTTTGTGAGTTCCATTCTATGCATCTGAAGAAGTGAGCTGTAGCTCACGAAAGCTTATGCTGAAATAAATGTGTTAGTCTCTAAGGTGCCACAAGTACTGCTGTTCTTTTTGCAGATACAGACTAACGCGGCTGCTACTCTGAAACCTGTCTTTGTGTTGACAGTCCTTGCTCCGCCCCGCAGATAGAGACTCCTTCAATGGATGGATCTGATTGGCTGACACAATCCCCTTTCCACGAGACTGTAGCTCTGCTGGTGTAAGCTGTTCCCTGCACAGATTGTCCCTGGTGTCTTTGGCAAAGACAGGCCACGTGAGCGGAGCATCACACACCTCCCAGCCTGACCCCGCTCTGCCCCTTACAGGCCCCACCACCACCCTGACACCCCCCCAGTCCCTCTCAGGCACCCTCCAGCCTGACACCTCCCCCTGTTCCCCCTATGCTGCTGGTGTTGGTGCTGGTAGCTGGAGGCAGTTCAAGTTACCTTCCCTGTCCCATGGTGCACTCTGGGAAGGCAGCCTCACAGCAAACCCACCCGCTCAGCCTGGAGCATGCCGGGAAGGTGGGGAAGGCAGTCAAGTCCTCCAAGGGAGGCCTGGCTCTTTAAAGGGACAGGCCCATGGGAAGTCTCTGCTGAGCATTTCTTCCCCCTTTACCCTCAGGGTGGTGGAGCGGGGAAAGGGCAAAATCCCCCAGCGTATTAAATCTTGTCACCAGCAGCCAGCAGGGCAGGACAAAAACCAGCCAGGTGGCACCCCTCTTCCATTGCTGCCTTTTCTCCAGTGTAAAGACTAGTGTAGACAACACTTCCCCCAGTAGATGGTGCTGTACCGTTATCTGAGCATTAAGTTGTTGTCATGTAATGTTATGATGGTGATCCGAGCTGTGCAGTTTGCAGAGGGAGATTCGGTTCTGCCTCTGTGTGCTGGTGTTGGTACTTGCAGTGTCCCAATAAAACCGGTGATTCTATAAGCAAATGTTACAGCTGGTATCAGCTGCTTCAAGATGGTAAAAACCCTTGGGCCTGAGAAGGGCCTGGTGCTACATCTGAGACTAGAATCTGTGAGCATGTTGAATCTGAGCTCTTGCTCTCCATGAATGGGCGGATGGATGAAAAAGCAGCACAGTGTGTTTGGATTTTGATGTCAAAGCCTTTTACCAGCAGCTTCCCAGTGTGTTGTGATTCTCATAGACAGTTACACAGGTGCTTATACGACTGCTCTGAGGGGAGATTGGCCCTGCTGAAACACTGGAAGGAAGAGAAGCCGGGAGGAGGCAGGAAGGGAAACCTCACCATAGTTATTTGTGAGCATGAGCAGCCTGTTCACCAGGGCTTTCCCTGCACCACCTTGCCCGGGAGAACCTGCTGCGCCAAAGCTGGAGCTGGCAATGCAGAGAGAGGCCCACCCCCAGTGGCAAGTCATGAGAGAAACCTATGTGGAAAGTTTAGCAGGGGACCATCCTAACCTGCAGGTGAAGGAGGACAGGCTGGATACCCTGGTGGATCACATTAGACATAGAGCTCAAAATGTGGAAGCAGAAATTGGTGTTTCCTTAAAGGGATCAGCTGTTAATTCCCAGCCTCAGGGTGAGCCCTTTATACCCCAGGCAGCACTTCAAGAAATGATTGCGACTTGAGGGAGACACTCATGTGAGGAGCTGCGAGATACCTGTTACTATGTGCCTGAAGACACCAACAGCTGGAAAACACAACACTGCTGGACTCAGGATCTGAACTGTCTGATCCATGGAGAATACCCCATCCTGAAAGTGAAAAACATTTGTACTTCAGGCCTTAAACTGGTGACTAATAATATCTGCCAGTGTAGACAACACGAGAAATCCAGGCCCCTCTGAACATGGGGTCTCTGCATACTAAATGGACTTTTGCTGGGGTGACCAATATTTCTAGTGCTGTTGCATTGGCAACGGATTTTATGCCAGGGTGTCACAAGCGCTCCAGGGGTGTTAATGAACAGACTTGTCCTTGGCATCTGCTGGATGCGAGGAGGAGGAAGTGTTTGGCACTGGGGACAATTCTTGGGGCTTAGAGATCACTCCATCTTGCCTACAGGGGGACAGAGAGCAACTGCTCCTTGCGGTGACTTGGAATAAGGCTGAAGTGAAGCCAGTTCATCATGCAGTGATGCCCCCAAGGATAAAGGACAGCGGCAGTGAACTTGCAGGAGTGTTTAAAGCAAGCAAGATCCGGACTGGACAGGGTTGCTGTTTCCAGCTGGACCAAAGCGAGAGTTCTGGGTAAGAGCAATTCATGTGACTGACCAGGAAGTGCAGCTAGTGAAAAATCAGACCATGGTGGGGCTGGTGTCTCAAGCCTCTCACAGGGACAGCGATCAAGAACTGGGAAGTAAAAGAATGAGGGGTTGACTTGGCAGAAGCAGCCGTGGAAGGCCCTGAATGGAAATGATTACACCACCTGCTCTTACAATGTGCTGGTGTGGTCTCCGGGGGTAACGAAGAGCGTGGGAGAGATGATCGGGTGCAATAAGCCAGGGAGTGTTTCTGAGAGACAGCCCCTGTTGTCCGATTCCCCTGGCATGTCAGTCGCTGCGCCGGAGAAACTAAAGCCCAGGCTGGAGGATGCCTGACTGAGCAATCTCCATCACGGTAAGTGTGGAAAAGCCCAACAGAGACATGAGGATATGTGCTGACTGAACGAGACGTAATTCCCAGACAGTCCCAGATAGCTCCCCACTCCACACATAGCACATACACTGAAGATCGAGACAGAACTGCCTTGATGACACCCTCTGGGTTGTTTCAGTTCCACAGAATGGCTTTCGGATTTCGTCCTCTTTCGTACGGCATTGGAAAAGCAGCAGGCTAAGATTAGCACTGAATCTTGACATTCAAAAGCCATTCTCATGCTTCCGGGATAGCGAGGTGGATCTCCCTTATGCCGACACTTTAGGCATGAGTGAGGCGCTTGTCCGTGACTGTCATATAGCTTGTATCTCACGACAGTCACAATTTCAGGATTCTTTCATTCTTTTTAATTGGACCCACGTTTTGAAGGGAAGTAAACGATCTAACCCAAGTTCTGAGAACTGAAAACCTCCTCCCATACTGGCAGGACTTCTTTGGGTAGGTTCCACAGAACATGGGAGGCACATCTGGGAGGAGAGGAAGGGACACTAAAGCTTTTTAAGGAGTCAGGCTGTAAACTTGCAGAAAACAAATACCGGTTTGTGAGGAGCTGCATGACCTCCCTAAGACCCAGCCTCAACCCAGCCTCCTTAGCCTCAACCCAGAAACAGAATAAGAACATAAGAATGGCCCTACTGGGTCAGACCAAAGGTCCATCTAGCCCAGTATTCTGTCTTCCAACAGTGGCCACTGCCCCAGAGGGAATGAACAGAACAGGGAATCATCAAGTGATCCATCCCCTGTCGCTCATTCCCAGGTTCTTGCATCACAGAATGCAAAGTGTACAGTGCTTACTTTTACATTATTTTGATTACAAATATTTGCACTGTAAAAAGATAAACAAAAGAAACAGTATTTTTCAGTTCACCTCATGCAAGTACTGTAGTGCAATCTCTTTATCCTGAAAGTGCAACTTACAAATGTAGATTTTTTTTGGTTAGGTAACTGCACTAAAAAACAAAACAATGTAAAACTTTAGAACCTACAAGCCCACTCAGTTCTACTTCTTGTTCAGCCAATCGCTCAGACAAACAAGTTTGTTTACATTTATGGGAGATAGGCATTCACATGGCACTGTTGAAGCCGGCATTGCAAGGTATTTATGTGCCAGATATCCTAAACATTCGTATACCCCTTCATGTTTCAGCCACCATTCCAGAGGACATGCTTCCATGCTGATGACACTCATTAAAAAAATAATACATTAATTAAATTTGTGACTGAACTCCTCGGGGGAGAATTGTATGTCCCCTGCTCTGCTTTACCCGCATTCTGCCATATATGTCATGTTATGGCAGTCTTGGATGACGACCCAGCACGTGTTCATTTTAAGAACCCTTTCACTGCAGATTTGACAAAATGCAAAGAAGGTACCAACATGAGATTTTTAAAGATAGCTACAGCACTCAGCCGAAGGTTTAAGAATCAGAAGTGCCGTCCAAAATCTGAGAGGGACAAGGTGTGGAGCATGCTTTCAGAAGTCTTAAAAGAGCAACACTCCGATGAGGAAACTACAGAACCCAACTCTTCAAAAAAAGAAAATCAACCTTCTGCTGGTGGCATCTGACTCAGATGATAAAAATGAACGTGTCGGTCCGCACTGCTTTGGATCATTATCAAGCAGAACCCGTCATCAGCATGGAAGCATGTCCTCTGGAACATGAGGGAGGAGCGAGGGGCGGGGCCATGGTCCAGGCACTGGGGCCCACAAAATATTAATCTGGCCCTGAACGCAACCCAGATACACGCCTGTGGAGCTGGTTGAACAAACTGTCTAAATACACAGTCACCGTTCCCCATAATCGCAGAAAGCAAAATGTGGTTGCTCTCAAGGTTCCTTCCCCACTCTGAACTCTAGGGTACAGATGTGGAGACCTGCATGAGAACCTCTAAGCTTAACTACCAGCTTAGATCTGGCTTTGCTGCCACCACCCAAATTATTTATGAGTCATTTGGGAAACTCTGTCTACCTCCCCCCCAGAATATCTCCCTCCCAAGTACTATAACCCTTCCTTGGGTAGCCTTGAGAGACTTCTCCACCAAGTTCCTGGTGAACACCGATCCAAACCCTTGGATCTTAAAACAAGGAGAAATTAACCATTTCCCCCTCCTTTGCCCCCACCAATTCCTGGTGAGTCCAGATCCAACCCCCTTTAGCCTTAGGTTCAAAGTTAACAGCAAACAGAGGTAAACCCTCTAGCAAAAGGAACATTTACAAGTTGAGGAAACAAAGATAAAACTAACACGCCTTGCCTGGCTGTTACTTACAAGTTTAAAATGTGAGAGACTTGTTCAGAAAGATTTGGAGAGCATGGATTGATGTCCGGTCCCTCCTAGTCCCAAGAGCGAACAACCCCCAAAACAAAGAGCACACAAACTAAAGCCTTCCCCCCACCAAGATTTGAAATATCGTGTCCCCTTATCGGTCCTTTGGATCAGGTGTCAGCCAGGTTACCTGAGCTTCTTAACCCTTTACAGGTAAAAGGATTTTGGTGTCTCTGGCCAGAAGGGATTTTATAGTATTGTACACAGGAGGGCTGTTACCCTTCCCTTTATAGTTATGACAGTTGCAAATGCACTCAGTCGTGGGAGGCCAGTGGGAATAGACTCAGCTGGACTTGTGAGGACATCTGGCAAGAATAGTGCAAGGAGCTGGCATGTTTGGTGCCAGCAGCTCTAGGGAATGGGGAGACAGACTGAGGAATCATAGAATATCAGGTTTGGAAGGGACCTCAGGAGGTATCTAGTCCAACCCCCTGCTCAAAGCAGGACAAATCCCCAACTAAATCATCCTAACCATGGCTTTGTCAAGCCTGACCTTAAAAACCTCTAAGAAAGGACATTCCACCACCTCCCTAGGTAACCCATCCCCGTGCTTCACCAGCCTCCTAGTGAAAATGTTTTTCCTAATATCCAATCTAAACCTCCCCCACTGCAACTTGAGACCATTACGCCTTGTTCTGTCATCTGCCTCCACTGAGAACAGTCTAGATCCATCCTCTTTGGAACCCCCTTTCAGGTAGTTGAAAGCAGCTATCAACCCCACCTCATTCTTCTCTTCTGCAGACTAAATAATCCCAGTTCCCTCAGCCTCTCCTCATAAGTCATGTGCTCCAGCCCTCTAATCATTTTTGTAGCCCTCCGCTGGACTCTTTCCAATTTTTCCACATCCTTCTTGTAGTGTGAGGCCCAAAACTGGACACAGTACTCCAGATGAGGCCTCACCAATGTCGAATAGAGGGGAACGATCACGTCCCTCGATCTGCTGGCAATGCTCCTATTATACAACCCAAAATGCCGTTAGCCTTCTTGGCAACAAGGGCACACTGTTGACTCATATCCAGCTTCTCGTCCACTGTAACCCCCAGGTCCTTTTCTGCAGCACTGCTGCCTAGCCACTCGGTCCCTAGTCTGTAGCAGTGCATGGTATTCTTCTGTCCTAAGTGCAGGACTCTGCACTTGTCCTTGTTGAACCCCATCAGTTTTCTTTTGGCCCAATCCTCTAATTTGTCTAGGTCCCTCTGTATCCTATCCCTACCCTCCAATGTATCTACCGCTCCTTCCAGTTTAGTGTCATCTGCAAACTTGTTGAGGGTGCAATCCACGCCATCCTCCAGATCATTAATGAAGATATTGAACAAAACCAGCCCCAGGACTGACCCTTGGGGCACACTGCTTGATACCGGCTGCCAGTGACATGGAACCATTGATCACTACCCGTTAAACCCGATGATCTAGCCAGCTTTCTATCCACCTTGTAGTCCATTCATCCAGCTTATACTTCTTTAACTTGCTAGCAAGAGTACTGTGGGAGACCATATCAAAAGCTTTGCTAAAGTCAAGGAATAACACGTCCACTGCTTTCCCCTCATCCACAGAGCCACAGAAGGCAATTAGGTTAGTCAGGCATGACTTGCCCTTGGTGAATCCATGCTGATTGTTCCTGATCACTTTCCTTTCCTCTAAGTGCTTCAGAATTGATTCGTTGAGGACCTGTTCCATGATTTTTCCAGGGACTGAGGTGAGGCTGACTGGCCTGTAGTTCCCCGGATCCTCCTTCTTCCCCGTTTGGCACTACATTAGCCTTTTTCCAGTCATCTGGGACCTTCCCCAATCGCCATGAGTTTTCAAAGATAATGGCCAATGGCTCTGCAATCACATCCGCCAACTCCTTTAGCACCCTTGGATGCAGTGCATCTGGCCCCATGGACTTGTGCTCATCCAGCTTTTCTAAATAGTCCTGAACCACTTCTTTCTCCACAGAGGTCTGGTCACCTTCTCCCCATGCTGTGCTGCCCAGTGCAGTAGTCTGGGAGCTGACCTTGTTCGTGAAGATCGAGGCAAAAAAAGCATTGAGTACTTCAGCTTTTTCCACATCCTCTGTCACTAGGTTGCCTCCCCCATTCAGTAAGGGGCCACACTTTCCTTGACCTTCTTCTTGTTGCTAACATACCTATAGAAACCCTTCTTGTTACTCTTAACATCCCTTGATAGCTGCAACTCCAAGTGTGATTTGGCCTTCCTGATTTCACTCCTGCATGCCTGAGCAATATTTTTATACTCCTCCCTGGTCATTTGTCCAATCTTCCACTTCTTGTAAGCTTCTTTTTTGTGTTTAAGATCAGCAAGGATTTCACTGTTAAGCCAAGCTGGTTGCCTGCCATATTTACTATTCTTTCTGCACATGGGGATGGTTTGTTCCTGCAACCTCAATAAGGATTCTTTAAAATACAGCCAGCTTTCCTGGACTCCTTTCCCCCTCATGTTATTCACCAAGGGGATCCTGCCCATCAGTTCCCTGAGGGAGTCAAAGTCTGCTTTTCTGAAGTCCAGGGTCCGTATTCTGCTGCTCTCCTTTCTTCCTCTTGTCAAGATCCTGAACTCGACCCAGGGGCGGCTCCAGGCCCCAGCACGCCAAGCGCGTGCTTAGGGTGGCAAGCCACGGGGGGCGCTCTGCCGGCGCTGCGAGGGTGGCAGGCAGGCTGCCTTCGGCGGCTTGCCTGCGGAGGGTCCGCTGGTCCCGCGGCTTTGGCCTTGCCTCCGGGAGGTCCGCCAAAGCCGCGGGAAGGCAGCCTGCCTGCCCTGCTTGGGGCGGCAAAATGCCTAGAGCCACCCCTGACTCGACCATCTTATGGTCACTGCCTCCCAGGTTCCCATCCACTTTTGCTTCCCCTACTAATTCTTCCCGGTTTGTGAGCAGCAGGTCAAGAAGAGCTCTGCACCTAGTTGATTCCTCCAGCACTTGCACCAGGAAATGGTCCCCTACACTTTCCAGAAACTTCCTGGATTGTCCGTGCACTGCTGTATTGCTCTCCCAGCAGATATCAGGGTGATTGAAGTCCCCCATGAGAACCAGCGCCTGTGATCTAGTAACTTCTGTTAGTTGTCAGAAGAAAGCATCGTCCACCTCATCCCCCTGGTCAGGTGGTCTATAGCAGACTCCCACTACGACATCACCCTTGTAGTTCACACTTCTAAACATAATCCAGAGACTCTCAGGTTTTTCTGCAGTTTCATACCGGAGCGCTGAGCAGTCATACTGCTCTCTTACATACAATGCAACTCCTCCACCTTTTCTGCCCTGCCTGTCCTTCCTGAACAGTTTATATCCATCCATGACAGTAGTGCCTCACTCCAATCATGTGAGTTATCCCACCAAGTCTCTGTTATTCCAATCACATCATAATTCCTTGACTGTGCCAGGACTTCTAGTTCTCCCTGCTTGTTTCCCAGGCTTCTTGCATTAATGTATAGGCACTTAAGATAACTCGCTGATCATCATGGTTTCTCAGTATGGGGCAGGGCTGCCCGGGGGGTGGCAAGTGGGGCAATTTGCCCCAGGCCCCAGGTCCTGCAGGGCCCCCCCAAAGAATATAGTATTCTATAGTATTGCAACTTTTTTTTATGGAAGGAGCCTCCAAAATTGCTTTGCCCCAGGCCCCCTGAATCCTCTGGGCGGCCCTGGTATGGGGCAGAAGTGCTCCCCTCTTGCACTCTCCTGCTTGTGCTTCCTCCTGGTATCCCACCCACTGTTTTTCCCGGGAATTGAAATTAGGGGGGTGTTCAAATTTACAGGGGAGGTGTCAGGGCCGATGAGGGGTGAGACCGTGAGAGCGAAGGTGAGCTGTATGGCACCATAGTAAAAACTGAAAAATGTTTCATGACCATTTTATTAGATTTAATTCATGTTTTAAAATCTTCACACAAATTAAAATTGGCTACTAAAGCCTTCTATGAAGCACTACATTTACATCCTTCTTGGTTTCTTGTTATAATTTTGCACAACTCTGTTAATGAACTTCTTGAATGTAATGTGTTCATCATTGGTGGCTTCTCGTGTGACCAGTACTTCCATTCCTTCAATTGATATGCTCATTAGTTCATTCCCATGATCAGGCAGAAGGCAACTTCTTTCAAAACACAAAATTCTATTCAATGATGAAAAAGAACACTCAACTGTAGCTGTTGTGACTGGGAGTAGCAAGAGATGAATTCCTACTCTTTCACCCCAGGAAACATATCATAAAGATCAGGTCGAGCCACTAGTGATGATCAAAAAGAAGTTGAAGTCAAATCTTTGTTCATTCATGGTATGATATTCCACTGTGTTCAAATTCTCTATCCTGTCCTGAACACATGGCAGCCCCATTGTTGGTAGTGCCTCACTCCACTCAACTGTTGGTGTTTTATAGGACAGGGATCTGTAAAAGCTACATAAAGGTTGAGTAAAATCTAGAAGTCGCTGTTGTAGATTTTTAAAAATCAAGTCTGTGTACTTTTTCAGTTGTCTTAAACACTTCTTGTCCTCTTCACTTAAGGATTAAATATAAATGCCTACACTAGTCAACTTCTGGACTGAAGTCTTTGCTTCTTCCAGTACTTTTTCAATGGATAGCTCTCTGATTGATCCAAATGTAGCTTCTATTGCTGGACAAAGATCTACCACTGTTGTAGCAGATGCCTGGATGGCATTGTTTAATGACCCAAGTGGTTTCAAGAGTAGACTTACAAGAGAGAGAATGGCAATACTCTTCTCTGAATGTAGTAGCAAAAGTAATCCACCAGCCTCATTACTTAGATCCATCCCATCTTGGTAGATACTTTCCAAAGCCAGTAATAACGACTGGAGTAATTTTAAGACAACAGCCAAGGATTGCTCATGAGAAAGCCAGAGGGTTTTCCCAGGTTGGACTAATTTGAACTTCAGTCCCAGTTTATCTTCTATATTTTCCAAGTTATTCAGTCTTTTTGGACTCTTGCTGAAAAAAAGAATATAATGAAGACATTAAAGTTATAGCTTTTTTAATGTCTTTTGAAGAGTCTGTAGCTTGTACTGGCACTAGTTGGAGTAGATGTCCTCTGCAGTGTGTATAGGAGAGATTAGGGTTACACTTTTCTCTGAGCAAAGCTTGTACTCCACCATGTCTTCCAGAGAAATTTGCAACTCCATCAAATGCACAAGCAGCCATCTGTTTGGGGTTCAGTTGACAAGCATTTAACTCTTCTAAGATGTGGGTGGTCACAGATGCAGCTCATGTGTCTTCTATAACTTGAACATCTAGAAATGAATCTACTGGCCTACCACTGACATCAAGATAATATACACAGTGACTTAATATTCGATACCCATTTACATCGATGCATTCATGAGCCATGTATGAACATTTTTTGAATGTGGTGAGAGAGTTCTTCACTTTTTCAACTGTTGAGTCTTTCACTGTTGCACCACAGGCTTCTAGCCAGTCAGTTGAGTTTCTTGCAGAAAGACAGTGAGCATTTGCTGGTCTTGTTCAGAACCAATGTTCAACTTCAGGATGGACAAGTGATAATGCACTTAACATTGGCCTCCAGTTTGTAGCGTGTGGTATCTCTTGCTTAAATAGAAAGTATGATGCCACAGCCATGTTTGTCCGCATGAACTGTATTGTGTCTCCAGCATTCTTAACAGCCTCATTAACACTCATTGGTGTTGTCCTTGGTCAGTGGAGACTCAGAGTTCAGAGGCACTTTCACATGAGTTCACCTCCCATGTGGAGGGCAAGAAGGCACCTTGCTTGTTCCTCCAGCTGCTCACTGTTCGCTTTGGCCACGGCTGTTCATTGTGCCACTGTTCACTCCATTGCTCCATTGCCAATGGCCCTGTGCCATCACCTTCTGCTGTCACCTGCCACTGTGACCTCTGTGAGTTGGTCTCTTCAGGTTCCACCAGCTCTCAGTGATTTCAGCTGAGCTCTCAGTGGGGGAACCTCACTGCTAGTGCAGTCTGGGCCGTCTCTTCCACAGAAACACTGTCCCACAGCAGGTCTAAGCACTTAGACCTGATCATCAGTGATTTCAGCTGTAGTGGTCACTTAACAAAACAAAAGATTATCTATGGAGCCTAATCAGCTCTGTCTTTAAACAGTGGAGAGGGGCAGGTCAAATAGTACTTGTGACTCAGGCAGACCATCAAGCAAAACACCTGTCCCCACCCTCTCTCTTGATGCCCTCAATCAGCACAGGCTAAGTACAGTTCTACTGCCCTTTACTCATACAATAAGAATAACAACATTTCATTACCCCAGCATTCAAGTGATTTGTAACCCAACCCCAGCCAAAATCGATCACTTGGGCAACACAGCTCTGTTTGTTGGATACCTAGGTAGATTAGGTGTGAATGTAAATACAATCTGGTCCTGAAGCCTTTCCCCCAGCCCCCAGCTCATCACTAGTTGTCAGGGAGAGCTCATTTAGACTTTGCTTACAAATCATCATTTGAAATTATTAGGTTGGCCAACATTGCCAAAATGAATGCACTGACATTGTCATAAAAAACAACAGCTGTATAAGGAAGCTAGTCTATGTTCATACTTTTCAAATCTATTATACTTTTTCGGATGCACGTATTTGATCACACACTTTATATGCTTTTAACGTGTGTATTAATATTTCAATTTCAATTCAAATTTCCAAACAATCACTAAATTGGCAATGCTGCATGTAACTAGTTCACAAAACTGGAGGGGAGTATTGGGGAAATTCAAGGGGATGTAGAGAAATCCCTGAGGACAGCAGTTCTGGGGCCGTGGCATATTGGTGTATTGAGCTGGGGGAGGTGTGTGTGGAGGGGGGGAACCTGGCAGCCCTCTGGCCCCTCCCTCTCTCAGAGGCTGGTATGTTTCATCCAGCCAAGATGCTGTCATCCCTGCCATGCCCATGCTGGCCAGAAGGAGGCAAAAGTGAGTGATGGGAGCTGATCACACTGGAGTCATTCTAAGAGTAGTCAAAAGAAACCTGGTGACAATGAGTCTCAGAGCCCGGGGAAGCTGACATGGCTCTCAGGGCTCAGCTGGAGGCTAACTAAAGGCATGTAGACATTCTGCTGAGGCTCTGAAATCCACTCGCCCTGCTTTGCCACCTCTGTTTTCACCCAGTCCTTTCAGGCATTCAGCTTTCTGGAGGCCATAGCAATTCTGGAGATTCCTGCCTGGCAACGGGAGGGTCTGTTCCGAGCTCTCAGGGGCCAGCCAGCCGCATGTGCAGGTTACGGCACAGCTATGAATGCAGTGAGCTGGTGACCTATGGAGGAGGCCCCAGAAAGTACAGCCTGCCCCATGCTGTGGCCACCCAGCTGGACTTCCTACATGGCGAAAAGTTTGCAGCTCTCAGCTCCCAGGATTGGATCAAAGTTCCTGGGGAAATCACCAGGCTGCTGCGCTGCGCTACCTTTCATGTGGATTGCTGCCTCCCTGTCAGCTGCTGCAAGGTCTCTGCCGTCGTGTGGTTATCCTGGTGCTGCTACAGCTTAGGACCCAGCCTGCATGGACTACACCTGTCTATGGGCTACATGCAAACACCCCAGACAGTATGGACTATGCACACCACAGGGACTGCTTGGACTCCTCATAGGGAATGCATCACCTACATTCCCTTCCCTCTACCCCGCCCAAAGCATACTTCTGTAACAAGGAACTGCCAAGCACCGCCTGCCCCTGGCACGTTTCTGGACTACACACAGCCCGCTGGTGCATTACAGACACACACCCCTCCCGGGGCCAGTTTTAAAGGAGGCTCAGTGCACTCTGGTGTGGCTGATTGTACCCATTGTCAGGGAAGGCAATGTAAGGCTCTGACTTGGGACAGCCCAACATGTCTTTGTAACAATGCATGAATTTCATCAACCTGCTTGTTTCCCTCTTGTCTGCGCTTCCCGGTACCCGTTTTGAATTCCATGTGGTGGGAGGTGCAGGTGGGTGCCAAGCGCTGGCCTACATTCCACCGTTAGCGGTCATACCCTGCTGCCTGCGGCTTCGAATAATGATTTCATTAGGTCATAAACCAGAAATCCCAAGTCCCCTTCGTGTATCAACCAACAAACAGAAACTTCCCAAGCACCAGCGCTACTTCTGCCTCTTCTGGTTCTGCGGTCGGTTCTGCGGCAGGCTGCTACTCTGGAGGGCATCAAACAGCTCCTCCAAGTATGGACCCAGGCCAGGCTGCAGCTGCTCCAGCAGCAAAACCTTCTCAGGGACCAGCGTGAACACAAGTCACTTTGCAAGCCTGATGTGGCCGGCTGCTGGCTCCACTCTGGTGCTTAGATTTGGGGATTAGAAGGTCGCTGTCCCTGCTGATCAGACTGTCAAGAGCTGCTGGGGGCTCAGTGCTCAGCACAGGACTTTGCAGAAGAGCCAGGTGTCACGGAGGGTGGGGGAGTCCGGGCCTTGCAGCCCCCACTTCCTGCGATTCACCGTGACTCTCAGCCAGCCAGTAAAAGAGAAGGTTTATTAGACGACAGGAACCCAGTCCCAAGCAGGGCTTGTAGGTACAGCCCAGACCCCTCAGCCAGGTCCCTCTGGGGGACAAGGATCTTAGACCCCAGACTTGGGGTTCCCTGCCTCTTCTCAGCCAGCCCAAAACTGAAACCAAAAACCCCTCCAGCAGGCTCTCTCCCCCTCCTTCTTCCCCTCTCCCTTTGTCCAGTTTCCTGGGCAAAGGTGTCGACTCGCCCCACCCCCTTCTTGGCTCAGGTTACAGGCTCAGGTACCATCCCTCACCTAAAGTCACCCCCTGCTAGGGTGACCAGACAGCAAATGTGAAAAATCGGGACAGGGGGTGGGGGGTAATAGGAGCCTATATAAGAAAAAGACCCAAAAATCGGGACTGTCCCTATAAAATCGGACATCTGGTCACCCTACCCCCTGCTCTCCCATCCCCCATGCAGACAGTTCCAGTAAAACTAAACGACATTCCCAGGACAATCCACCCCGCTCCCTACTGCATCACATCTCTCCCCTCTTCCAGACTGAACTGAGCGGGGTCACTCTGACCAGTGACCTGGGGAAGTTCAGGGCCCCTCTCCGGGACAACGCATCCGCTATCACGTTGGCACTTCCCTTCACATGGACCACATCCATATCATAATCCTGCAGGAGCAGGCTCCACCTCAGGAGCTTGGCATTGGCTCCTTTCATCTGGTGTAGCCAGGTCAGGGGAGAGTGGTCGGTGTACACGGTGAAGTGTCGCCAAGACAGATATGGCTCTAGTTTCTTAAGGGCCCACACCTTGGCCAGGCATTCCTTCTTGATGGCTGCGTAGTTCTGCTCCCAGGGTAGCAACTTCTTGCTCAGGTACACAATGGGGTGTTTCTCCCCCTTTTCATCCTCCTGCATTAACACCGCCCCCAGCCCCGTGTCTGAGGTGTCAGTGAACACCATGAAGGGCTTGTCAAAGTCTGAGTTTGCCAGAACTGGGCCACTGATCAGAGCCTCCTTCAGCGCCCGGAGAGCCTCCTGGCACTCCTCGGTCCAGACCATCTTGTCTGGCTTCCCCTTCTTGCAGTCCAGTGATGGTGGCGGCTATGGCACTAAAGTGGGGCACAATCTTCGATAGTACCCCGCCATCTCAATAAAGGCTTGGACCTGCTTTTTGGTTTGTGGAGCGGGCCAGTCTCTGATCACCTCCACTTTTGCTGGTTCCAGCTTTAGGCAGCTGCTCCCCACCCAATGGCCCAGGTAAGATACTTCAGCCATCCCCACCTTGCACTTCTCAGCTTTTACAGTCAGCCCAGCCTCCTGGAGTTGGTCCAGCACATGTTTAACCTGGGACACATGGCCCTCCCAGGTCTGGCTAAAGACACAGATGTCGTCAATATACGCCACAGCAAAACTCTCCATCCCCCTCAGTAGCTGATCCACCAGGCGCTGGAAGGTGGCCGGTGCTCCCTTGAGGCCAAAAGGCAGGGCCAGGAACTCATAGAGCCCCAGAGGGGTGATGAAGGCCAATTTCAGCCTGGCATCTGCATCCAGCAGCACTTGCCAGTAGCCTTTGTAAGATCCATGGTGGTAAGGTACCGAGCACCTCCCAGCTTGTCTAGGAGCTCGTCAGGCCTGGGCATGGGGTAGGCATCAGAAATGGTGATGGCATTGAGCTTTCGATAGTCCACACAGAACTGGATCGACCCGTCCTTTTTGAGGACCAGTACCACCGGCGAGGCCCAAGGGCTGGAAGACGGCTGGATCACCCCCAAAGCCAGCATCTCCCTGACCTCTCTTTCCAGGTCCTGAGCAGTTTTCCCTGTGACACGGAAGGGGGAGCATCTTCTAGGAGGATGTGATCCGGTCTCCACCCGGTGGACAGTCAAATTAGTGCATTCAGGCTGGTTGGAAAACAGCTGTCGGTACCAATGCAGCACCCCTCTGATCTCAGCTTGCTGGGTAGGGGTTAGCTGATCAGAGAGAGGAATTGTTTCCAGTGGGGAGCCAGCTCCTGTCTCAGGGAATAGATCTACTAAAGGGTCGGCTCCCTGCTCCTCCCAATGTCCACACACGGCCAACACCACATTCCCCCTGGCATAATATGGCTTCATCATATTGACATGGTACACCCGGTGGTGGAGTGCCAGGTTAGACAGCTCCACCACATAGTTCACCCCATTTAGCTTCTTGACAACCTTGAAGGGACCTGGCCAGGCAGCCTGTAGTTTGTTTTTCCTCACGGGAATGAGAACCATCACCTGATCCCCAGTGGCGTAGGTGCGGGCCCGTGCCCCATGCAGTCATACCAGACTTTCTGCTTCCTCTGGGCTCTGGCCAGATTCTCCCTGGCCAGGCCCATGAGCTCAGCCAGTCTTTCTTGGAAGGTCAGGACATACTCCACCACTGATTCTCCATCGGGAGTGGTCTTCCCCTCCCATTCGTCCCTCATCAGGTCTAGGGGTCCCCTTACCCACCTGCCGTATAACAGTTCGAAAGGTGAAAACCCAGTAGGCTCCTGGGGTACTTCCCTGTATGCGAACAGCAGGTGAGGTAAGTACTTGTCCCAGTCCTGCGGGTGCTGGTTCATAAAGGTTTTCAGCATCATCTTTAGCGTCCCGTTGAACCTCTCCACCAGCCCATTGGATTGGGAGTGGTATGTTGAGGCCCAGGTGTGCCGGACCCCGCATTTCTCCCACAAGCACCAGAGCAGGGTTGACATGAAGTTGGACCCTTGGTCAGTCAAGACTTCCTTGGGGAACCCCACTCGGCTGAAAATGGTCAGCAGTGCATCTGCCACAGTGTCTGCTTCAATGGAAGCTAAGGGCACAGCTTGGGGTAGCGGGTGACGAAATCTACCACCACCAAAATGTATTTCTTCCCCGACCGGGTCATCTTACTGAGAGGTCCCACTATGTCCATAGCCACCTTCTGGAAAGGTTCCTCTATGATGGGCAAAGGTCTCAAAGCCACTTTCCCCTTGTCCCGGGCCTTCCCCACCCTCTGACAGGGGTCACAGGATCGGCAGTACTGTTGGACCGTAGTAAAGACTCCAGGCCAGTGAAAGTTCTGTAGCAGCCTCTGCCTGGTGCGCCGGATTCCCTGGTGCCCTGTGAGAGGGATGTCATGGGCCAGGTACAGTAACTTGCGGTGAAACTTCTGGGGGACCACCAGCTGCCTCCTGCTCCCCCCATGACTCCATTTTCCCTGGGGGAGCCCATTCTCAGTATAGGAACCCCTTCTCCCACAGGAACCTCTCCTGGCAACCTCTCCCTATGGTATGTACTGCACTGAGGTCGGCCAGGTCCCTTAGCTTCCGCAAGGAGGGATCTTTCTGCAACTCAGCCTGAAATTCAGCAGCTGGGGAAGGGATGGGGACCGGCTCCCTCTCGCTGGCTGGGTCTGAAGCCGCAGCCTCCCTGAGCCATGTCCCGGGGCGCTCCCTCCCCTCCGGGGTAGGGTCCTGTGCCTCGGGCAAGGTACCCTCCCCGAGGTCAGGGCGTAGTGCCCCTCACCGGCTCTGGCTACAGGTCACGACCAGGGCACCCTAGTGGTTGCTTGGCCTGTCCTCCAGGTCCCCCCACATTAACACCTCAGTGGGCAAATGGTGGTGCACCCCCACTTCCTTGGGGCCCTCCTTAGCCCCCCATTTCAGGTGTACCCTCACCATGGGCACCTTGAATGGGGTCCCGCCCACCCCTGTCAAGGTCAGATAGGTGTAGGGCATAACCCGATCTTGAGCTACCACCTTGGACTGGGCCAGCGTCACCTCCGCGCCCGTGTCCAATATCCATTGACCTTCCTCCCATCCACCTCCAGGGGAACAAGGCACTCGCTCCGCAGGGACTGCCCCACGCCCACCCTGTAAACAGAGAACTTTGAGTCCAGGGCATCCAGCCCCCAGAGGAGCTGGCCTGGGGCCCTCCTCCCTCCTGAGCAGTTGATAAGCTGCCAGCCCCCTTACCTGGGAAACTGGGTCTCTACCCAGTTAACCCAGTGTGGGCTCAGTCTGCTCAGTCTGTCCTTGAGTTTGGGGCACTGGGACTGTATGTGGCCTCTCTGGCCACAGTAATCGCAGCCCATGTCCCGCTGGTCCCCTCGAGCCGGTCAGTAGGCCCTGACGCTGGGTGTTCCCCTTGGGAGGGGGTTCTCCATATTCCCCCTTTGGGAGGTCCCAGGGTCACTCTCTTTCTGTATCATGGCGGGTCTGTTCCTTTGGTACTCCTCCCTGCCACCCCCTGACCAGCTCTTCACAAACTCATCGGCCAGCTGCCCTGCGTGTCACGGGTTATCTGGCTTTTTGTCCCTCAACCACAGCCTCAGGTTGGATGGGCACTGCTCATACAGTTGCTCTAGTACAATCAGTTTAACCAGGTCCTCCTTCGTCTGGGCCCCATCTGCCCACTTGCTGGCATATCCCTCCATGCGGACGGCTAGTTGCAGATATGAGACCTCAGGGGTTTTATACTGACCCCGGAACCTTTCCCGGTACATCTCAGGAATCAGCCCAAACTCGTGTAGCAGGGCCTTTTTAAATAGTTCGTAGTCCCCTTTCTCTGCCCCTTCCAGTTGGCAGTACAATGCCACGGCTTTGGGGTCCAGTAAGGGGGTGAGAACCCAGAGCCTGTCTGCAGGATCAACCTGGTGCAGCTCGCAGGCCATCTCAAAGGCATCCAGGAAGTCATCCATGTCCTCCCGCTCCTTACGCTGGGCCAGGATGCACTTATCAAAGCTCCGCACAGTCCTGGGTCCCCCCTCCCTCACCGCAGCCACGGGCTCGCTGCCCCTCAGCCTGGCCAGTTACCGTTCATGCTGCCTCTGTCTCTCTTTCTCCTCCAGTTCATGCTGCCTCTGTCTCTCTTCATGCTGCCTTTGTTTCTCTTCATGTTGTCTCTGTTTTTCGCGATCTGCCAGCTCTCTCAGTTTTAGCTCTTTCTCCCATTTCAGCTGCTTTCACTCTATGGATGCCAAGTGTTGCCGGGAGGATTCCCTGCCGGCCAGTGATTTTCGCCAGGAGGATCCCCTGCTGGCCAGGGGTGTCACGGTGCCATCGGTATTCGCTGGGCTCCTCCCTGCCCTTCCCCTAGGCATAGGAAGGAGGGGTCTTGGGAAGCCCTCAGCAGCTGGCTGACCACTCCCAGCTGGGACAGACACTGGTGCCTGCACTGCATCTACCAGGCTGCTTCCCTCAGAGACAGGGATCAGTTCATTCGAGCAATCTTTCTCCTCCAGCTGGGCAATCAGCTGTTCTTTGTTGAGCCTCCCACTGCGCAGCCCCCTCTGCTTGCACAGCTCCACCAGGTCGCTCTTAACACACTTGGCATACATCTTCCTGCTGGCCACTCACAGGCCTGGGTGCTTGCCGTTCCCCACAGTTTCCAGGGAGACCCCTAGTATGCCAGTCCTTGAGGTCACCACCTCTCTGCCAGGGTCGAGCAGCAGACTCCTCCGCCCCTGGGACCGCTCACTGCGATCCCCCCGGGGGACCTTGTTACTGCAAAGTCCTTCTTGCTGGTTACACACTCCCAGGGGTTAATTGCCCCCTGAAACCGTCCCTCGCTGACTCTTCAGCACGCCTGGTCCCCATCAATCCCCCTTCGTTTTACTGCTCCCCAGTCACTTACTGCAGGAAGCGCTGTCCACGGGGTGCCGTAGATCCCACCGCTATCACCAGTTGTCATGTAGTGTGGGGGAGTCAGGGCCCTGCACCCCCCACTTCCTGCGATTCACCGGGACTCTCAGCCAGCCAGTAAAACAGAAGGTTTATTAGACAACAGGAACACAGTCCCAAGCAGGGCTTGTAGGTACAACCCGGACCCCTCAGCCAGGTCCCTATGGGGGGCAGACTTGGGGTTCCCTGCCTCTTCCCAGCCAGCACAAAACTGAAACCAAAAACCCCTCCAGCAGGCTCTCTCTCCCTCCTTCTTCCCCTCTCTCTTTGTCCAGTTTCCCAGGCAAAGGTGTCGACTCGCCACACCCCCTTCCTGGCTCAGGTTACAGGCTCAGGTACCATCCCTCACCTAAAGTCACCCCCTGCTTTCCCATCCCCCATGCAGACAGTTCCAGTAAAACTAAAAGACATTTCCAGGTCAATCCACCCCAATCCCTACTGCGTCACACCAGGGATGACAGGGAGTTCCCAGAGATGCAGGTCTCATCCCTGGCTTTCTGATGGTCAGGTCTGAGCCACCTGAGCAGTACTCTGCATTTGCCACAGGTCCGTTGAAAGCAAACGCGGCCAGCTTACCTGATTTTTCTTGGTACACGCGGTCATTCTGGTACTCCTGGTACTTTAGTCTCTGTCTTGCTCCCCTCACAGCAGCGACTTACCAGAAGCTCACTGTGGTCCCGTGGCCAGGGAGCAGCGTGCTTAGCAAAGGACTTCTCGCTAGTGCAGGAGACAAGTAAGTCTGGTTTGGATTCCGAGTCAGGGTCTGGAATGGAAGGGTTAAATGCTGAGCAGTGGTGTTCGAACCAGGAGCTTGCTTCTGTTGCCTAGGAGTCACTCGGACAGTCCGGGTTAGAAAGGCCAAGAAACACAGGACCCTGGGATCGTGGGAGAGTGTTAGCAGCCTTTCAGCACATGAGGCTTGGGACCTAGACTCTCAATCTACATCCACACTGCAAAATGATAGACCCAGTGGGACTCAGGCTCAGACCCACCCCCCGACCTGTGTTCTATTGATCCAAGTCAGATTTGTTTGTAGATGGAACAGGGCTTGGTGCTCAAACCTAGTCTAGGCTCACATTGCTGTGTAGACATACCCTAAGCTGCCCCACAAGCCAGATTTGTCTGGAGTATGATGGAGCCGTCAGCACCACTCCTGTCCTGTGGGCTTGGGGCCCCTGTTGGGATGTGGGGAAGGCCTGGTGGTGAGGAGCCAGGGCATTGGTGCCACGCTGTGACCCTGTGAGGATGGCAGCCCCTTTGCACACCCCCATCCAGATGAGCTCGATGGTCCCAGTGCCAGCGCTGTGGACACCCTCTGGAGGGCACCACTGCCAGGGCCTGTCAGGGAGCAGTGCAGAAGCCCAGCTCTTGGTTGGGGGTTAAAGGAGGCACAGAGGGCCCCTCCTGTGGGTCACGGTGTCTCGTGACATCCTGGAAATGTTACCAGAGATGGAGGCCTGGTGGGGAAGTGACAACATGCTGGGGTTAACCTTTAAATGTCAGCTCAGTGCTAGACTGGTGATGGGGGAAGGGGGAGGTGCTGGGAGAGGGCAGCAGACAGACAGATTTAGAAGCTGAGCTCTCCAAGTCAGAGTTACAGGTTCAGAGCCATTTTCCTCTGTGCCACGGGGCCTCATTCCTGCCCCTGTCGGGGTGAGCATGCCCGCCTCTGTCTCCCTGCTCTGTGCCTCAAACCAGGATGAAAGTCCCAGGGCAAAGAGGATGCTGGGGCAGGATTCCTGGGGCCCAGCTTCAGTAGGAGCGATTCATACCCTTGATCAGGACCAGGGCACCTGGGTGTCTCATGTTCTCCCACAGTGCCGGGGAAGCTGAAAAGTCAAACTCTCCCCCGCTGGTTTGACAAGTGACACACGCGAGGGGCTGTCATAATTAGCATCCACAAACGTGTTCATTTTCACAATGCTGCACAAACACGAATCACCCAATTACCTTTTACAGCACCCCGGGAGGTGGGAAAGCCTTTTGAATCCCATTGTACAGATGGGGAAACTGAGGCATAGGGAGGGGAAGGGACTCACCCAAGATCACACAGCGAGAGAGCTGGGGCTTGACCCTAGGCATTCCAGTCCCTGTGCTCAGATGACATCTTCAATGTATCGCTAAAAATGCCTGCAAGGAACCAACGACCACCATTCCTAACAGTCAGCATCTCCTTGAAGGTTCCATTTATACATGCTTTATAAAGGGCTGCTATGATTAATAGCCTTTACAAGCAGGACACCGCCAGGAGGCGGGTGTGTTGTACATGGTTATCTGCCACCTTGGACTCTATAATCAATTCTATGCAATCGATTAACCATTTAGTAACATGTCTATGAATAATTTATTAACCCTTTGTAAACTCTTTGTAAGTGGGGCCTCACGAGAAAGTGTGACCAGGTTCCTTGCACTGAAGCCTTAATGCTCTCATGCTACCCATCGTTCCCGTGGCTGCTCCCTCATGCAAATCCAGAGCAAGCGATCCTCTGGGGGAACTGTTCTGTTTCTAAGGGCTTGTCTACACTACAAAATTAGGTCGACTTAATTTTGGTAGACCTACAGCCACTGCAGTAATTCAATCAGCTGTTGGTGTCCACACTACGCTTCTGCCGGTGGAGCGCGTGCTCAGCAGGAGCACTTGCACCGACTGAAGTGGGGCATTGTGGGGCACTGACAGCTAAGTGTGGGGCTCACAGCTGGATCCCCCATCTGCCCAGGGTGACAGCCATTAGCTGTGAGCCAGGTGCAGGGTTCACAGCAGGGAACCTACCAACCTTTCTTGTCAAATTCAGAGCTCCAGAAGGGAGTGGTGAAATTGACAAGAATTTTAGCCAGCGACGATGTAAGGAACAAGTGTCTGCCCAGAAACTGCATCGCACTAACTGCACCGATATACGTCCTATGCCTCTCGTAGTTAGGTCAGTGCAGTAGTCCACGTAAGCCAAAGCCTGGATCAGTCTGATCACCACACTGCTGTTCCAGCCAAATCCCTCTATAGCCCATGGCAGCATGACAGATCTGCGCTATAACTTTGCACAGCAGAGGGCCCCATCTTCCTGGTCTTTTGCCGCATGCAAGATCAGTCTTGCTATGGGTGAGATCCTGGACTTTCAGCTGTCCTGTTCCTCAGACCAGTTAACCGTTCACTTCCTGCTGTGCCTCTTAGTGTGTCAGTGGGTGCACAGCGTGTGGGCATGTAGCTGGGTGTCTGTCAGTTTAGGCCTGGGTGTTTATATCTGCAGTTGCAGTTTTGTTCCTGGAGCCTGGGAGATTTGTGAGCTGTGTGCAGGGTTTCAAAGAGCCCTGGATGAACGGTACTCCACAATGGGCTGGAAGCCCCAGACTCCCAGCCCCATCGTGCCTCTGACTGCGTCAAAGACCAAAATATCATGAAACAAAATTTCATATAATTTGATGTAAAGAATCTTTGCAAACCACAGTGTGAGGTGAGATGACTCAGAGCCCCGGCTTCTGATAACTGCCTCCCTTCAGTGCAGTGGGGCCGGGCTGGGGGGGAAATGCCGAGGGTCAGAGCTGTAGCTTGCGGGACGTTCCATTTTCACTCAGCTCTGAGTGACTGTAGTCGGGAGATGAATCACAGCAGCTACAGCTTCTCAGCCATCCTTCCCCTGAGGAGGCTGGGCTCCAAGGCAATCAGAGGCAGCTGTGGCGAAACAGGGGCAGGGGCTCTGTCCAGATCCCCCCACATAACGTGGGGCTGGAGGGTCTGCTGCTATGGCTCACATCTACACTGCAATAAAAAACTCGTGGCACCAAGTCTCGGAGCCTGAGTCAATTGATTCAGGCTCATGGGCCGCGGGGCTAAAAACTGAAGTGCAGATGTTCGGCTCAGGCTGGAGCCAGGGCTAGGAGACCCACTCCCCTCATGTCTACACTGCAATTGTATAGCCCTGCAGCCCAAGTCAGCTGACCCAGGCCAGCCACAGCCATGGCACAGGTCTTTTACTGCAGCGTAGAAGTACCCGTAGGGCCAGCATAATATTTACATGGTGTGCCATGGCCCCTTCTAGAGACTGGTCTATGAAGAAAAAAATGGCCAGCTACAATAGAGTTACCAGGCCCAGGTCTACGCTGGGTGCTGAAGGCCTTGGGTTCAAATCCTGCTCCCAACCTATGAATGTTAGGGTCACACAAAGGCGTGCCACGAATGCCCCTGCCAGCCTCCTGGAGTCTCTAGCCCTCTGTTAGCTGTCTGTGTTTTCCCTTTGCTCTGCTGTGTGAGCAGCTAGCACCTGGGACTGGGGTCCTCTGATATGTGGGGCTTTGACTTGGCTCAGCCCACGGATCCCAGACTGCCTCAGGCCCAGACATTGTGATGTCATTCATAGCCACTGCCTCGCACCCCTCCCATCCTGCACAAGCAACCCTGTTTCCCTGTTCATTGAATTCAGCGCCGTGAGCTAAAAGAGAACACCCCTGAGCAGCCACTATAACAAGGCTTATCCCCTGTGCAGAGCCCAACCACTAGAGGGAGACAGAAGCACAGCTTGGAGCCAGTCCTGCCAGGCACACTCCAGCCACTTGGTAATACTGTCTGGGACTAAGGCCATGGGGAAGGCCCCACTTAACTTTGTGGTGAAGGAGATGTTAAATCTGTCTGGGCCCCCATCACTGTCGTATCTCAGCACCTCGCAATCTTTAATACATTGATCTGCCCCCCATCTCCCAGTATAAATTTAGGCCCCTACAGGGCCACTGAGCATTGGCCTGCTAAACCTAGGGTTGGGAGTTCAATCCTTAAGGGGACCATTTAGGGGTCTGGGGCAAAAATCTGCCTCGGGATTGGTCCTACTTTGAGGAGGGGGTTGGACTAGATACCTCCTGAGGTCCCTTCCAACCCTGAGATTCTATGAGCAGCAACTGAGCAGTGATTTTGTAAATGTCAGTGGTGATTTTGGCATTTACATGCCCCATGTGAAACTGGCTCTAAGTGATGTGGGGAGTCTGCAGTGGAGTTGGGAATTGCATCCAGATCCCCTGAATCCCAGGCTGGTGTCCTGCTCATGGCACCATCCCTGGAATCTGGGCCTGTAGTTTGCAGCCTGAGTGTCGCTAATTAACTATCTTCTTCATGGGCTTAAGAAAGTCCCTGCTCTGCTTTAATAGAAACCGGAGTCAAAAATAGAAAGCAGGGTGGTTTTGTTTCTTTCTCTTTATAACAATGCATATTATTAGTCTATTGCTGCTGTGAGCTTCCTTCCTGTGGTCCCAGCCAGTACAGTATCAGCCGGAACGTACTCAGCGTGAGCATCACTGCCTCCAAGTTCAACACACAGCTTGTCACCACTTCCCCTTTGGGTGAGGTTACAGTGAGCTGAGAAAGGGACTGCACAATACGAGACAATACACAGGCTAGCTACGCAAATGGATGTGAATGAAGAACTGTATGTGTGTGAATGGCAGCAGGTGACTGGGAGCTGAGTGATTGTGTGGGAGTGTGCGTGTGTGCATAGTGAGTGTGCATGTGAGCACGTGTGTAAGCATGGGTGTGCCGTGTGTGCTTGGAATGAATCCCTACCCCTTCGTGCCTCAGTTTCCCACTTGTACACTAGGGACAATCACACTGTTCTGCCTTGGTAAAGCAACTGGGAATCTGCGGATGAGAGGCCTGAGGCTAATCCTGTTACTCAGGGCCATTGAGTACACCAGCAGAAGGCCTTGATGCCTTTCTGTGGCTGGTACAACCCTAGTTATGTCCCCCCATTCCCCAGCCTCTCTCTCTGGCTCAAAGCTCCCCCCGAAGCTATTGCTTCTTGGCAGAATTTCCTGTCTCGGTGTTGAAGCAATAAAATCAATACCGGCCATTCCCACCGCCCTCTGCAGAGCAGGCAGCCAGCCCTCTGGGAGAAGGGGGTTCACCTCAGTGTCCGAGGAACACTGTGGGTGCAGGATGCAGTTTCAGCCTGACGGAGCTCAGCATGAGGGATCGCTAGGAGTTATGAACAGTGGTGAGAATCCTGCCAGACGTGAGTGTTTGTGCTGGAGCCACGAATCATAGCATTACAGAGTTTAATGCCGGAAGGGACCTCCAGGTCTCTGGTCTGACCTCCTGTGTATCCAGGCCCCCAACTCCCCACACCTGCACACTGAACCCAACCCCTGAATCTGGGCTGGGGCTCAGGGGAGCTAGGTTCAATTCCTGGCACTGCCAGTGTGACCCTAGGCCAGTCTCTTCACCTCCCCATCTCTGCAATGGTGAGAATAGCCCCTCCCTGGTGTGGGGAGACTGTCCGCTCTGCCAGGCAGGGGCTTCCTATATGTGCCCAGACCTAGTGCAGTAAAAATACTGACAATTGGAATTAATGGAGGCTGCTGCTTCCCAGGGTCTGGCCAGTTTAGGGTGAACAGGGGGTGCAAAGGAAACAATGCAGCTACAGCACAAGCCTAGTCCCATTCACTGACTCTAATGCCAAGTGTTCCATTCTGATTTGCTCACATCTCACACTCACCTTGCATGGCAGAGAGGACTGCACAAGGCGCAGGCCAGCGGCAGTTCAAACCCATGGCCTCGGGTGATTTACACTGTCCCCAGTGCTCTTAGCCTTCCATGGAGATGGCACTGAGCAAAGCCCTGTCCTGCTGAGGTTTCTTTGCAGCAGAAGGATTGGGAGGGCACCCTCTCGACGAGCACTGCGCAGCAGGCCAGCTCACTCCCTCCAGCCTGCATGCGGGATCCAAACGGGCGCATCGCATTCCCAGGCAGGAAAAAGCTAATACACACTCCTGCTGCCTTTGATCTTGTGTATCGACTACCAAGATCAATCAGCTTGGGGTGTTTTGCTTCTCTTCGCAGTTTGAACAGATCAGCCAGCGTGATTTGATGTTGGCAGCAGAGAGCAAAGTAATAGGAGGGTTCTGTGCATTCACCTTCTCTCATGCACGACACCTGGCTCAGGTGCCACATGGCCTTTGGGGAACCATGGTGACAAGGCTGGATTACCCAATAGGCAGACTAAGCACGTGCTTAGGGCACCAGCAAAGCAGGGGGCACCCAAAAAAATGAGATTTTTTTTTAAATTTGATATTTCCAAAAAAAGCATCGAAGCAATCATCATGGGAAAAATGAGAACTTTGTTAGACTTCCTTACACTCCACTACACTCTCTTCCACCATTTTTCTGTTCTCTTTTTATTACTTAACCCCACCTAAACCAGGAGGGCATCCTACTAACATAGATCGAAATAATGCAAGGAAATCAGATCCTGTCATGTATTGCAATAAATTTATGTTTTATTATTGATATATTCTTCTGAGTTATACGTACTTGATTCATTATTTTTCTTTCATATATATAATATATATATATATATATATTATATATATACATAAAAATAGTGTACAACTCTACACCTGATCTTTCACATATTGATCAATTGAGTATTGTACTAAGATATGTGTCTCCCACAGATGGAAAACCAGTTGAACGATTTATAACATTCCTCAATTTGAAAAGCCACACTGGTGAAGAAATGGCAAATTAAGTACTGCATTATCTGTGCCAAGTTTGCAAAATAGATTTCTCAAAGTGCAGAGGTCAATCTTATGACAACACTGCCAACATATCAGGGCGTTATCAAGGAATGCAGAAGAAGCTTTTAGAACAGAACAAATATGCCATATTCATACTATGTGCTGCACACTCTCTACGTCCTGTTGGCTGCAGTGCTGTTGATTGTTGTCCGGTGGCAATGAAGTTTTTCTCAACAGTCCAGTTACTTGATACATTTTTCTCTGCCTCAATACACTGATGGGCAGTTCTTAAAACATATTTGGGCAATGATCGTGTGTTGAAATCTCTTTCTAATACTCGGTGGGAGGCACATGCAGTGGCAACAAGTGCAATTCTGGAGTCCTACTCAAAGATTGTGGATGCATTAGAAAGTATAGCTGAAGACCAATCACAAAAGGGAGAAACTATACAAGAAGCAGAAAACATTGCAAGCAAGATGCAAGAACTAGAGTTTGTATTCATGTTGACCATGTGGAATGAAATTTTACAACACTTTTACCACACAAGTCAAATGCTCCAAGAGAAAAGAATTGGATTTGAAAACATGTGCAGACCTCTGTCAATAATTAGCAGACCACTTACACACTTTGAGGAATGATTTTGAAAGATTTGAAGACATATCAAAAGATATCTTGCCTGATACTAACTATAAAGAAGCCCAGTCCCGCAAGTGAATCAGGAAAAAACAAGCAAATGATAGCAGTGCAACAGAAACAGCATTGAATCCTAGAGACAAATTGTGTGTGTCTACTTACTACGCTATAATTGATACACTTGAAGCTCATATGAAGAGGAGAGGTGAAGTGTACAAAGAAGTATCAAGTAGATTCTTTTCTAAACGATATGGACTTATCTGACGAACAATATTCACAAGGTTCCCAAAAGCTAGTTGACTCATAACCTGTTGACTTGAACATGAATCTCTGTGGAGAAGTACAGCAGTTCCACTGTTATATGCGTGCAAAGTTTAATGAAACAGGAAAAATGAAATTCAGTCACGTTGATCTTCATGACACAATATTGAAAGACAGAATACACAGGGGCGGCTCCAGGCCCCAGCACGCCAAGCGCATGCTTGGGGCGGCATGCCACGGGGGGCGCTCTGCCGGTCACCGGGAGGGCGGCAGGCAGCCAGCCTTCAGCGGCATGCCTGCGGAGGGTCCGCTGGTCCCACGGGACCAGCGGACTCTCCGCAGGCACGCCTGTGGGAGGTCCACCGGAGCCACGGGACTGGCGACCGGCAGAGCACCCCTTGCGGCATGCCACCGTGCTTGGGGTGGCAAAATGTCTAGAGCTGCCCCTGAGAATACAATGTGTATTTCCAAATGTAGAGATTGCACTACGTATTTTTCTAACATTGGTGATTATTAACTGCTCCACAGAACGCTCTTTTTCTCAGCTGAAAAGAATAAAAAACCCTTAGAGAACAACAATGTGTCAGGACAGACTTGATTCACTTTCCCTATTGTGTATGGAAGCAGACATGCTTCGTCGAGTCAGAATTTTGCAATCAGAAAATCTAGAAAGAAGCTATTTTAATTTCAGCATACATGTAAGTTTTGTGTCATTTTGAAAAATAAAATTTTATTTTATGGTATTGTTTTTATTTTGAATTACATATGGGGGGGGCACCATCATCTTTTCAGTGCTTAGGGCCTCTAAAGGTCTTAATCCGGCCCTGCAATGGCGATACTGTCTTACCATCGCAAGGCCTGCCTCAGATCTCAAGATGAAATGACTTGGGTGATTTTCTCCCAAGGACCCAGTTGTCCATGTTATTAACTCTTCACACAGTTTGTCACAGTTTACAGTGGCAGGGCCATTCTCATTCTGGAGAGATGCAGGGCTGGGAGAGCAGAGGGCTCTGGGGTGGGATTGAGGGGCACCAGCAGAACAGTAGGGAAGTCAAGAGCTGAGATAGCAGGACTCTGGAGGCTGGGAACGAGAGGCATTGGCAGGGGGACCTCAAGCTATGCCTGCCTTTAACTCACTTTCACCAGGACTAAATTTACCAAGAAGTTTTTAGAAAAAGAACCTAAACTATATTTACTGTTTTGTAGCAAATGTGTAAAATTCCCCTCTCCTCCCTCATACCTCCTCCCTTCCTGCTGGTGTTCGTGCTGGCCTGTAGCTGAGCCCCAAGGTTCCCAACAGCCCCTGAACCTCCCCAGGCTGCATCCCCCTCAGCCCATCCACTTGGCGGCCTTAGCAAACCCTGCTATTCCTGCTCCCTTTAATAATTTCATAACAGAGGAGAAATTCAAAGACCTTTGCAAGTGGGATTTCTCTTTCACTCTGACTGGAGGCCCTGCTTTGAGTCAGACCCTCTAGGGTGTGGAAAGAGCTTTCCTGTAATGAAAGGGTTAATCTTACCACAGAAACTCTCCTGAGTCATCCCATGTTCTCCGGTTCCATGGCCAAGCTCGCTAAGGGCCCCTGGCACAGTGTAGCATAACCCCCTGTCTTCCCCCACAGGGAGTGTGCCCCTGCCTGGCCCCAACAGCTCTCTCTCTCCTCTGGGACTTCACTAGGAGAAACAGACCCTGCACCTTTCCTCTCTTTTCATCTCTCTCTCTTCCCCTCTGGCCTTGTTAATGAGAACAGCCACACAGTTACACTGGAGAGGATAGTAACCTTCCTGCTTCAGGGCATGAGCAACCCCCTCAAGTGACCGGGTCAAGAAGGAAGTTCCCATGGGGCCAGGTTATTCCAGAACAGCCCACTAGAAGGGTTCTTACACTTTTTTGCCCAGAAGCTGCTGGTGCTGGATGGACCCAGATCTGAGCAGGTCAGGCAATTCCTCTGTTCCTGTTACGGGAGTTAGACCATAATCTCAGAACTCCCATTTCAACTTCCTTTGGTCATTCATTTCTCACCCTGCTGTTACTGGGCCTATGTTTTGCTGCCTATCACACACCAGTTCTGCTTTTTTGCCGCTCCTGCTGCTGACTTTGGCTGAGTCACAAGGGGGGATTTTTGAGCTGTTTCAAAACTTCTACCAGAATATTAGCAGATTCTTGGCTATAAAAAGAACAGAGCTCTCTGTAGACATGTCAGAAGCTTCTCTTTCTCCCCCCCGAATGGGTTAACAGGGCTTGAAGGAGTGGGAGCAGGGGGCTTCATAAGGCAACAGAAAAGGGGCCAGAGAAGTTTTCTCTATAGCTTTTTAAAGTTTGTGAGTAAATCTAGTGTGAGTAAAAGTGAAGGGCTCCTGCTAGTGCAGTGGGAGCAGCTCCAGACACAGGCTATTTGCCATTTTATCTGTCTGAAACCAGTACTGTCCAAGGCTACAGCCCCAGCGTGGAGCCGTTAAACCAGTCGAACAGTACAGCTCATTCTCCACTTGCCTCTGCACAGGTTTTGTACTGCTATCATTTAAACTGGTGCTAGCCCCTAGTGTGGACCTAAGTTTACTGGTATAATGGTAAACATAGGAGAATAAGCTACAGGTATATGGCACCTTATACCAGTATAACCATGTCCACAGTAGAGGTTGTAGTGGTAACACTATATCAGTACAAAATCACACCCCTAACCAACATAGTTAACTTGGAACAATCACCAGGTGTAGAACAAGCCTTACTCTCCATCCCATGCTCCTCTGCCAGTGCCACTCAATCCTGACCTGCAGCCCCTTGCTATTCCAGCCCTGGGCTCCCCACATACAGAATTGTGGGGCCAGTGCAGGGTGGTATACCTACTGCAGTTGCTGGCCATTGAGCCCTCAGTCCCAACCTGCAGGCTCCCTGCAGCTATTCCAGCCCTGTAGTCTTCTCCGAGTACCAGCTGTGCTGAATTTTTGGTGGTTTGTGACATGTGTGAATGGGGAACATCCCAGTGATGGGCACATTAGAAATGCCTCCAACAGAATAGAACAGGAGTTCTCAAACTGGGGGCCAGGACCCCTCAGGGGGTCATGAGGTTAATTACATGGGGAGGTCACGAGTTGTCAGCCTCCACCCCAAACCCCGCTTTGCATCCAGCATTTATAATGGTGTTAAATATGTAAAAAAAAATTTTTTTCATTTATAAGGGGGTGGGGTCGCACTCAGGCTTGCTGTGTGGAAAGGATCACCAGCACAAAAGTTTGAGAACCACTGGAATAGAATAACATCAGGAACATCAGAATGGCCAAACTGGCTCAACCCCAAGGTCCATCTAACCCAGTATCCCAAGATCTCCAACAGAGATTAGCACTAGATGCTGCAGAGGAAGGTGTGAGAACCCTGCAGTAGCAGATGTGGGGATAACCTGGTCCCCACATTGGTCCCATTCTGGGCTCTGAAGGTATGTCTACACAACAACAACAAAAAGCCATTTGGCAGCAAGTCTCAGAGTCTAGGTCAACGCACTCAAGCTCACGCTACAGGGCTAAAAATAGTCATGTAGCTGTTCCACTTGAAACCCTCCCCCCTCACTGGGTTTCAGAGCCTGCGCGGGAACATCTACACAGCTATTTTTAACCCTGTAGCACGAGCCCCATGCTGACCCAGGCTCCAAGACTCACTGCCGTGGGGGGTTTTGCTGTGTAGACATACCCTAATCGTCAGAGACTGGCTTAAACACTGAAGCGTGAGGTTTAATATCCCTGCCAGAATTTGTTGTCAAAACCAGGTTTGAGGGAAACTAAGTGGCTAAGACCTTTGCTCTAGGGTCTTCTCCTCCCAACATGATGCAGCACCTTAGAAGCACGAAGGAAGTCTCTGGCTGCTCTGTGTCGAATACTGCGGTTTGCTGGCCGTCAGGCTCTTCTGTTGTTGCTCTCATCTGCGATGAGTATTGACTCATACATTCCTGAAAGTGTCCTCTGATGTATTCTGAGAATTGGGCGCAGGGGGCACCGACTAAGGAGGGGAGGACGATATCCCTGCAGTCCAGGATTAGAGTGGCGAACGACTGGTAAAGCGAGGGGGCTTGGCTAAGGCAAGGAATCTCCCTGTGCCCCCAATGCAGAGTGTTATCCACAATCCTCTGTGCTTTTCAGGGCAGCTCTGTGGAAATGACATAATCTCTGGAGCTGCTAAAACCAAGGGGATTTTGAGAGCAACCATTGTATCATCACGTGGAGCTGAGCAAGCCAAGAGTGTGAGAAGGGTCGTTAGACATGGTGCTTCATGGCCCCGTCTCAGAGAAGAAAGCAGATGGCATGTTCCTGAAATGCTCAGACAGCTAGAGCTGGACAGAACTTTTCTGACAAAACATTTTTCCATCAGCAAATGCTGTTTTGTTGAAATAGAACCTTTGCATGGAAACAGTGATTTCGGGGGTGGGACTGGGGACAGGACATTTTGACCTTATTGGAAGGGAATGTTTCCATTTTTTGTTTCAAAGCAACTTTTTGTTTTGAAATGTATTTTATTTGATAGTATATTATAAATTACAGTATAATCTAAAATATTTTAAAAGTTAAAATTTGAACAAAACCTTTGGATTTTATCAAAATGAAACATTTCAATTGACCCAAAAGGAAATATTTATGAAAAATTGGTTTTGGAAATTTGGAAGTGGAATGAAAACAAATTTGAAATGTGGGAATGACCTATGGAATGGGAATTCTGAGTTTCAACCAGGTCTGCAGATGACAGTAAATTGGGAGGAGTTGCCAACATCTGTGAGGGTAGAGAAATCACATGGATAGACTAGAAACCTGAGCAGAAAAATAACAACCTGAGTTTCAGTGTGGAAAAGTGCAGGTAACATGCAATAATCTGAAACCCAGGCTACGTTTACATTGTAGCTGGGAGGTGTGAATCGCAGGTTGTGTAGATGTATCTGCGCTAGCTCTGATTGAGCTAACAGGCTAAAAATAGCACCATAGCTGGAGTAGCACTGGTAGTGGCTTGGACTAGCCACCCAAGTACATATCCACCCAGACCCCCTTGGTACATCCTCCCACAGCCGAGGCACTACACGTGCGACCTGGTTACACTGTTATTTTTAGCACACTAGCTCAAACACAGCTACCATGTGTACATCTATGTGAGCTGGGAATAATATCCCATAGCACCTATGTAGAGACAGTCACAAATGCATAGTGGGGAGGAGGCAGTGGGGAAGTAGGAATCCAAGAGACATGGGAGTGAGAGGGGATAGCATGTAAGGCATGAGTTTGCAATGCAAGAGGGAAGGAAAAAAAGGCTAATGAAATTATCTATCCCCTGCTCATGAGCATCAGCATGAAACAGGCATGTGAAAGTCCCTCACTCTGTGGCCCTGGTGCAGCCATTCCTAGAATGCTCCATTCAGGTCTGGGTCCCTGGGTACCAGCAGGATCCTGGTGAACTGGAGACCGTTAAAAGATAAGCAACGTGAGCAATCAGTGCGGATTGCCCTGTGGGAGAAGATTAAAAGAGCTAAACAACCAGGCTGGCTAAGTGCTGAGATGGCATCGAGATAGCAGCCGCAGATAGCTGAGGAAAGGGAGAGAGGGTTCACTGAAGAGGGCACCAAGGAATGTAAATAGAAGAGAGAGGTTTAAATAAAGGGACCTGAAACTATCAGGGAAAACTGCCTCAGAGTGAGGTATCTGAGGCTGTAAAACATTCTGCTGTGGGAAGCGGGAGAGTTCTGGCCTGACAAAGCCCTAGCACAGTGGTTTTCAACCTCTTTTTATTTGCAGACCCCTCAAAAATCTCAAATGGAGGTGTGGACCCCTTTGGAAATCTTAGACATACTCTGCGGACCCCCAGCAGTCCGTGTACCACAGGTTGAAAACCACTGCCCTCGCAAATGTGTGGTCGGGAACAGTCCTGCACTGGCAGGAGGAGGGGTGGAGCTGGACCCACTCATTTCTGCATCGAATTTGGGTGCTAGGCTGCTCTGTTGCTGAGGTTTCCCCCTCAGAGTGATGCAGCACTGGCCAGGGCACATGGTAGCTTTTGCCTTCATCTGAAGCATCAGGCAGTCATCACTGCCAAATGCAGGATCCTGGGGCAGACCCAGCAGAGAAATTCCTCTGTTCCCACTGCTCTGGAGGGGGGGCATTCAGTCTCATGAGCGTCTCGGCTCAGACTGCCTGCACGGGGACAGCTAGTCCATATGACCCCTGGGCTGAGACTCACCAAACCTGTATCAGCCACAAAGCACCCAACAAGTGGTGAAATTATTTGGTGCCTACCAGCTAGAGCTGGTGTCTTTGGAGGATGGATGGCCCAGTGTCCTGTCATGGAGGGCAGGGGCCATCAGCCAGACTGAGGAGTTCAGATTGCTGGCTGCCCTGCATGTCTGCTTCCCAAGCTCTCACTGATGCAGCGGTGCTGATATTACACCCAGCTCGCTGGAGAGGAAGTTTTTGTTCTGCTATTGGAAAGTACGGCACACTCATTCAGCGAGCCACCCCGAGCCACAGTTACAACAGCCCCAAAAAGCCCAGGTGTTCCAGTAATGAAAGAGTTAATCACACACACATATATACACACACAAGCCACTTCCCTGAGTCTTGGGATGACTCACAGCCCACCACTCTGTCCGCTGGTAGAATTAACACGAGCAACCACAGAGCTCTTCCTCTGGACTCAGAGATGAACCGGTATTTACCACCACTCTCCTCCATCTCCTTCTTGCATTCTGGACCCAGCCTAACCAGCTAGGGCACCTATTGGAAAACGCAGCAAGTGACCATTGATTGGACCACAAAGACCGTCTGGGCTAAGCATGGGCAGCCAGCTCAGTGGAACTGGAACTGTAGCAGGACCGTCCAGCTGAACTCCGAGCCCTCCTCTGAGGACAGAGACCTCCTTCAGTGTGTCTAGAAGGTCGTTTGTGGCCGAAACGGTAACTTTTCCTGTTTCACTACAATAGATAGAAATAGTCTGGTTGAACAAGGCTCGGCCTTGAATGCCATTGACATTCAGAGGAGTACAATGTAAGACATGCAAATCTACAGCACGGCTCTTACCAGGTGTCCAGACTCCTGAGCTCTATTCTCATCTCTCTACTGATTCTTTGAGTGGCCTTGGGCAAGTCCTTTCATCTTCCTGTGCCTCCTTTCCCCATCTCTAAGGTGGGGATAGTGGTTCTTTCCTGCCTGCTGTGAGGCTTAGTTCATATATGTTTGTCAGGAGCACTGAGATCCTTGGACAGAACAAGGAGTTGACCTGTATGAGGCATAAGCCCTCTGTGCAGTAGTGAGACTGGTAGTGATGTTACAAGGCCTTGGCAGAGATGGAGCCAGGGGTGTGCGTGGCAGCTGAGCGCTGAGAACAGGAGAATGAGGAGTTGGCTGTCTAGTTTTAATGGTGTTGAGCACCTTTAAAAATCAGGCCATGTCTGTCCTCTCCTCTGGTACCTGGTTAACCATTTATGCTGTTAACTAAACAACAGCATCTGCGGCCAAGCCATAAAGGGAAGAGTCACTTCCTAAACAGATGTGTGATGGACACCATCTTGGCCAAGCAGGGACTCCAGCATTTGATGACTCCTGAGTTAGATGCAAGAGTCTTTACAGCTGGAACTGTAGCAGGCTCACATCTTCTGTGGATAAAGCACTGATGAGAAGGAGTCACACAGTGACCTGTGGGTTATAGAAGCTCAGGGCCAGAATTTGGCAGCATCTCCTGGGCCTGCACAATTGCCCTTAGTGAAATTGCCTGGGTGTAATTGAAGGTAGACCTTGGCCTGCTGAGTTTGTGCTTCCTCCAGGGCCTGTGTGGATTCTTGTATGAGTGCAGTCCCAGTGGTGGGGTATGTGACATGAGTGAAAAGGTCACTTGCACATCTCAAGCATTTCTAGTCTTCGCAAAAATTACTTTTTGATCGCAGGATGGTTAGTACACCAGTTAGTGGTTACCAATATTTGCTATTTGCATGGTATCTTGGGCGAGCTGAGTCACAAGGCATTGTTTCTGGGTTCTGACTGGATGATCTAAGGCAGTTTTATTAAATGGGAGGTGGCTCTTTTGGTCTGTTTTGCAATTCATCCATGAAAATTGGTAGCTTTTCAATTAATCTATTACGTGGGCGATAAGAAGAGATTTTGGAGGGAGCTGCGTTGGGCATATCCAGCATATATACACTTGGGATATACATACCAGAATAAGTCACTATTGAGTGGGTTGTCACCCTCTGTGCCAAATCCACAGAGAATGAGTTCTGTTATAGCTGTTACTACAGGAGCCATAACCTCAAGTCAAAAGTTGTCAAACTGCTGTGCCCTGTGCTTTTAGCCCTGGAGGTTACTGGTTCAGTTCCTGATCATGATAACCATTGCACTGGTATTCACAAGGCTTTTGCTTTCTGACAACAGGGGTGAGAGTGAGACTTGCTGGCCTGAACATTTGTGACTTAGGGGCACTAGTGCACACCAGTAAGGTGCATAGTGGAGAGCCTGAATCCAAAGTATATCCACAAAGACTTTTTTGCTTTATTCACCCAGCTATACTGTAAGAAGCAACAGCATGAGGCACCAAACAGGGGTTGTGAAGCTGTGAGTTCTAGCCCTGGCTCTGCTGATTTTTGACCTGGAGCAAAATATTTCTGTGTTCATAGAATATCAGGGTTGGAAGGGACCTCAGGAGGTATCTAGTCCCAACCCCCTGCTCAAAGTAGGACCAATCTCCAATATTTGCCCTAAATGGCCCCCTCAAGGATTGAGCTCACACCCCTGAGTTTAGCAAGCCAATGCTCAAACCACTGAGTTATCCCTCCCCCCAAATGACTTGGTTTCCCCCTCTGTAAAGTTGGGACTAATGATGAAACCGACCTTGAAATGCTTTAGGTTGGTGATGAAAAGTGCTCTGTAAATGCTAAAAGTTATTATTTGCCTCTGAGCTAACTCACCCTCAGCTTCTTGTGGCCTTTGTCCTTGTTAATTACAAAACCTGGTGCAGGTCTCCAAAACGCCAAGAGAAGAGGCAATATAAACATATTTTAATTATTTTAAGCCACTGTCTAATTTCTCCCTGAGTTGTGGATCTCTCATCTGTGTTTTATGTCCAGCTGTTGCTGCTTGGAAGTGAGCACATTTTTTGCTCTGAAATCTGTATCCTGAATGAGCCATTCATTTGCCCTCCAGATCTTACTCATGATTTGCAATCCCAGTGTAACATTTTCACATTGTGTATGCACATCTCATCCAGGCTAAGAGCTGCACTTGGTGATGTAAGCTGATATTTTAATTCTCTTACAAGGAATGGTGTTTAGAGGAATGACTTAAGTGGATTACTCATCTTCTGTAATAATTTGGCAATGCTCCCGTTCTATTCCTAGACATGACGCTTGATGCTTTGATTCTTCTTCTTTTTTTAACGAGAAATTACACTCATGTGTTTTTCAAAGGCTGACACCGCCTCCTTTATGAGCACTGCATTCTGGGAAATGTAGTATATCTGCATTAAAGGAACAGGGCAGCTCTGAAAAGCAAACTGCACACTTCTGAGTATTGAGAGCTACATCCTCCATCCAGCACCCACCTCAAGTAGCTGGGCCAGGTGCTAAGGAGATACATAAGGGGGAAGAGGGAGAAAGAGAAGGACATGCATGAAGGCTTCTTTATGCCAGCCCCAGAAACTTCCCTGAGCCCCCTAATGTGATCTTAGCAGAGGGAGGATACATTATCAGTTAATTTTCTTGTGATGCATTCAGATACCATGCTGCTGTGTGGGATGGATGGATCTATCTTCCTATGGATGGAAGGAAGGATCCTTCTGTGGATGGACGGCTTGATGAATAAATGGATGGATAAACAATCCATGCCCCTATGGACACTCTGGTGCTGCCCCTCCCTCTGCCAACTGATGTGCAGAGTCCCTGTAAAGTTGGGGTTGGCACCTCTGTGCTATGCAGGGGTTGTGCACCCCAATCACAGCACCTTTGCAGGAGAACAGCAGCAGAGGTGTCTCCAGGAATGCAGAGGAGAGGACAGGTTTAGCCTCTCATTGCACAGGAGATGTATTTAAATAATATTCATGGTGGAGCTTTAACTCAAACAGAAATGACAACAAACCCCCAGGAGTAGGAAAACATCATGCAGGGACTTGCGAGGGACTGGTCTTAAGATCAGCACTTTGCAGGAACCCTTTTCAGGAGCATAACAAGGGCTCAGCCCATCTGGGCAGAAATATAGCCTGCAGTTGGTGGTTTACAGCATGACTGTAACTGCTTGCCCCTCATATCTTCTTTCACATCATACAGGAAGGTATTTCATCCAGGGGCTCCCCACACCCTGAGATTGGCTTGGTTCAATTTTGTTTGGATAAAGGGCCCTCTATCCATGCCAAGCTGCATTGTTATTGGTTGTTCAGATACTACAGCAACAAGCACAGTATAAATACCGAGTTAGGTTATTACTGAAAAGAGCCACCGAAACAAGGTCTTGTCCTAAACACACTCACATAACAAATGGAAAGGAAATTCACACATGTAGGAGGAAAGGGTGACTCAGTCCCACTGGTATTCAAGCCTGAGATTCCTAGGAGTCCAGGTATTTCAAAGTTGAGGTTTAGGCATGGGAAACCATCCCCTCTGCTCTAAGATCTCAGTGCTTGGCTGAGATTAAACAACACTGATTGTGATCACGAAAGCCCAGCAAGAGCTGTTTTGTGGCCTGGAAACCAATCCAGCTATTCCAGACAGAAGGACAGAATACAGAGTGAAAGATACAATTATCCAATATGGCCTAGATTCAAAGTCCAATCAAATCAGTGAAAGTCAATCAATTGACTTCAGTGGGTTTGGATCAAGCCCTATATTAGCTTTCTCACCACAGTGTCTCCAATTAATTTACATCTCCACATCCTTTGGAAGCTGTAAACCCCATGTACGCACAAGGGTTCATTAATTTTTATTATATTAATAGAATAGTTAACACTCAGGCATGAAACCACCATCTTCTCCATCAGACAATACAGACTATATCTCAGATGATGTAGCTCTCAGTTCAAGGCCTACAGTATTCAGAGTACCATAAATTCATCCATTTCTAACAGTTAACTTATTACATTATCCCATTCTTACCCCACACCCCTCCTCAGACAGAGATCTCTGCTAATTCAGTTTTACATCCCACTGCCTTATGAAGCCAAATAAAACTGTCAGTGATTATATTTTTTGAATAGCTATGGCTCTGGGCAATACATACAATCACAATCACTATGTATAACACCAGGCGATATTTTACTGATAGTGCCTTCTGTGCCAGTCAGAGATCAATTTCCAATAAATCCTTAGCTTGAGTCCCCGCATGGCTAGATAGTTAACTCTATGTGGCTTTTCTAGGGACTGGACCTCACTCATCCTCTCTTTATCTAATCTCATACATGTGGATGATACTCACATACTGTAATGCCCAATCCTGCAAGGTACTGACTGCCTTAACTCCTAGTAATATCAATATGAATTGAGGTCACACAGCAGGACTGGACTCATAATAAATTGAGGAACCATGTAATGAATTGCAGAACCATTGTATTCAGCTGCATTGCCTCACATGAGTAATGTGGCCGGCCTCAGTCCAACAAAACCTATATCCCACATTACCCATCATGTACTATCTAGGTCATCTAGAGACCAGATGTTCAGTAGCACTGAGCAGATACCTCTCCTATTGGCTTCACTTGGAGCTTCAGGTGTGCAGCACTACAGAAAATCAAGCCCCATCTCTCTGTCTCTGTCACTAGCTCTAGCTCTATGTCTATGTATCTTATCAACTCATTGGGGGATTATTGTAGGAAAGTTTCTTGGATGGGGTTATTTGAACCAAGAGAAGGAAGTCATAAAAAGAATGAATCATGCACTGTACCTTACACCACAGCCCTTCCTGTGCTGTCCTTTCTCTCTGATCAGTTACAACAATATAGTTGAATATTTTTCCAGCCTCCCCCACCTCTCCTGTGCTATTGCACTGAGGAGCACAACTCCAGTTTCCTGTTTTTTCACAAAAGAAAGGAAATAATGCAACCCTTTCCTTTTAAGTTTTTGCAATGACAGTAACACAACAAAATGTGAGACAACAGTCCAATCATAGCTGGAATGTTATATAAAGCAGGCTGTCTTCCCACCGCTTTGCCCCATCATCACAGCCTTTTCCAGTTTATCCCTGACTGTGACACTCACCTTACCCTTCCCTTCACCAGATTCAGCCAGGTGCTTGTTCAGGATGTGGCCACATTTCAAAGCATGGCTGGTATAGGCAGACCAGCAGTCTCTCTTAGTGGAGACTCAGTTTATACTGGCCAAAAAAAAAAAAAGGGGGGGGGGTTGGTGGCATAGTTTATACCAGTTCCCTGAGCAAAATAAGCTTCCACGGCAAAAGCACTTTTTGCCAGTATAACTGAGACTATACGAGGGCTTTTGTTGGCACAGCAATGTCATGAAAACTCAAATAGCAATGCTGGCAAAACTTTGAAGTGGAAACCTAGCCTCACACCTACCTGCATCATTACTGCTTAGATTTTTTATTTTGAAATGTACTTTTTTTAAACTGCAGCAGCTACCACTATGAAAGCAATAAAGCTTCTGCAGTGAATTGCTATGTTCTTTCAGAACAGAGATTAGGAGGCAATTTAAAGATCATTGCAAAACTCCAGAATGTTACAATGCATTTTAGCAACACTGTATAACAGGCTCCCGCAACCTGAGATCCCCTAGTCACTCCACCGGTTGTGCCATGTGGGTTAGTGGATCATTTGAGCACAGGCTAAAATCAATTCGTTTTTTGTTTCCACCCAATGAACCCTTATTTTAAGTCTTCCCATTTTTCCGGGTTAAGTGCTCCTCACTAGTTGCCATTTGAGCGTGTGATTCAAAAGCTGGCCTATTAAACCCCATTCCCCACTATTGTACATCACTCGTTTATTTTAAATAAAGTCCTCACCACAAGGTAGCAGAAGCCAGGGAAAAAAGGGCAAATGCATTTACAGAATGTAACGCTACCAATGGGCTAGGCACAAACACCTGGGCATGGAAAATGGAGACTTGAAACAGGCTTGAACCACAACAACAGAGGAATGGCAGACCCAGTGCTTCGGGATGGACAGAGGTATCCAGCTCCAGCGAGGCTGCATTTTAAACAGAGCCAGTGCCTCTAGGGGCCTGAGCCACAGCCCACTGAAGTCAGCGCCAGGGCTGGCATTGCTTTCCAGGCACTTGAAAGGAGCCTCTGGTTTTGTAACTCTCTCTTAACACTAGGGACAGTCCCCCAGTCTCACCTGCTAGTCACGCCCTGCTAGGGGCAACTGAGTGTTGGTGCTAGGCGCTCCCTGAACGAGCCTGGCCTGGCACTTCTCCCCAAGCAAAGCCGCTCGGACTTCCCCTCCCCTGCAGGACACGCCTCAGCGACACAGCCCTGGCCCGCGGGGGCGCAGCCAGGGTCGGCCCCACGGAACCTCACAGGTGAGGGGCTCTCTCGGTGGGGCCGCCTTTCCGTCCAGGGTGTTCGCGCGTTAGCCGGCTCTCCCCGCCACAGCTCCGCTCAGTTACACCGGCGTCAAACCTGGAGAACCCTAGTGGTGTGAACGGTTATACCGGTGTCACTCCGGACTAAGACAGGAGTCTGAGGGGAGCGGCGCGCGGGACGGGCGGGCGGGCAGAGGGGAGAGCGGCGCGCGGCAAAGCAGCCGCGCACCCAGGGCCAACTACAACTCCCAGGGGTCCGAGCTGCGCGGGGCGGGCCCAGCCCTTAACTGACTGCGCTCTTCTCCTATCGGCCGCGCCCCCCGGCTACCCCTGCCCAATCGGCGGGGCGGGGCGGGGCGCCAGGCCCGCGAGGGGGGCGAGTTGCTGCCTCTCAGCCCGGACACTCCGGAGTCTCGCATGGGGCGGGTGGCGGCGTGGGGGCCGGGCGGGCGCTAAGGCCGCGGCGCTGCGGGCGATGGGTAAGAAACAGCCCTGCCGGGTCTTGGCCGGGCAGCGTGTCCCGGCGGGGGGTGTAAGTTGGGGGGCCGGGCTGGCGGGGGTGTAAGTTGGGGAGCAGGCGGGGGGGCGGGCTGGCGGGGGGTATAAGTTGGGGGGCCGGGCTGGCAGGGGGGTAAATCGGGGGGGCGGGCTGCCGGGGAGGGGAAGTTGGGGGGCGGGCTGGCAGGGGGGTAAATCGGGGGGGGGGCGGGCTGCCGGAGAGGGTAAGTTGGGAGGCGGGCTGGCAGGGGGGTAAATCGGGGGGACGGGCTGCCGGAGAGGGTAAGTTGGGGGGCGGGCTGGCAGGGGGGCAAATCGGGGGGGGCGGGCTGCCGGAGAGGGTAAGTTGGGGGGCGGGCTGGCAGGGGGGCAAATCGGGGGGGGCGGGCTGCCGGAGAGGGTAAGTTGGGGGGGGCGGGCTGGCAGGGGGGTGTAAGTTGGGGGGGGGCAGGCGAGGAGGGGGCTGCGCCCCAGGAGCCGCGAGCGGTTCGGGGTTGGGGCGGGAGCCGGCTTCCGACCCCGGTGATGGTAAATCCTGCAGCGCGTCCCCGATCCCCTGCCCGGCAACGGGGTCTGGGCTCGGAGAGAGCCGGGGCTCGCCGGCAGCCGCCCAGCCCTGTTCACACGGCCGGAGCCGGGCCCCAGTTGTCTTAGGCAGCAGGTTCTTCAGGCGGGAGGGGGGAGGGAGGGTGTTTTTTTTTCTCCTTCTCTCAAAAGTTTCTGGCTGCAGGGGGCTTCCCAGTCACTTTTTATCTCGAAATACACTTTTCTTTCTAGTTGGTAAATTTCAGCGCTGCGTCGGGTTCTGGCATCCCACTTCCTGTTGTGGTTTGTGATCTTTAGCTGGGCTCAGCTAATTTGTTGTGACAGCTGTCAGCAACAGCTTCTTTCTTTTCTCCCTCTCTTTGGTTCCCAGAAGAATCTGCCTGTTTTTCCCCTTCCCCGTCACGGCCTCCAAAGGGTTAAGCGGAGGTATTGTACAGTGTGTACGCAGAATTCGGGTTCCATTGTACTCTGTCATTTCCCGAAAGCGGCTCACGCTTGTACTTTGAAGATGCTAACGGCCCCTCCTTCCGAGCCAAGAAATGCTTTGACCTTTTCAAGAACACTTTTTTTTTTCTTCCAAACCAGTACGGCAGTGTAGCGGAGTGAAGCGAAGCTATTCCCATTTGCCCCTCACCGGAGGACATACACGCACACATACCTTGGTAGTTAGTGTGAACAGGAGAAATGTTCAGCAGTGGGCGTGTGTGTGACTCTGGAAATTGCAGATTGCTGCTGTGAAATACAAACATCCACTGTCACTGTTGGCAAAGGCAGAACCAAAAATCCAAAATACCAGAGGACTCTGCTGTTCCGGATTAGATTGGAGTCGTCTTTCCTTGGGGATTGAGTTAACGCACTCTTCCTTTCTCTATGCACTGGAATATGTATGAGGTTGAGCACCCCCTGCTGCCCCCTTGGGTAGGGTTTAGATGAGCTCATGGGTCATTGCCATCCCTAATTTCTGTGATTCCCTGAAGTTTGGGAATGGATTTTCTGCACTTTCTGCCTTGCTGGCATTGGCGCCCTGCTGGTTTCTCGCTCTCACTCTTGTTTGTACTGAGTCTTTGATTTGTTAGCAAGGTTGGGTTGCTTTTGGTTTAAGGTTTCTTTTTGTAGCAGGGTAATCTCATGGCTGAAGCACAGGGGTCAGAGCCTGGAGAACTGGCTTCTATTCCTTGCTCTGCCATTGTGCGACCTTGGGTGAGTCCCTCCCTTCCCCATTCCGTGCCTCAGTTTCCCCACCTGTAAAATGGTGGTTATGATACTGCCCCATCACATGTGATGCTGTGGTATTGACATTAATCCACTAATGATGGGAGGATAAAGAACTGATTTAGAACAACATGGCCAGCTCTCCTCTCTGGACTGGTGAGAGGAGGGTGCTGGCAGAGCGTAAACTGTGTGAGCCCCCAACTGTGCAGAAGGGCAGCCCCAAAACAGGCACTTTGCCATCCCAATAAAACTGCCAAGCAGGGTCCTGCACAGCTGCCTTGCAAATAAACAGGTGCTTTTCAGTGTTGCAACCCAGATAAGACGCATCCCAACTGGCATGAAACAAAGAACAGTATCACACTGGATCCTCAGGATAGGAAATGGGGGGGAGGGGAGGAACAACTGCTGGGATCTGCATAGGAAGAATGAAGCGGGAGCAGCAGGACTCTGCAGAGCAGAGAGGCAGATTCCTACATGTGGCATGAGCCAAGTTGTGCTTTCACTCCTCCATATGCAACCTCCCTGATGTCTCCAATGTCAGCAGGAGCAGGGGTCTGCCCTGTTTATATAAGGAGAGGAGGGCACAGCTTGTCAACAAGCCATGATCCATCCAGTATAACTGTTAGGAGAACTCCCTAATTAATGGTATTCGGCTTGCTTTGTAATTAACAAAAACACCTGCACTTGACTCCTTTGTTTATTGGGAGTTGTGCTCTTGCTGTCAGTGAGGGGTTCAGGTGTCTTTGTCCCTTCCTCTCCATGCCTGTTCTCTGTGCCATGTTGATGAGCCCAGGCAGTTGGGGGGTGGGGGGTTGACTCTCAGCCTTCCTCCCTCCCCCATAGTGGCTCCTGCCATAAGCTGGGTAAAAGACTCAAGCTGTTCTCTGCTCTGTTTCCCAAAGTTGTCATCATGTCCAGTAATCCTCTCAGAAGCCGGGCTTGTTTTGGCTGCCGTGCGTGGTGATCTCATGCCCAGAGAACATTAAACCGGCCAGTTTTCTCTCCCCTTTGTACAGTATGTGAAAGCATTTTATGAGCTCGCTGACCCCGTGGGGCTGAGAACGACACACAGCAAACACGAACTGGAGTAGGCTGAGGGGCTGAGCCTTGGGAACAGATCAGCCCTTGTTATTTGAAAAGCTCTAGAAGGAGAGGTGGATATTTCACCAGCTTCAGAAGGAGAGACTGATGTGGCCCGGTTCTGATCCACCGGTTCTGGTTCCGAACTGCCCTCCCCTCAGTTTGGAGACGGGGTTTGTTGGAGTAGTGGGTGACCTCGGCCCGACAGATGTTGCTCATTCGGGCTCTGGCATCAGCAGAAGTGCAGAGTAGGAGGGGTTTTTTGTTTGTTTGTTTCTCTTCCTTCCTTGTTGTGTAAACAGAATCTATATTAAGCAGTTATGCAATGTGGAATGAATCGCACAAGAGCAGAAAGGTGGGGTGGAGCCTCTGCCCTGAGTTCACAGCAGATCATGCACCATTCCAAGCCCCTCATTTCCAGAAACATTGTGTAGTGTGGGAGTTGCTCCGCAAGGTTGCTTACTGGACCACAGCCAAAGACAAGCTACGTCCCAGGTTCTGACAGAGTGGCCTCCGTGCAGTACTCACTATGGCAATCAGGGACCCCCCTCAGGAGAGGCCTCAGGACTGGAACTTGGCACTAGAACCTTGCTCTGCCACTGTCCTGCTGTGTGAGCGTAGCCAAGTCACATCTCTGCTCAGTGCCTCAGTTTCCCCTCTCTCAATTTAGATTGTGAACTCTTCAGGGCAGGTAGGTGTCCGTGTAGCACCGAGCATGGTGGGGCCCTGATCTCAGTGAGGCCTCTAGATGCTACAGTAGTTACACCTCTTACAGTGTCCCGGCTGGGCTTCCCTTGGCCTGGCCTTTGGGCAGGAGTTCCCCGCTGTCTCTCTGGTCGGGGCTGGGTGTGCTTTTTTGTAATTGTTCAATTGTCCGTTACTTTCGGGCTGGATTAGCAGCAGCATAGACCCAAATGCTTGCATTAGGCCTAATGGGGACAGTGCAGGGCAGTCTGCCCAGCTGTACCCCCGTACTGACTTGGAGGGGTTGGGATTCTTCTACGAGCCAGGTGAGAACTGGTGAGGACTATTTATTTAACTGCTGGGCAGTGGAGGGAGGTGGCCTCTACCCGGCTCTCGCTGTCTATGGGCTGTTGTTGAAGAACCTGAGGGGTGGGGGGTTCGACAGGGCAGGAGTAGCAGGAGTGGTCAGGCGCTGCAGTAGACCTAAGTCAAGTCCCCATGTCTTGCGTTGTCTCAGGTGGGGAAGTGGAAGGATCTCTCCACTTGCTCGCTGGGGCTGGGGGGATTTCCCATCCCTCCTCAGCAACTGGAGGGAGAGTGAGCCACCTGCCAGAGGCAGTTAGCCGAGCGTCTGGCAGGAACGGATGTGGCTGAGGTGGGGAAGCGTTCACAGCACTGCACTGGCTCCCACGGCTCCAGGAAGCCACCCTGAAAGCGAAAGCAGTGGCCAGACGGCCCACCGTCAGGAGCTGTTGACAAACACGGCATGTCTCTGAACAGGAAGCAAGGCAGCTACCTGCGTCACAGAGGTCTCTGTTCTTGGAAAGCCTGCCTGTCCTCAGGCCCAGTCCAGGGCAGTGGGTCCCTCTGGCATGGCCAAGGCTGAAGAGTGTCCCTCTCTGGAGTTCTGATTGGGCTCAGCTGGGGCCTGGCCCCCTGTGCAGAGCTGGGACCTCCCTCAGAAAGGGTGGCATGTAGCAATGAACCATGGGCCCAAGCATGAAATCCTGAGAGACCCAACTGTTCCCCGAGTTCAGGGCTGTGCAGATCTGGCCATCCAGGTCTCCATCCATTGGAGAGGCCTGGACTGGGAAGTCTGGCTCCAGCTCCAGCTCTGCGCCCTGCGTTTGAGGGGAGGGAAGGTTGGATTACTGATGCTGGAAAGTGGGGTCCTGTAGCATTTGAGGGACTGATCACACGTATTCCCTAGTATGTGCATCTGTCTGGGCTGCCAAGGAGTGCTGGTGTCTCACTCTGCAGCGTGTGTGCAGAGTATGGCGAGAACCTCCCCTTGATTTGCATGATTGTTTGGGCCTTTTGCTTCTCAATGGTTTCTCCACCTTCTCCCTTGGCCACAGCACTCAGCTTTAAAGGGAAGAGGAAGAAGAAGACATCCACAATGGAGGCTGCTGGGCCGGGGCCTGTGGAAGAGGTTGATGCTGTGAAGCCTGGACCCGAGGGGAGCCAGAGCACTGTGGACCCGCTGGACCAGGTGGTGAGTGAGGAACAGCATGAAGTTCTCTCCTTGTCTCCCACTGGAGTTTCTTGAGGCACTCGGCCTTCTCCGTGAGATGGGAATGGGGTGCATGAACCCTCTGAGAGGTGGGCAAAGGATGTTGTCGAGGTGTATTTTGCTATTTGGGTACCTGTGTCCATAGCTGCACTGCTGTTCGACTGGCCAGGGCAGCAACTGACAACAATGCTCCAGGAACAACAGCTGAAATTCCTGTGCAGCCTAGTGCGGGGGGACTCTCTCTCCTTCCCCTTGATGGCAAAGAGTTGTTAAGGGCTGTTCATCGCTGTTCCAACGTATCCCGATGGGGGCTGCTCTGGGTGTCTGTACTGAAAGACAGCCCTAGACTTTGGGTTGGTCTCACTGTGGAAGCCAGTAAATAATTAACAAGGATTTGAAGGGATCTTAATGCATGTTAGTTAGTTAGCATGGATGTGACAAGTTTTTCTCCGACATCACTCTTATTCTAGATAAGGAAAAACAACCAATTTTTAAGTCAAGCCTCCAGGGAAGAGCCACCAGGGGTTGTTTTATTTGTATTCTCGTAGGTGCCCCAGTCCTGGCCTGGGACCTTGTTGGGCTGGGCGGTGTACAGCCCCAGAACAGAGAGAGGGGACCTGCCCCAAAGTACCTGATGAGAGCCGACAGGCTAAGACAGAGCACAAGGAAGCAATGAGATAGTGCTGTCTACCTGAGCAGGGCAGACACAGGGCGAAGGGGTAGAACACACCAGCAGAGTGAACCATGGAATGGAGGCAAATGGCAAGTTAGTGCCAGGATTTTTTTTCTTAAAATCAGCTAAAGGGAAAGAAAAGGGACAGGGATGAGGGGGAGAGGGTAGGAGGGGCAGCTGTGGAATGACATGGAGATGAAGGGACTACGAGGGAGAGTGTGTGCATCGTCTTTATAACCTGCTGCCTCAGCTTGGCCTCAGTTGCCAGGCTCCTTAGAAATGTGGAGGCGTGATGTGGAGCCATTCCATAGAGTGACTACAGAATTCTGCATGGGGCCTGTTTGTGTGGCCAGGGCTGACTTGCACCTGCATCAGTCCCTTATTTACACCTGCAACATGCAGCAAAGGTGTGTCCCTTACAATAGAGAAGACCCAGAACTTGGTTGTCATAAATAGAAGGGGATTGTTGATTGAGGCAGCTGGATGCAGATAAGACTCAGGGGTTCTCTTGAACTTCCAGACAAATGCAACCTGTGCTGCTGAAGCAGTTGTGGAACAGACTACTGATGACGCTGCAGTCCTAGGCGTGCAAACCTGCCCGGTGCTCAGTTTGCGCACACAAATGGCTGGTGTGCACACACAGGTGTGCACTATCTGGAGCAGGGTGTCGGAAGTCAGGCTGCAACTGAGACACTGAGAGTGGTTTGGGGCAAGGCACATTACAGGCCTCTGGGATAATCGGTACAGTTATGGAATTGAGACCATTTCCAGGAATGGTGGCAACCCAAAAGAGAAAGCAGATGCTCAGATTGTCCATCCCGCATCATGTGAAACGGAGAGCCAAGGAATTAGTGAGGGGGAAATGGGTGAAGGACAGTCAGGAAAGTCATGTCTACCTTTGTCTCTCTGAGCATCGCTGCCCTTGCTGCATGGAGCATGTTGCATAGTCATGTATGCTGCTGGGTACATGTGGCCCCATGCTGCTCTGTGAAAGGCCTGCGGGAACGCGCCCAGCCCAGTGCAGGTCACTGCATGGAGCATGTGGACCATAGGAAGTGTGTCTGTTCTCTGTTTTGGGGAAGATGCCCCTTTAGCTCACCAGAGGCCTGTGGCTTCTCCATTGTGGAAGGTTGTGAGTTCTGCTCCTCCTGTTGCTTGTAGGCATCTGCCTGCCTACGGGGCCTGTTCCATGGCCTCCTGGCCACAGAACCTTCCATGGGACTGTCGCGTGAGACCTGGTGTGACCTCCTCTTCCACTTCAGCTGTCAATTTAAAGTCGTCCTAGGTTGCAGCCATGGGGTGGGTGTGAGTCGTACAGCCTCCCTGGGTCGAGTGTTGGGTTACACTGGTTCTTGTCAATCCATTATCTCCCCAAGCACTATGGAAACTCACATATGATGCCTTGTGTCTTTGTGGGCACATCTAAGGGGCGCCTGCCACTTCCATCTTGGTGGGGAGAGAGATGGGATGGATACAAAAGAGACCTTCCCCATGGTGCTGAGAGTGAAGGGTGTAGATTGTGTGAGTCCTCGGCACTGGGTGGCTGGTGTGATTGCTAAAGATAGGACTAGAGACAAAGTGTCCCCAGCAGTCCCCTGCCCTGGGCCTAGCGGCTGTGAGAGCCATGGCAGGACACACCGTCCATAACACTGCTCCTATTAAATGGCACTGGATGTCTTGGGTCACCAGCAATGGCAGACCATGCCTCTCGCCATCCAGGCCACCAGTATTGATCCAATCTAGGAAAAATTGTTCCCCTCTGAGTGTTGTTCTGGTGAAAGGAGTTTGGTGAAGTGATTCATTCACTCAGTCCGGTTTCCAGCAGGCAGGTGGCCACTTCACTGAAACCACTGCCACAGCCAACTTGAGTGGGCAGGTTTAGCAGAGTGGGCAAGGACCGGATGGTGTACAAACGTGTCTTGTGCCCTAGAGGAGAGGGCTGTCCCATCAGGGCAGGCCTGAGTGGATTGTGGCGGTGCTGAGTGGGTTTGAGAAACTTGCCCTATGGCAGAGGCCTTGAATTGCCAGGACTCCAGCTCACACACAGTCCCCCGCACTGAATTCACTGAGGTTTAAAAAAGGAAAAGGAGGCCCAGAAATAGCTCAGCAGCTAAAATAACACGTCTGTCACAAGCAGTTAAAAGAATAGAAAGAAGAAAAAGTGCTGGGAGCTGAGCAGCTGCTTTGCCCAAAAATAGCAACAAGTTTTATAACTCTGGAAAATGTAGAACAAACAAACGAGAAACATTTTTAGCCGAGAGAGAGAGAGAGGATGAGAGCGAGTATTTCTGCCCTTCTGTTTTCCTGGAAGCTGTTCCTCGTGTTCTCACACAGCTCCAGTGCTCTGACCAACTTGGCTGCCTTCCCAGCCGGGAGAATAATAAACTCTGGCTCTCACTCTTTAGTTGCACAAGTCTGTTACTCTCCGGAGCTAATAAAATACCTCCGACCACAAAACACCTCTCAGTGGTATTTAGAGCAGTGGTACAATGCAGCATGGCGTTCTGTGAAAACCCCACGGGTGAGAGTAGAACCCAGGAGTCCGGACTCCCAGTTCACTACTGCGAGTGGGTATCCAGCAGGCAGAGCCATGCAGATGTGTGTTGGGGGTGTCCAAGATGAGGTTGAAAAGAGGCAAGAAAATATGAAGCTTCAGTAACTCTCTTATCATCCCTGCCATTCCGTAAGTGGCCTTGCATTGTTCCTCTCCTTGCTGAGGGACTCTGGGGGCAACTGGTCCTGGATCTTGGCACTCCAGCCTGCACAGCTGTTCTGAAGCAAACATGAGCTAGGCCGAGGGAGCTGCTGCTGCTCCTCAGCTGTGCATATCTAGGAGGGTTAAGGAATTAATATCGTCCCCCCACACACAAATGCAGTCTCCTCTGAAGTCAGGAAGACTTTAGCTGACTCTGTGTGGCAAACGCATACAAGTTGGGTGACCGAGTGGCAATGGCCTGGCAGTCAGGACTCCTGGTACAATTCCTGGCTCTGATAGGGAACATGGTCCAGTGAATAGAGTGGGGGCTGGGAGCCTGGACTCCCAGGTTCTATTCCTGGCTCTGCCATGGACTGTCTATATGAGCTGAGGCAGGTCCCCTCCCTCTCTGTCCTTTGACTTCCCCGCCTCAGTTGGTGATTGCCTGGCTGTGTTTCTCCGCAGGACTCGCCAGCACTGAAGCCGGACACCAGCTCCGAAGAGGAGCAGAAGAGGCTGGTGGAGGAGATGGGGGATGAGCAGGCATCGAGCAGGGAGAAGGAGGAGGAGCAGGCCTTCCTGGTCAATCTCTACAAGTTCATGAAGGACCGTCACACCCCCATCGAGAGGGTGCCTCATCTCGGCTTCAAGCAGAGTGCGTCCACTCACCTTGCGCGCATCCGCTCATTTCTCCTCCCACAGCCTACTGCTCGGCTGCTCATAACCATGTCTTGGGGCCGGGGTTGGGGGGGAGTCCCCAAATCCTTTGCTGGTTTGCAGCACAGGTGGCACGGCAGGAGTGGGTGCAGGAGTGACATGCCAGCCAGCTCTTCAGGGCTGGCCTGTGAGAGGCTGTCACATCCATGTAACAGCCAGTCATAGACTGGGGGCAGGAAGATGGGGCTACCCCAGGACAGTGCCAGTGATTTCCCCCTCCATGACTGGCAGGCCCAGGCCTGTTGGCTGAGTAACCTGCCAGCGCCATGAGCAACTAGCACCACTCAGTGGCCCAAAGGAAGCAAACTGTGGCTGCTAGTGAGATCCTCATGCAGGTGGCTCACAACAATTCAAGGGTGGCTTTTTGAGTGACCAGAACTCAACACCCCCACCCATGCAGGGCCTGGGAAGGGATCTATGCTGTGCCCTGGGGAGGGGGGGGGAGGTGCTTGCTAACGGCAGAGAGCAAAAGGAGAAAGTCATTGTGTGTGGTGAAGTGTACTGCTCTGATCTCTGCCAGCGCCTTGGCCATGCCAGCAGGGGCCTCGGGCGGGTGAGCAGCTTCCTTGCGACAGCACCTCTGTACTCACTGGGACCATAAGTCTGGTAATCTTCCTTGTGGCAGTGCCCTGTCCAAGCCACCCAGTGTCCCAGCACTGACCTCTCCCTGGAAGGTAGCACAGCAGCTGGTCTCCCAGCATGACACGGCTGTGGTGCCCCCTATACATCCTGTGTATGGAGCCCTGCCCTGACTGACGATCCAGCGTCATGTTGCTGATGGCCCATCCTGTAGTTCCCATTAAAGTCAGTGGGGCCTACTCTCACACACCCCCAAGAGTCCCACTGACAGGGCTGCTGGTGATGAGGGGTGAGTAGTGCCTTGGCACAGGGGTCATGAAACGTTATCCCGGTGACCTACCCTCACTCCTTGCCTGTTCCTTGTCTTTGTCTAGTTAACCTGTGGAAGATCTACAAAGCTGTGGAGAAGCTGGGAGCATATGAGCTGGTAAGAAGAGTGGAACTGTATTACTGGGGCCGGGACTCCACAGCCGTCACCCTTATGCTGCCTTGTTGCAGGGTCATCTCTTTAGCAAAGTGGGACACAACTTCCTCTGGTGCCTAAATCTGTTACTATGTGCAGCAGTTGAGAGCAGGACAGGGTTTAGAGGCTCATAGGGGACTGTCTTAGCCTGTGGCCAAATTCCTGTTCAAACAGGTCTCAGCTGCAATGTTGCAGCGATGGGGCAAGGCCCCTTGGCATGGAAGAGACCTCCCAGAGTCTCTCAGCCGAGGTGGAACGGCCATTGCTTCCAGTCAGACTCATGCCAAGAGGGCTGAAGGTGGTCCCTAGTGCACAAAGCTGTGGTGGCCAAACTGTGTTGTTGGTGCAGATCTCGGCCCCAGCGACCCCACTTGGAACGAAGAGAAGGGGCTCGTAGGCTGGTGTAGACTTGCCTTTGGGCTCTTCTGCAGCAGAACTGCAAAGATGGTATCGCTGGGGTGTCCCAGCTGGTTCACGCCTCCCTGCAACAAGCAAATCCACCATGTTAGAGGGGCAGGGGCAGGGTCGTCTTGGTGAAGCTCATGATTCAGGTTCTGGAGCAAGGGACAGCGCACACAGCTGCTGATTGGCACAGACGGTGCAGTGCAATAAGCAAAGCACAGTGCTGGACCTGAAGGCAGAGGGGTGGAAAATCCAGTCCCTGGGGACATCGGCAGCCAGAGCAAGAGAGTTTGGGGGAAAGGGAAAGGTACCTGGCGCCTGCCACCCTGCTCAGCCCCGCAGAGCAAGAGCGGTGTGCAGAGTCCTGGAGCTGGCCCTTTAAAGGCCCCACCCTGCCGAGGCTCCTGGGCATGAGTGAGTTAACCAGGCACCTGGTGATTTATCTCTCTGAGCAGAGCAGTGCTGGCATCTCCTGCTGCCTCTTCCTGTCCCTGGTGGATTTAACGGGCAGAGGGGGGGAGGGGACTTTACTGCAGAATGAACATTTTCCTTCATGTTGGCACTTTGCTTGGCTCAGCTGATTTCCTCCCCGTCGCCCCATCTGTTCCTGCAAACAGCAGCAATGCGAGTTGCTGGCGCCAGCACCTGTGCGGAGTTCCTTGGGGAGGGGAGGCTGCCTGGAGCCCGCAAGAGGGGCTCTCCGGCTCCAGACACCAGTAAGATGGAGCATGTGGCGTTTTCAGCAAGTTGACCAAAAGCCCTGCCGCCTACAGCTAGGGTGACCAGACAGCAAGTGTGAAAAATCGGGACGGAGGTGGGGGGTAATAGGAGCCTATAGAAGAAAAAGACCCAAAAATCGGGACTGTCCCTATAAAATCGGGACATCTGGTCACCCTACCTACAGCTGACCCACCCTGGAGTGAGGGGAATGGATCTAGTTAGCCTCATCTGTGCCCATCACTTAACTCTTTCCTGGCTCCCCAGTGCAGCACAGTGCTGATTGCTGTCCTGGGGGTCAAAGCAGGACAGCAGGAGGTCGGGCCCGCGTTGGAGCTGACAGGTTGTGCCTTTGTACACCAGCACTGCACTGGAACTGGAAAGCCTGGGTTCTGGTCTAGCTGTGCCATTGTCGTGCTGTGCCTCAGTTTCCCCAGCTGTAAAACGTGATGGTCACAGCCTTAGGCCGGATCCCAACAGGTGGCCTGTGATCTGTGTGCTCATTGGCCTGTCCTGTTCTCAGCCATGGCCCTGTCGTGAGGCTCCATGCAGGGCTGGATGTAGTCTCAGGTGTTAGTGCAATGAGCATCCATCTGCAGGGCCGAGTGCCTAGGCCCAAAGGTGCCAGCTCTAACATAGAACCTGTGGTCAGCTCCTTGGGTGCTCCCCAACCCCCAGCTTTGGAGGGGAGCTGCTGTCGCTGCCTCCAGCCCTGCTCAGGCACCCCAGCTTCCTGTGCTGGCAGGGCCTCTCCCTTCTCTGCAGCAGTGGCACATCGCTGGGATAAGGGTGCCGCCCACAGGCGCATTGCGCAAGGTGCTCCTTGATGCTGTGGACACAGTGTCCCCAGTAGGGCTCATTCTCCCCTCCTTTTGCAGGTCACAGGAAGACGCCTCTGGAAGAACGTGTATGATGAGCTGGGAGGCAGCCCAGGAAGCACCAGCGCGGCCACCTGCACCAGGAGGCACTACGAGAGGTATGGAACCCTCCTGCCCATGCCACAGCCCTGGGGCACAGACAGGAAGAGCAGCCAGCCCGCCCGGAGTGCCTCGCCTCAGCCAGCTGCCAGTGTCACCAGGAGCAGCCGCTCCCGACCACGGACGGCTGCCTTTGAGGCCTCGGTTTGAGTGTCCGCCCTGCCAGCCAGGCTGTGAGGTCTGTCCTGGCAACCGGCACTGTCTGTGGTGCGGAGCCCAGACTAGCGCAGCCGGGGGCTTGCTCCCTCTGTGGCACATGAGGTTTGAGCAGGTTGCTGTGCCTCTCATGCAGGCAGCAGAAGCTCCTGCTCCTCAGTCACTCTTCCAGGCCTGGGTCGCCAGATCAGTGGCTTCCAGTTAACATCAGCCTGCATCTGCTGCTTCTCACCTTGTCCCCACCCTACGTGTAAACTGGGTTCCCCGGCAAGTCCTGCCCCTTTGTTCTGTCCCTGAGTTTCCCCATCAGTAAAATGGGGGATTGTACCGCTCTTACTCTGCAGGCTGTGGCAGGGATGCACCCAGCCATGTTTGAGGTATTTTGAGATCCTCCGATGGAAGTGACCAGAGAAGAGTGGGGTGGCGGGGAGGGGAGGGGTTGTTTATTACAGCCCAATTGTCTGAGGACATACAGGTCCCCGAGGATGCTGGTCGCACCTGCTAGGGTGTAGCAGGGCTGGAATCTGGTGCTTCCTCCTAAGAACACGGGTACTGCTGCGTGGGGCTAGTGCCACTGCTGTGCTCTGCCCGGGCCCAGCCAAGTCCTCTGCTGTGTGTCATGGTTAGGGTGGGAAGGGCCTGCACATCTCAGTGGAACTGGGCTCCTCTGGGCCTCAGTCCCTGAGTCATGCACTTGGCCTCTCTGTCCTGCAGGCTGGTCCTCCCGTACGTGCGACACCTGAAGGGCGAGGATGACAAGCCCCTGCCCCCCACCAAGCCCCGGAAGCAGTACAAGGTCTCCAGGGAGCCCCGTGGGGAGCAGGGCGATGACGCAGCAGAAAAGAGCAAGAGAGTCAAGAAGGAGAAAAGCGGAGACCAGGTGCAGGACTGGGCCAGGCCCGGGACACCCCCTCCTCAGGGCCTCTCGACAGCAGCCTCCAGACCATTGCTCCTGACAGTGCTCATGCTGCAAGGAGAGATACTGTTGGCTGTGCTGGGGCGAGGGACTGGGCAGGGAGAAAAGCCTCTGAGAGAAGAGAACTGCAATGGGCTGGGGGACAGCAGGGAGGAGGAGGCTGTGGCTGGATGCCTGGGGGAAGAGAACAAAGGAGTGTGGGAGCTGGAGGGCTGGCTCCCCATGGCTTTTGGGGGGGACTCTGACAGGTGGGTGGATCTGGAACCCACACAGCTGTAATTAGAAGTTCAGCTAGAATGGGGATCTCTTACCACAGCGGCTGAGGAGGGGGGGAGCTGCTCACCCGGGTCAGGGGTCGGCCTGCATTTAGCAGATGAGCAGGGGCTGTGTCCCGGGCCCTCTCTGACCCTAACCTGCTCACGGGAGTGTTCCCAGCCCTTTCCCAGCGCTCATGCTCCCATCCCTTGGGTTGTAGGTTTTGCCTGAGAAGGTGAAGCTGGATGCCTCTGCCGCTCCCAAACGGGGCAGGGAGACTGTGACGGATGGCCCCGAGCAGAGCCGACCGGGAGACCGAGCTGAGGGGCTCCCCGTTTCGAACACCAAAGACTTGGCCAAGAGCCAGCCGTCCGTGAGCTGCCACAGCAACTGCAGGGCCCACGGCTGCTCCGAGGCCTACAAACGGCTCTTCTCCAGCTTCTACTTCAAAGGGAACCATGGCATCATGTCTCCCTTGGCCAAGAAGAAGCTGCTGGCTCAAGTGAGCAAGGCGGAATCCCTGCACTGTCATGAGAGACACCTGAGCCATTGCCCCGAAGGCAAGAAATCCAGGTCTGCAGGGCTCCCCTGCCCCAGCCCAGAGCTCGACTCCAACAGGCCATCAGTCATTCATCAGAGCAAAGAGGGAAGGAGCCCTGTGCCAGACGGGGATGATGCCAATGACCCAGCCCAAGTGTGTCACCCTCCTAAGAAAGGGGAGGGGGCACCATGCCCAAAGGGATCTCTGAGCCCCAGAAGCAGCCAGATATTTCCGAGGACAGAGGACGGGAGTTCAGGGCACCACCTCTCCCCTGCTCCTGCCATCCTCACTGGCCACTTCCATGCGTACAGAAGTGAGGTTCTGAAACCCGTGAGCTGCCACCCCCTACGAGGCCCGATGGAGTATTTTCGTGGCTTCAAGGATTTCCCAGAGTCTCTCTCCATCTATCAGCAGCCAGGCAAGGACCTGCAGCAAGCCAGCCTCCCTCGGAAGAGGCAGGAGGGTACGGAGGGTTGTGTGGAGCAGCCAGAAGATCTGCGCAGCAAAACGAGCCAGGCTCTGCCCTCCTGGAGCAGAGACAGCCAGGGACCCTCCGCCTTCTATAAAGGTGGCTCTGCAGGGAGCAGAGGCTCTCCCTTCGCCAGTGTGAAAGGCTGCTGGGTCCCACCCATGGCCAGCTTTGCCAAGACCAGTCCCCAGCTACCCAAGAATGGAGGGCTCATCCAGCCCATCCCACAGAGCCAGGTGGGCAGCCCTGCCCTGGGCCCCAGGCCGAGGAGCAAACGCAGTCTGGAGGAGGAGGGCTTTGTTCATGGGAAGAAGCTAAAGGCCATCTCGCCTCTCGTCAAGGGAGTGGAGCCAAAGGACAAGCGCGGCGAGTCGCCGAGCCTCCAGCCGGGCCTGGCCAAGCCCCAGGCTGTGGTGCCAAACCCCAGCTTCCCAGCGCCACTCCCCTCCGCTGCAGGGCAGGACAGTTACAAAGGGACTATGCTGAGGTTCCCGGTGAACTTTGGCTCCCCCGCGGACCATTTAAAGGGCCAGTCCTCTCCACTGATCCCTTCGCTCTCTGTCAACCCATTTGTCATCCCTGCGTTTCCAGGCCACTTATTAGCTGCCTCTACTCAATCCTCAGACCTCTGCCGGCCGCTTGCCAGCCTAGTGCACTACCCTACGTCTTACGACAGCTCGCTGCGGCACAGGCTATACCCTGTTTCGACGTGGCACAATCAGCCAACATACGCCTCCCCCCACGGGACCACCTTCCACCGGAACAACAAGCTGTAGCCACTGGCATGGACACTGTCCCTTGTGGAGAGAGAGGGTTTCTACTGATGGTAGTGGGTCTCAGCCAGTCATGGCTCAGGGGTAGGACACTCAGTAACACTGGAGTTGCAGCTGTGCTGTATCTCGCCTTTGGAGCTGTCCCTGTCCCGTGGCCTTGTATTGCAAAGCGGTAAGAGAATATACGGACGCCCTGGATCACATCGTTTTTACTCTTGATCTTTGAGCTTTATTTGTAATTGACATCGTACGCTGGGGACTTCAACACACATGTTGTGGGCTTAAAAAAAAAAGGGAGCAAAATAGGTTCTGGAGATTCCTCTTAATGCCAGAGGTGACCCCATCCACCTTGTAGTCGCTCAGACAAGTAGGTTCCAAAGTGCAGCGCGAACTTGGATGTTGTCGGTCCATGCTCCTTAATAGCAAGACTGAAAATAGGAGTGTAAAGACAGGGAGAGAGGAGAAATTCAAATGTACTAACAAGTACTGTTTCTAGGGTATCCCAATATGCCAGCTGTGTTTTTGGGGTGCTCTATGATCCATGTTACAGAGCACTAGTTCTTCTGATCTAAAAACGGAGCAAGTTTATTTCAGTTGAGTTGCCTCAAGGACAGGAATCCTGGGTTTAAATTTCCAAGGGATTGGGGGCGGGAAGTTAAAACACCCATTGGTTTTGCAGAACCCTGAAATGGTTTGAGACGTTCCCAAGCTACTCCCATGACACTGTCTGTGGAGGTTCCTGTGGATCTCTGCAAAGGCTGCGTTGGTCTGGTTGGAAGCATCTAGGTATCTACAATAAAACTGGTCCAAGATGGTGCAAAATGGGTAGAGTGTTTGGGATCTCTGTGGTCTCCGGGACTGTGGTGGGAGGAGGAAGAGGCCCATCAGGAGTGCCCAATACTAAGCAAACAGTGTGTGCCGTGTGTATGCTTTGTGGTGATTGCATTGTCACTTAACGAAGCACATGTGATGGGGACCTGCTGACCTGGCAGTATGTACAGGGCTGGTGAGGAATAGCTCTCTTGGGAACAGGTTGGCACCACCTTGAAAGAAGGTGATTGGATGCTTCTGCAGGAATGAGCAGCAAACGGTTCTGCCTGCCCTCACCTAGGGTGTAAGCGCTGGTACGACTCCACTGACTTCAGCAGGGTTAATCACACCGGTGGGACTGGAAGGAGATGTAAATTCTGATTCCTGCTCCTGTCCATTTTGATGCCAGACCTGTCCACTGACTTCAGTGGGAGCAAGTTCAAGGCCTTGAAAGGGTTAAAGATGCAGAATCTTAAAGTTGGCAGGAAACTAAGACTTTTTGCCACCTCAGCTGTGGGATCTTGGGGGTTGCTCAGCTTCTGCAAGTGGTGTCGTGTTCAAAACTACTGCTCCGACTGAAATGCCTCCTGCCTCTTAGTAATGGGAATTTCTGCCCGTCCCTGTGGCCATCCTTCCCTTGTGCAGTGTTGGCGAAGGGCATATCTGGACTCTCCCTTCTAACTCTTGGTTCAGCTCCCTCAAACAAACCCTCTTCTCTAATTCAGTGACCCACCAGGAACTCTAGCTAGTGTCCTGTCCTGCCTAACTCTGCCTTTGGGGACTTCGCAGGCCCACAGAGCTCGCGGGAGTACAGGGACAGCTTCAGAGGTGAGCGTGTCCAGGAGTCTGAAGTGGTGTGTGTGTGTGTGTGTGTGTGTGTGTGTGTGTGGCACCAGTTCAAACAGCCGCTTACCAACATATAACTTACGCAGCTCACCTGCATCTGCCCCCACAAGGCTTCAGCTCAACCAGGATTTAAAGGTGCAGTGTCAGATCGTGTCAGCTGGCTTGGACTAACCAGCACCTTTGAAAGTCTAATCAAGACAAGGCAAGTTGTACCTTCACATGGCCTAGGTCTCAGCTCCCCTCTAGCTAGCAGCACCCCTTTAAATTCTAGGCCAGGCCAGGCCTGAGTCTAAGATGCTGTGACTTATGTGGCCAGAGGCTAAAAAAGAGGAAGGAAGCAAGAAAAGCATCAACACAAAGGTGGCAGAAACAATCACCTGCCATTTTACTTTACACTTCTCTCCAGTCATTTGATGGGACAGTAGATGGGAGCATTAACAAATGCTGCTGTAGGTAAGGGATAGAGGAACTGTGTCCAGATGGACAGGTGACCTAGCCACACATTCCCAAAAGAGACAAGCTCCATGTGTCTCTTACTTGGCCTTGTGTCCAGCCTTCTCAGGCTCATCTGATTCTGCAGGATCACGTTACCAGCAGACTGGCCTAAATCCCTAAAGATGAAAGGCATTCCCTCCCCTGGTTGGCCCCCAAGTGTCTCCTGTGAAGCATTCCTGCTGCAGGAATGCTGCCTGCATTGCCCCCTCCTTTATTTCTGCACAAATACCGTGCTGCCTGAGGCACAGAGCAGTGCTTCTAAGACTCTGAAATATGCCTTGCAGACACTCAAGGGTCCTGTCAAAACTAGATATGAGCCCGAAAGTCCCTTGACCCTTGGGGAAGCTGGCATAAGGAGGCATGATCACTGTTTTATCCACTTTCTCACCCATTTAGAGCTATCTGCTAATTCCACTGAACGGGCCTTCACCTCATTGCAAATCAACCTCTCTGCCGGGAGAATAGACTGGGCAGTGGCATGCCTCCCACCCTGGGTCCAAGGAGCCCTGGTGGCTTCTGCCCTAAGGAGTCCTGTGGTCATCCTAAACAAGTGCCTTATTTAGGTGAGTCCCATGTGCTTCAGAGAAAGCTGCTCCATTCTCATGTGCTTTCTCCTGGCCTTGGGTCTAGTTCCTGCTGGGTTTGACACACCTCTTCTGGAGCTGAGAAGAACACAAGCTAGAAAACAGACTAGTCTCAAGCTTATCCACAACTTCTCATGGCCACTGCTGCATGCTCCAGCTCCAAAAGAGTTGACTGTAACCGTGGGTGCCAGCACACCTGTTGGTGAAGTGTAGATGCACTGAAGTAGCTCAGATGCTTTCCTTGAGAGGGCACGGTAGACAGATTTCCGTATAGACATCCCATTACAGCACACGTTTTAAAATTCCCCATGCAGCCCTGAGGCCCTGTGAAAACAAACCAGAGAGCTCCCTCCCAGCAGGGCAGGTGGAATTCGAAGGCTCCAGCACTGGATCTATTTATGGCCACTATATAATTAGCTATGGGTCAAAGTATACAGCGGTTACTGTTCAGAATCCTGGGAAAGCTTCACCCAGACCTGTGGCCAGCGTTCCGGCTCTCACCCGTGCTCCGCTAATGGGAGTTGCTGAGGGCGATGAAGGTGGAGAAAATTGGGCACAAAGGTGAGAGTTGTCTTGTGAGTTAGCATGATGTTAGGGACTGTAGAATAACATTCTATTTTCAGGAACTGGCTGAGAGGGCTTTGGACTTGGTTTTTAGGCTGTTGTTATTAGAAGTTACTTGAAAATGACTTGTCTGTTTTCAGTCCCCCAATGCAGTATTTAAGGTTCCTTGTCAAGCTATTATTTTGAATGAATGTATTTAACTGCCGTTCAGGGTTAGGTTTCCTATGGCCCTGCAGCTGGATAATGTGAGGCCAGTTTGCTAGGCACTGAAGATCAGTTTAGGGATTCTCACTGGTTTTGCTGCTGTACACCAGTGACCCTAATGTATTAGGCCAGTGTATTCCTCTGGCCGCCAGCCCTACACATCCATGCTCCAATTTACCGGGGGTCTTAGCTGGGGCGCAGAGCAGCCTCAGGTGACGTGAATGAGAGGTGGTGGACGCTTTGTCATTCGGCATGGACTTAGTTTGGCAGAGTTACTACAAACCACTACTCTAGCCTGAGGAATCCCACTTGTAATGGGGTGTCTCTCCTGGCAGAGTCCTGAGATAACAGGGTTAAAAAGAAACCTTCTGCAAGTATGTTATGGTGTTAGTCTGAAGGGTTGGTTCTGAGGGGGCCCAGCTGATGTCACGAAAAAGTCTGACGAAAATCCCACTGCGCTTGTTCTGAAACACCTGCTGGTGTTCAGCACCCCCAAGTGGCTAGTCAGGAGTAACAACTTTTTGTTCCGAAGCTTACTACTGAATTAGGTTACTGCCGTTTCCTGGTATGTACATTCATTATAAGAGCCTAACGACTCCATCTAAGGACACAGGAATAACCTTTCCAGCTGCTGCCATGCCTTGGTTTCCAGTGCCAACAAATCCTGTCCTTGCTTCTTCCTCTGTGGCCTTCAGAGGAGCCGTGTAGGAAGGCAAGCATTGCATACTAAGCTCTGCTCTCCTCCTTGGGATCCCCTCTCAAATAAATATATATATTACATATACTGCGTGGAAAGAGGCTTCAGGCAGAGAATGGAGCAGCAGCATCCAGAACCTGCTATTAGTCAAGGGAGTTATGTAGTCTCACAATTTTTTTTGCCTGTGGTGCCAACCCAATGTGCCCTTTCAGTTTGAATTGTCTCGTTCTCTGCTTTCTGAGCATCTGTGCAAGATAGTTACAGGAGTTTCCCTGTCTGTCTACTTGGAGATCGAAGTGTTCTTATGTATCTCTGATTATCTATATCATCTAATATCTCCGTTGCAGTTTTGGGCTGTACCTCCTTTTCTCACTGGTGTGCTGAATGTGTGCTCTAGGTCAGATCCAGCTTGTTCTCGTGTAGCTAGGGTGACCAGACAGCAAATGTGAAAAATTGGGATGGGGGTTGGGGGTAATAGGAGCCTATATAAGAAAAAGACCCCAAAATCGGGACTGTCCCTATAAAATCAGGACATCTGGTCACCCTACTTGTAGCCAAGGTGAAAGTGTTCATTTTCTCACTTACAGCTTTGGTTTTGCTCTCTGGTCTTTCAAACGTTTGCTCCAGTGCCCAAATCACACCAGTCATGACCTCTGTTGGTGTTGTTTGTTAGCTGTGGTGGGGTGAGGTGGGTATTCCTCCAATCCAAACGCTTTGTCTGGTCTTCCCCTTTTTTCATTTGCTGACCTCCGTTGGCAAATCATGTGCCCTGGCCCATTGTTCTGGTAAACCCATTGCATCGGGAGCTGGTTCTTGTCAAAGACATTGGAGTTGTGTGTTTGCTCAATGAGGTGGGGAGCACTAGAGATGCCAGTTTCACTCTGTTATGCAGCCTCACCCACCTCCACGGCAGGATTTCCTTGGCAGAGACTAGCTGCCATCAGTGTCCAACGGAGAAGCAGGTTAAATCTGACAGCTTTATGAGCCTGGCATTAGCAAGTAAACAGTCATCCCCTGGAAAGCTTAGCCTCATGGAGGCAGGCTCTTCTATTCTGTCGGTCACTCGCTGGGAGCCCACCAAGGGAAAGGTGCACGGTGTTGTGATGAAATGTCCCTTGGTGCTCTATAAATCAAGAGGCTGAGATCACATGCAAATAAAAATGTGAACCTGGGGACACTTTGTGTTTTCTTCCTATGTATTTGTCTAAGTTGTTTCCTATTCCATTGGACTAGAGGTTTATAGCCTTAGAAAGTATCTATTAAATATGATCTCTGTGTTGGCTAAATGGGCAAACACGTTGGCTCCTTTAGATATACTTACGGGTCTCGTTTAGGAAACCCTAACAGGTGTGATGAGGCATGAATTGTAATGTGTTACTGAAGTCGCCTGGCAGCAGGGAAGTGCAGTGTGAATGAATATAATGCAGTGTACGGAATGAAGTCTTACTGCAATTGTGAAATGTTGTTGTTGTTTATGTATAATAATTAACACTGCCTTACCAAAGCTCTTTTCAAACTGCTATATACAGTAATCACTTCATGCCCCACTAAACTGCAGGAGATGTGTAACACCTCCCACGATGTTTGGAATAGGAACTGAAAGCATTTCTTTCAGCTGGGCTGACAGGGCTGACGTGTAGAGGCAAGGTATACTCACGTTGGAATTTGGGATGGGAGATCTGCTGTGTTCTTCTGAAACATGCCAGGGAATATTTAGTCACCGAGTCATTGAGCCTGAATCTACGTTGCCATGTCCCATGTACAGGCATTTACACATGTGCAGAGTGGATGCAAAATGCTGCCAAAGCTGAAGCATAGCTTTTTCCACGGGTAGTAATGACCACACAAGGGGTCAGAGCTTCAAAAGAGCCTGCACTTAGCACCCCTGTTTTGACACACACGGTCAGATTTTTCAAAAGAGCTCAGTACTCACCAGGTGAGCTTGAAAATCTGGCTACCCATTTGGGGGCATAAATGGGTGCTGAGCAAGCCCTTCTGAAAAGCGTGGCCAAGGTGCAGGGCACTAGAGAATCAGACCCATTTTCTTTTCCTTCCCATCTGAGAGCACCAGGCGAGCTCCTCAGCTGCTGTACCTTGCTGTAGTTCGGCTGAAGTTCGCCGACTTACGCTAGCTGGAAATCTGACCCTGTGGTGCTGATGCAGTTGGAGGCCAGTAATTGGGGCAGTAGGGTAGCAACTGCTCTTGGTGGAAACAAGAGAACAGATAACTTTTGTATTAAAAAATAAATAGGAACTTTCTGATCCCAAGCAGTTCTCTAAGGCAGATGGGAGATTATTTCGAAACACAGGTTTCCAACAAAAATATTTGACAGTCAATTTCTCCTTCACGCTTATTTTATTATGGACCTTTAAGGGGCCTATTGTTGTGAAATATGGGTACATGATATTGCTTAAATTTTGATTTTAACATTTCTGAGTTTGAGGAGCAGAACCATAATGCTCCCCTGTAGTTATAAATACAGAGAAAGGAGAGAGACCTTGCCAGTCCCCCAAAGCAGTGGTAGGCAAACACCTGTATCAGTCCATCTTTCTAAACATGGCCAAACTTATTTCTGAGGGGAACACACTGGAGAGGCAGTTCCATTGCCGGTAAAACCACTGGCTGATATCTCCAGTATCTAAAGGTGTGGTTCTAATCACAGGTACATTACATTTCTGTGAGCAGTATGCCGCTTCTCCTTCTTGGGTCCTTCCACCACAATCCTAGGCTTTTTCTAGTGTTGGGCACATGATACGTCCTGGTCTGTAGCCCTACTGAGATCTCCAATGGTGCACGGTTCCTCCAGGAGCTGGCAGACCTACAGATGTTCCAAGGTCTGTGTTTCCCCACAGTCACATGTGCCTGAGTTGTTGGAATAATCCCACTGCCAGATACTGGCTTTTAGCCTGCTAACATCTCCAGGTCAACCAGTGCTTCTCCACACTTGCGGGAAGGCAAAGGCCATGTGCATTTTGATGTCCTTGAGTATTTTGAGCGGTGGGCACCACATTTCCAGCCATGCACCTGTCTGTGATTTTTTTTTTTAGCAGTTTCTTTGCAACTAGGAAGCTTTTTGTGATTTCAGGTGGCGAACTGCCATGTTGTGGCCATGTTGTCTGGCATCTTCAACCTGTCCTAATCATTCCATTTTGGTTGTGCCCACTCTGCCAATGTCTGGTGGAGCGATTTCAGCAAGCCCATACAGGCTGCTCACGTCTGTTGGTTTTAGACATCCTGGAATGGACCGGCAGCTGTCATTCAGCACACGAGCCAGCTGCTTTGTGTGAGCAGACCTTTCCCCACGGGCCATGCATATTCAGCCATCAAATAGCAACGTGCAAGCAGGGTGGCTCTTAGCATTGCTGGATTGGTTCCTCATTTTGAATTTTCCAGCTTCCTGAGTATGTTGCTTGGTACGCAGGTGCTGCAGCCTTAATGCAGACCTTCTATGCTGGGGATCAGCATCCTGCTGCTGCTTGCCAGCCATTTGTCTGTGTGCAAGCTAGCCTCCCCTAGAGGATGAGCTGCTCCCAAACCCCAGTCCTTCCATTTGGAGACGCCCTCAGGGTTACAGGCTGGAATTCTCATAACTGAATGGGGGGGAAGGGGGGTTACTGAATGATACATCTGGGCTACAGCAACTGCCCAAAATGTTTGAGAAGTGTGGAGCCACCCACCGCAGGTTTGGTAACTAACAGTAGTTAGTGATGCTCCCAGCTGTCCCAGGGAAAAGAGATTGGACCAGTTCTTGCCAGGGAAATAGAAACTAGCTTTCAAATATTTTGTTTTCAATCTAATTATTTCCAGTGCTGAAATACACATAGACCTGGAGAGGCCACGGCAGTTAGCCCTGTAGTCTGTAATCTCCCAGCCATTTCTGGGCACTTGGGGCCTGCCCCATCTACTTTTGAAGTCAAGGGAGAGAGACTTGTTCACTGTGAGGCAGGGGTGAAAGTAACTTACAGGACTTACCGGTACTGCCAGAGTCCTGAGGGGGCGTGGCCTCAACTGGAAGAGGCGTGGCCTCTCAAGATTTAAAGGGCTCTGGGGCACCGGCTGTGGCTGGGAGCCCCAGGGCCTTTAAATCAACCTGGGGCTCCCAGCTGCAGAGGTGGCTGAGAGCCCCCAGGGCTCAGGGGCAAATTAAAGGGCCTGGAGCTCCGGCCACTGTGGAGCTCCGGGCCCTTTAAATCCCAGCCCCAGCCCAGCCGTGGGAGCTGCAGGCGGGATTTAAAGGGCTAGCCCAGAGCCCTTTAAAGCCCCGCCGCAGAAGCCGGTATGGTTCAGCATGGTGTAATGGCTCTTGCCCGTACGCTGGACCGGACCGGCTCACGTTCACCTCTGCTGTTCTGAGGGTAGCTGGATTGGGCCCTCTGTGGGAGAGGCTGGAGTGCTTTAACTCACCTACATTGGAAGCAGGTTTTCAGGAACTAAATTGTTCCAACAACACTCGTGTGTGTCATGTTTAGAAGTCTCTAACGGGCTTGTGCTGCAGTATTATTGTTAGTTTAGTTTGTGTCCATGACAGCCATCTTCCTCCCCCCCCCCCCAGCCTATGCCTGAGTAGTTAAGCCCTGGGCTGTTTAAATATAATAAAGTAGGGTACGGCCCCAGGAAGCTGTGTGTCTGTCAGCTCCCCCGCTAGGAAAGGAGGTTTATTCACCTCATGTCCCATACTGAGCCTCTACTAGCCCTTTCTCCTTCTCCAGTTTCTGGCCATACCTCTTGATGGGAATCTGAAGAATATGTCCAGGGAAGCTTTGCCATGTGCCAGTTCACTAAAGCCTTCTGTCTAAACCCAGTACGACACACCTAGGAAGGGATGCGGGGGGGCCAATGAGAGCAGCTCCCTTGGTTCTGCGAGGCGGGAGGTTCTGAACTGCTGCTGCAGCTGGTCTCCAGAGTACTTTACAGAGCCAGGGCACTTTACAATCTGCAATATACAGACATACCCTAAGCTGTCTTTTCCTGTTGGGGTTTTCTGCTTCAATGGGGCTGCAGCGTGGAGCCAAAAGGTTCCTATGTTTCCAGACTCTCACCACGGGCCTGATGTAAGAGGATCTCTACTCGGTTCCAAGGGCAAGATCTAATGCCTCAAGTAACATCAAGACTGTCAGACCAGCACTAACAACTGCGGAGGCGGAGACAGTGCAAGTTTCCTCCTGCCACTCTGAGTCAAGACTGATGTTGGAGGAATCCTGGCCAGAGATGGCCCATGCAGCCCTTGGCCACTCTGAGGCTGCCCAAGTGGGTGGTAGCAATCAGTGCCCAGGTTGGTGATGCAGCTCTCTGTTTTAGGTGACAACCATGGACTCGTTTGATGTTGGCTGCTGCTGAAAGAGTTTTCAGACGTTGCCCCCCCACCCCCCCCGGCTCCTTTTGAGCTGCTGAAATTCTCCATCACCCAAAGCTAAGGCCATCTGTTATCCAGGCTCTAGTGTGGCTGGGGAAAGAAGCCCAGGCTGTAACTCTTGGAAAGGGAGCAGTTCTGTGTTACAGCTCCAGCATATGGGCTGCAAAGTTTGTAGAGAGTGTTGGTCCAGCGTCGAAAAACTAATGACTTGGATTCCAAGACTAGATGGCAGCGAAAGCGTCTGCACCACCTGCATGCACAGCCCTTGCCCCGGGGCGGTTACAGGGGCTCACCCACGTCTATAGGTGATGCATGAGGAAAGGGGTGTTTTCAGTCACCAGAGAAATAGCAGTACTTACCTACTCTGAGGGTACGTCTACACTACGGGACTATTCCGAATTTGCATAAACCGGTTTTGTAAAACAGATTTTATAAAATCGAGTGCGCGCGGCCACACTAAACACATTAAATCGGTCGTGTGCGTCCATGGTCCGAGGCTAGCGTCGATTTCTGGAGCGTTGCACTGTGGGTAGCTATTCCCTAGCTATCCCATAGTTCCCGCAGCCTCCCCCGCCCCTTGGAACTTCCGGGTTGAGATCCCAGTGCCTGATGGGGCCATTGTCGCGGGTGGTTCTGGGTAAATGTCGTCAGTCACTCCTTCGTCTGGGAAAGCAACGGCAGACAAGCATTTCGCGCCTTTTTTCCCCTGGATTGCCCTGGCAGATGCCATAGCATGGCAATCATGGAGCTTTTTTTGCCGTTTGTGACTCTCACCGTATGTGTACTAGATGCCGCTCACAGAGGCGATTCAGCAGCGCTACACAGAAGCATGCTTTTGCTTTTGCATGACAGCAGAGATGGTTACTAGCCATATTGCACCATCCAAACCCTTCCATAAATTGGAACTGAGGATGATCATGGCTACCAGTCCTTTTGTACCATTTGCTGCTAGTGCCCCTGGTCAATCAGCCAGGGGCGCAAAAGCCAAGAGTGGTTACTAGCCATATTGTACCTTCCATCGTTTTGTACCATTGGCTGCTGTCATAAGTGCCCCTGGCCGATCAGCCAGGGGCGCAAAAGCAAAAATTGGGAATGACTCCCTGAGTCAATCCCTCCTTTTTGGTATAAAAAAATAGAATCAGTGCTGCCTAATATAGGCAAGTGTGCTAGAGAACCACCTGCTCTGTGTCAGAGCCCGCAGAAATTATTATCTGTATGCTATTCACAGGGTGCTCCTGTAACAACCCCACCTGTTGATTCCGTTCTTCCCCCAGCCTTTCTTGGCTACCGTAGCATTGTCCCCCCACTTGTGTGATGAATTAATAAAGAATGCAGGAATAAGACACACTGACTTGTTAGTGAGAAATGAGTGGAAGGCAGCCTCCAGCTGCTATGATAGTCCAGACAGGACATTAAGCAGTGTGTAGGAGAGAAGCCCAGCATCCCACTGCTAGTCCAGGGGCAACTGAATCTTTTCTTTACACATGAAGGGTGGGGGCTGATGGAGCTCAGCCCCCTGTTGCTATGATGAGGATGGTTACCAGCCATATTGCACCATCCATCCACCAGAAAAAATTAGGGCCAATAGGCTGATGACGAGGACGGTTACCAGTCCTTTTGTACCATCAGCTGAGGCTGATGATGAGGATGGATTTCCATCTTTTTGCACGATCAGCTTATGCTGATGATGAGGATGGATTTCCATCGTATTGTACCATCAGCCGCCCATGACGGGGGGGGAGCAAGGATGTTGGTGTTGAGTGCTGCACTATCGCGTCTATCTGCAGCATTCAGTAAAGATAGGGTGACATGTAAAAGAGTCAGAGGATTGTTTTCCCTTCGGTTTCGGGGGGAGGGTGGGGGGTGGGTGAGTAGATTGCCGAGCTATGCCCTGACCCGCGGACACTGTGTTTGACCCTAGAAGCATTTGGAGCTCAGCCAAGAATGCAAATAATTTTAGGAGGCTGCAGGAACTGTGGGATAGCTTCAGTCCTCCAGTCCATGCGCATCCATTTGATTCTTTGGCTTTCCGTTACGCTTGTCACGCTGCAGTGCGCTGAGTCCCTGCTCTGGCGTCTGTCTGGAGATTTTTTAAAAAGGATTCTGAATTTCATCTTCTGTAACGGAGCGCTGATAGAACGGATAGAACGGATTTGCCTGCCCTTACAGCGATCACATCCGCATGGTCCATGCGGGAGCTCTTTTTTTTATTTTGATTTCGGACTGCATCGCCACCCGTGCTGATCGGAGCTCCACGCTGGGCAAACAGGAAATATTCAAAAGTTCGCGGGGCTTTTCCTGTTTACCTGACCACTGCATCCGAGTTCAGATTGCGGTCCAGAGCGGTCACTGGTGCACTGTGGGATAGCTCCCGGAGGCCAATACCGTCGATCAGCGTCCACACTAACCCTAATCCGATATGTTAATACCGATACTAGCGTTACTCCTCTCGTTAGGGAGGAGTACAGAAACCGGTTTAAAGAGCCATTAAAATCGATATAAGGTGCCTCCTAGTGTGGACGGTTTTGGCGTTAAATCGGTTTTATGCTCCTAAAACCGATTTAAACGCCTAGTGTAGACCAGGCCTGAGTGTAGAGAGGAGTCGCTGTTGGTCTTTGTGCGTTACCTCTGCAGGGCGGGCGGGTGGGTGGGAGGGAAGAGTACTGGCATCTCCCAAGTGGAACTCGGCACAAGCAATTCTCAGCTGAGAGCTAGAAATTTAAACGACCCTGAAAAACTTTATTCTGGGCCTGTGTGTAATGAAAAAGGCAGCAGGAGCTTGCGGGGAACAGCCCCCTGCTCCTGGCTCTGCTGGGGGCGGAGGTTCAATGGCATTGCTGCAGAGGCGGAATTTTGTCAAATGTCAGGAAAACGCAAGAATGCTTTGTAGCATTTTGAGCAGGACGGCGGTGGGTGAGCAACCAGGCAGCTGGAAGAGGATTGGCCGAGTTACTGCTGATGTAACATTACATTTCCCCATCCCCCACTATTGACAATGGGCTTAATTAAACTAGATTTTAAAATGCTGACAAGGGGTTTTTTTGTTTTCTGTGTTTCTAGAGTTTCTGATACAGAGATGTGGACTGAACCCCGGGGCATTGGGAAGCGGAGTCTGGTCGTGCTCTTCCATTCCCACCCTAGGCTCTCCTTCCAGGGGCTGGGATGCTGCTTACTGCATGCATCTTCCATGGAGCAGCCAGGCAGTGCTGTAGCTTAAAAGGTTTTCCCACCCCCATTTCTGAGGGCCTGCAGAATCCACTTGGAAAGGGTTGCTTACAATTCACAGTACATGTGAACCGCAGGAGCAGGGGCATTTGTTATTTTAAAAAAAAAAAAAACTCAAACCTGTGATTAAACTGAAAGCATCAGATGAGGGTGAAGCGTTCTCTGCGTGCCCAGCCTCACTGCAGCGATCTTGGCTAGGAGAGGGCCGCAGAAAGGTGCTGGCCCCTGGGGCCTCTCCAAAGCTGCTCTCTGTTGAGGACCTAAAAAATAACTGCCTGGTGCGGTTCTCTGTGCTTTGTATACTGTGTATTCAACAGTACCTAAAGGCCCAAAGCCAGCCTGGACCCTTTGGGCTAGGTGCTGCACTTCCATTGAAATAACCAAGAGAAAGGGTGGGCAATCGCGGCAAAGGCTCAGGTGTTCAAAGGGACGCTGGTGTCAGGCTGAGTGTTGCAATGCCTTAGCATTTAGGCACCTAGAAAAATCATAGAATCTCAGGGTTGGAAGGGACCTCAGGAGGTATCTAGTCAAACCCCCTGATCAAAGCAGGACCAACACCAATTATATCATCCCAGCCAGGGCTTTGTCAAGCCTGACCTTAAAAACCTCTAAGGAAGGAGATTCCACCATTTCCCTAGGTAACCCATTCCAGTGCTTCACCACCCTCCTAGTGAAAAAGTTTTTCTTAATATCCAACCTAAACCTCCTCCACTGCAACTTGAGGCCATTGCTCCTTGTTCTGTCATCTGCCACCACTGAGAACAGCCAAACCCCATCCTCCTTGGAACCCCCTTTCAGGTAATGATCTAATGATCACATCCCTTGATCTGCTGGCAATGCCCCTTATACAGCCCAAAATGCCACTAGCCTTCTTGGCAACAAGGGCACATTGTTGACTCATATCTAGCTTCTCATCCATTGTAACCCCTAGGTCCTTTTCTTCAGAACTGCTGCCTAGCCACTCGGTCCCTAGTCTGTAGCAGTGCATGGGATTCTTCCGTCCTAAGTGCAGGACTCTGCACTTGTCCTTGTCTTTTGGTTCCAATCCTTTAATTTGTCTAGGTCCCTCTGGACCCTATCCCTACCCTCCAGCATATCTACCACTCCTCCCAGTTTAACGTCATCTTCAAACTTGCTGAGGGTGCAATTCATGCCATCCTCCAGATCATTAATGAAGATACTGAACAAAACCGGCCCCAGGACCAACCCCTGGGGCACTCCGCTTGAAACCGGTTGCCAACTAGACATGGAGCCATTGATCACTGCCCGTTGAGCCCGACGATCTAGCCAGCTTTCTATCCACGTTATAGTCCATTCATCCAGCCCATACTTTAACTTGCTGGCAAGAATACTGTGGGAGACCGTATCAAAAGCTTTGCTAAAGTCAAGGAATAACACATCCACTGCTTTCCCCCCATCCACAGAGCCAGTTATCTCCTCATAAAAAAAGAAAGCCCAAGTGAGGCTCTTTACACGGTGAGTGGGGAAGAGCAGCACCTAAGAGGAGACTCCTCAAAAGCTGGCACTAGGTGGGGAGACTCCACAACTGGCCCAAGGGAGACGGGCTGCCGAGAGGGCAGTGTCTTAAGTCCCACCCCTTGTGACGTTCGGCGCCTAATCCTGGGCTGCAGGAGGGGCAACATCTGTTTGCCATCTGCAGGGAAGAGCCTCTCTCCAGCTCAGCGCCTCCAGCCGCATTTCTGGGGAGGCTGCAGGGCCCTCGCCTCCCTGCTCACAGAATGGCTAGAGAGGGAGCAGCCTCCTTTGGAACCTGAGCCCAGGGTGCAAGTCTCCCTAAGGAGGGAGAGGCCCCTGGTTCCAGTCTCCCCTCTGCCAGAGGAGGGAAGGGAGCTGATGAGGGTGCTGCTGCTTCTCAGCTGAGCGCCCCAACCACTGGGCTATAGTAGGGTTGCCAGGCATCTGGTCGAAAAGGGATCTTCGCGGCTCTGGTCAGCACCACTGACCATGCCTTTAAAAGTCCTGGCAGCAGTGCAGTGGGGCTAAGGCAGGCTCCTGTGGCTCCTGGAAGCAGCGGAGGGGCCAGAGAGACTTTGGGATGACAGGGGACCAAGTGACCCATCTAATGGCCACTGGATTCACATGGGGCCTGCTTAGCCTTGAAGCTTTGGCACAAGCAGGTCGGGGCCCATACACCTCTGGAGACCAAAATGCCAGCAGACTGGGGAGAAAGGAAAAGCACTGCTCCTCGCTTCACCTGGCAACACTCTTCTGAACAGCTACCAGCACTGCCCAGGACATCCGGGACAAGCTCCAGCCAAAACCATTGTTTTAATGGTCACAAAACTTTAAAGAGAAATTGAAGGGTGTTTCCAAACAGCCATCTCTGGGCTGGGGGGGCAGATGAGAACACACGGGGCTAAATTCTCCTCAGCAAGCCACTCACTGCCTACCCTACTGTCTGCAAACCCACCCTGCTGCCATCAGAGCCCCTCCGAGGCAGATGGAGGGAATGGAACAGCCACTGAGCTTGTGGTGCCAGCCTCGGAGGCACAGCTGCATTGGATGTGGGTGCAGCAGGTGCTAAAGTTTAGCTCACCTGGGTGAAGCAGCCTCGAAGGTGACGCTTTGACAGAAAACCTGCTGCAGCTGGGTGTGAGCAGCTGAAACCCCGTGTCAGTGGCCCGCCCTGCACAGATTCAGGGGCACTCTGATCATGAGGAATAGACCACTTGTGAGACAGGATGCACGTGGCTGCCAAAACTGCTCTACCTCCATGCTGGTGGCACCAGACTCACTTCAACTCACTCCATCTACGAGGGGCTTGGCTGTTCCCTGCTCTTCACACTCAGCCCAGCGCAACACAGGAAGTGTGTCAGCTTGCGAGCCGTGGCCCCTGCTGTCCTCGGGCTGGGTGTGGCATGGCCAGAGGGCAGGTGCGCTCCCTCCCCCACAGCAGGTCTCCTCCCCGTCCTGGAGGGATTCTTGCCAAGGGTGCGAAGGACAGCTCACCTAAGCCTCAGCCAAGGCTCCCAGCCAGGGGCTCATAATGGCAAGTGCCATTTCCGTGACATAGACTGAGGACTCCAGTTCATTCCATTTGGCCGCGTGAGGAAAGGGGCCAGATCCCCGGTACAGATACTGCGACCACATGCAGCATCTTTGCGGCCCATGTTGTAGTTTCCGTTTAAAACATTAAAACCCTTGAAACGCCATTGTACTGAGAAGGGCCAGACACTACAAGGTGTTGAATATTCACAGCTCTTGTGTCTTCCTGGATCCCTGCGGGTGGGTTTCCTGCAGAATCTGGAATCACTGAGGGATGATTAGTGCAGATGCCTCAACCCCCCTTATGCAACTCCCCCACCCTGGCATTTTGACGCTTTGCCCTAAGGAAAGCGCCTGTGACTGATGTTACGGGAACCTAGAGAACAAAGGCCCAGGCGGTGTAAAGAAACAGCTGAACTCTGCCAACGTGGTTCTTGTTCTTCATCTAAAACCTGACATGAACAGGTAACCAAGACAGCACCTCAGAGGGGTGGAAAGCCTGATACCTCCCAGAGCCTGAGGCTGGAGCTGGGGGTGACCTCTGGTGAGGGTTTAGCGCGCAGGTGGGACTTTTTTGTGTTTTTTATATGATTCTTTTGCTCTAAGAACAAACGTCCTTTTGAAGAGCTAGGTGGTGACTTATACCTGCTGGAGCCCACGGCCCATTGTCCTGGGAGAGAAAGCACAGCCCAGGGGCCGGCCTGTGGGCAGATCGGCTTGCTGGGGATAGCCCAGTGGATGGCAGGGGACTGTGAGCATTAAAATCCCCAGACGGAGGGAAAGAGAGACGTTTCTCCGCCCATGAGAGGTGATGGCTGGGAGCCCGAAGCCTTACGTTGGTGCCCTTGAGGAACCACAGAGGGGGAAAACAGGTGCAGTTACCCTGAAACTGTCACAATACTGTCACCTGTCTTTTGAGCCATCAGGTGTCTCAGAAAAAGCCTCATGCCTGAGACCCACAGAATAGAGCCCCGGGGAGGGGGGTTGCTTTACAACCTGGAAGAGGAAAGGGTTTACCTCACTGAGCAAAGGTAGAAGAATGTGCCTGGTAACATGTAACCAGTGGGGTGTGTCCAACAGCTGCCTGTTTCACACATCCTTAATCATCCTGCACTGCGTGCTGAGCTGATCCAGTGCAGGGACAGAGCTAACCAGCAGTAAGGAGCCAGGTGCCATTGTCCAGCACACAGCTGGGGCCTTCCCTTTGCCTTCGCCCTCAGGGTGTATCTCCCTGGGCAGGCCTCCAAAGTCCATTTGCACCCAGGGTTGAGATGCATCAGATGCATGTGGTGTTTCATTATTCTGTGCTTTCTTCTGGAGAGGAAAATCCATCCATTAGCAATATTGACAGGACAGGCCTTTGTTCACATAACAAGGAACAATGCAAATTTGCAAGCAGGTTGTGCTGTCTACTGAGCTAGAGTAGACCCTTCCCCTTGAACAATCTGGTCTGTTTCACACAAGGCTTTTCAAAGAACAAGACAAGACAGGCCTTCCCTTACAGCCCATCCACTTTTTCTTTGTAAACTCCTTGGGAATAAAATGTCCCATTCTGGGTAGGCAGCCTGGAGACTTCACAGGAGCAGAGGGTCACAGAATTAAGTACTTAGCTGGATTTTTTGTAAGGGATTGGATAATTTGACAGCAGCTAATAACATCTGCAGTTATGCATTTATGCAAAGATAAAAGTCATGTAATCACCTACAGGGCGAGATGCACTTTCCCCCTCATGTGCAGTACTGTGCAATTGTCCAGATGCAGGTTGAGGTTTGTATCTTTCTCTGAAGCATCAGTTCTTGGCCATTGCCAGAGGCATGAACCTGCACTCAGTGGACACGGTGTAATGGCAAAACTAGTGGGTGGTGGTGTCCCATTGCACAGATGGGGACACTGAAGCAGGCAGAGGTGAAGAGTCTGATTGCCAGAGATGCGTCAAGTTTCACTGAAGTCGGTGTCTATGGTTACACCAAGCATTTGCACTCCCACCTTCCCCATCAGCCGCATTCAACCTCTGCCTGCTAGACAACACTGCTTCTCCAGTGCAGGCGCCCGGCCCAAGCTATTTGGAGAACAATGTAATCCAGCAAGTTATTCTGTTTTAGAGGCCAACTTCCTTCACATGGTTGATAATTGCCATTTGCTGAAGAGGTCGCCATGGTTTTCAGTGCACACATATGCTCTGTGGCTGCACACTGGCATTTATCAGGCAATGATCCAGAGCTCTGACTAGCAAATTAAGAATCGGCATTTAAAACTATCGCCCACCATCAAGGAGCTATTGGGTTTTTACAAACACACTGGCCACAGGTCAATAATGGCTCCACAACTCTCATTTTAAAATGGTTACGGCTCCTGTGTCCAATCTCACCAGGGTCGAGGCGATTTGGGTGAGGAAAAGGGATGTAACATTGAACTTCCTGCTCGTGGAACCTGATGGATTGGCAGCCTTGGCGAACATGTGCCTCTGTGAATCCGCAGCAAGAGCCATGCAGGGCAAGGGTCCTGCACCGTCGCTCGGAGGGACCACTTGTAGAAGGAGCAGGGTGCTCAGTCTTTGTGCCTGCTCCAATGTGACTAGCAAACCAGGCTGTGGGAGGGGACAATGAGTAGCAGCTGTGGGGGTAGGCTCTGGGGTGGCTGCGGAGCTGCCTGTACTCATCCCAAGCGTGGCTGTGAGATAGCTGTGTGATTACTGAACATGACCTGGCCAGCGAGGCACCTTACTGCATGGGCTGCACAGGGTTATTGGACACTCCTGAGTGAATCTATTTGTCTGACTTGGTGGGCAGCTGTTAGAACAACAAGCATGAAATTAACACAATGACTCTAGATAAGCAACCCACTGGACCCTGTTCCAAGAGAGCGGAATTCTTCCAGGCTCCAGCGGTGACGTTACACAGCATGGTGACCAAAGGGAGACTGAACAGTTAAAGGAGTCTCTGGTGGGGCGGCAGATAGGGATTGGACTGGTCTGTGAGTTCATGGAACAGGGTCTACTACCCAATCCCTAGAGGCCGTGGGGGGATCTGCATGCGGCCAGTGGCCAGATACCTGGTCAACTAAACATGCCCATAATCTATTGGTTTAAGATCCTTTTCCTCTGAACTGGGCTTGTTCTACAATAAAGAATACTTTGCTTGAAGAAGGCTGTTTGCTTCCTTGATACCACCTGAGGGAACAGAACCGCAGGCACTGACCTAAGCCAGGCCTGCTGAGGTAATCGCAGGTAACGGGGCCTGGTCTGAGATTGGGAGATTTGTGAGATTGCACCAGGAAAAAGGGGATGAGTGTAGGGCGCACTAGAGGAGACCAGTCAGGGGTCAGAGAGACAGTTAGCCTGGGAACCGTGATAGTACTTATGGCCTGTCCTGGATAACTGTTGCACTGGGAACTGGACTGAGACCCATCTACTAATTTTACATGTGCACTGGAAAGCCAGTAGATGGCTACCAGCTACTGCTGCTTAGCAACTGAACTTGTAAAAAAATGTTAGGGCTGTCAAGTGATTAAAAATATTAATCGCGATTAATTGCCCTGTTAAATAATAACAGAATACCATTTATTTAAATATTTTTGGATGTTTTCTACATTTTCAAATATATTGTACAGTGCTCACTTTATATTTATTTTTGATTATAAGCATTTGTACTGAAAAAATAGTATTTTTCAAGTCACTTAATACAAGTACTGCAGTGCAATCTCTTTATCATGAAAGTTGAACTTACAAATGTAGACTTATGTACAAAAACCTGCATTCAGAAATAAAACAATGTAAAATTTTAGATCCTGAAAGTCCAATCACTCAGACAAACAAATTTGTTTACATTTGCAGGAGATAATGCTGCTCACTTCTTGTTTACAATGTCACCTGAAAGTGAGAACAGGTGTTTGCACGGCCCTGTTGTAGCTGGTGTCACAAGGTATTTACATGTCAGATGCACCAAAGATTCATATGTCCCTTCCTGCTTCAACCACCATTCCAGAGGACGTGTCCATGCTGATTACAGGTTCTGCTTGATAACAAACCAAAGCAGAGCGGACCAATGCATGTTCATTTTTATCCTCTGAGTCAGATGCCAGCAGCAGAAGGTTGATTTTCTTTTTTGGTGGTTCAGGTTCTGTAGTTTCCACATCTGAGTGTTGCTCTTTTAAGACTTCTGAAAGCATGCTCCACACCTTGTCCCTCTCAGATTTTGGAAGGCACTTCAGATTCTTAAACCTTGGGTCGAGTGCTGTAGCTATCTTTAGAAATCTCACATTGGTACCTTCTTTGTGTTTTGTCAAATCTGCAGTGAAAGTGTTCTTAAAATGAACAACATGTACTGGGTCATCATCCGAGACTGCTATAACAGGAAATATATGGCAGAATGCGGGTAAAACAGAGCAGGGGACATATGATTTTCCCACAAGGAGTTCAGTCACAAATTTAATAAACGCATTATTTTTTAAATGAGCGTCATCAGCATGGAAGCATGTCCTCTGGAATGGTGGCTGAAGCATGAAGGGGCATACGAATGTTTAGCATATCTGGCATGTAAATACCTTGCAGTGCCGGCTACAAAAGTGCCATGCAAGTGCCTGTTCTCACTTTCTGCTGACATTGTTAATAAGAAGCGGGCAGCATTATTTCCCGTAAACATAAACACACTTGTTTGTCTGAGCGATTGCTCTGAACAAGAAGTAGGACTAAGTGGACTTGTAGGCTCTGAGGTTTTACATTGTTTTGTTTTTGAATGCAGTTATGTAATGAAAAAAAATCTACATTCGTAAGTTGCACTTTCGGCAAAGAGATTGTACTACAGGACTTGTATTGAAAAATACTATTTCTTTTGTTTATCATTTTACAGTGCAAATATTTGTAATAAAAATAATATACACTTTGATTTCAATTACAACACAGAATACAATATATATTAAAAGGTAGAAAAATATCCAAAATATTTAATACATTTCCATTGGTATATTATTAACAGTGCTATTAAAACTGCAATTAATGGCTATTAATTTTTTTAATTGTGATTACTTTTTTGAGTTAATCATGTGAGTTAACTGTAATTATTTTTTAGGTTTGTGAATTATCTAAAATTACAGCACACTCAGGTTGTGAGAGAGCCAAACATACCCAGGGCAGCACTCCCCCTGGCACACGCTGCCCGTATCTCATCTTTTTAAAATGACAGCTTCCATATGAGGAAAGATTAATAAGACTGGGACTTTTCAGCTTGGAAAAGAGACAACTAAGGGAGGATATGATAGAGGTCTATAAAATCATGACCCATGTGGAGAAAGTAGATAAGGAAGTGTTGTTTACTACTTCACATAACACAAGAACTAGGGGTCACCAAATGAAATAGACAGCAGGTTTAAAACAAACAAAAGGAAGTATTTCTTCACACAACACACAGTCAACCTGAGGAACTCATTGCCAGAGGATGTTGTGAAGACCAAGACCATAACAGGGTTCAAAAAAGAGCTAGATAAATTCATGGAAGATAGGTCCATCAATGGCTATTAGCCAGGATGGACAGGAACAGTGTCCCTAGTCTCTGTTTGTCAGAAGCTGGGAATGATCAACGAGATGGATCACTTGAGGATTCCCTGTTTGGTTCATTCCCTCTGGGGCACCTGGCATTGGCCACTGTCAGAAGACAGGATACTGGGCTAGAAGGACCCTTGGTCTGACCCAGTCGGGCCGTTCTTATGTTGTTCTTATGATGTAAGTGATGGAGCCTGAACTCTGAATTTCCTGGTTTTGTGTTGCAGCCTTTATGGGTTTGTCTACACTGCAATAAAAAACCTGTCACACCGTGGCTCAGAGCCCAGGTCAGTTGACGTGGGCACAAAAATTGCTGTGTAGACATTTGGAGTTGGGGTGGAGTCTGGGCTTTGAGACCCTTCCCCCTCATGGGGTCTCAGAGCCTGGCCCGAACATCCACACTGTGTTCTTATAGCCCCGCAGCCCAAAGCCTGCAAACTCAAGTCAGCTGACCCTGGCCAGCCTGGCCGTGATGCAGGTCTTTTATTGCAGTGTCGACAAACCCCATGTTATCTAAAATAGCTTTTGGCTGGCTGTGTGCCTAGCGTGTGCATTTGTGCAGCTCCTCTGCCGTGCAAGCCCCAGGTTAGCAGAGCTCAAGTCAGTGAACCTCGGGTTTGGGAACCCAGGGCTTGAGCAGACACATGGCAGACACCCGAGGCTGAGAATTTTTTAACCCAAACTGCCAACCCAGGGCACCAGCATCCACACCACTGAGGCCTGAGTCCAACCAGTTGTAACCCTTCTGCCAGTCAGAGTTGGCAGCAACAAGGGCTGGGTTCTGTATCTAGGGGTTCTTTTTCAACAGTACAACACAAAACCGGCTCGAGCCCCCATCCAGTGACCTGGGACAATTACACACCACCCCTGGGGTGCCTCTGAGAGGCAATACTTCCCCTCTTGCACGCACAGAATCTGAGTGTAGCAAAGAAACTTTTAATAAAAGGAGGGAAATAACTCAGCATTAATTTGGGAAAACACCACAAACAGGGTTCACAAACATGAACCATGAGCAAAAGACTCACCCCCAAGTAAGTTGGGCAATGTCCTTTTCCTCCAGGTTCTTAAGTCCAGCAACCAAAAGTCCTTTTAATGTGCCTGTTCCTTCTCTGCACACCACTCACAGTTGCTATCCTTGGTCAGGGCAGACCCAGAGGTGCATATGCAGAGTTCATCTCCCACCCTCGGCAGAGGGGGTAGGAAGGTACCTTACTTGCTCAGCTGCCCAGGTACTCACTTGCTGCACCTCTCTGCAGGGCTCTGCTCCAGTCCTCTCCACTGGCCACCTTGCCAGACAATTACTGAGATGTTTTCAGGTCCCACCACTTAACACAGCTCTCAGTAACTTCAGCTGTTAGTGGGGGAGCCTCACTGCTGGTGCACACTGGGTAGTCTTTTGCACCAGAGACATTGTCCCAAAGCAGGTTTAACACAGAGCTAGGTATCACTGATTTCAGATCTACCCCATATAATGACTCTCACTTGAGCCTAAATTGCCTCTTTGGTTACATAGTGCAGAGAAATCACAGCATATCTGCAACCCTTAAACAACAACCACACCACCCAATACAAATACCCAACCCCACCCTCTTCTAACTCACTGGGTTTTGAAACCCATGTCCCTTTTCTAGCGAGTGGCTTTTAGTTGAGGGTGAGTCCCTCCATCAGGCTATGCCAAGTACAGTTCTGCTGCCCTTGATTCACACAACAAGGATAACAACCCTTTATTACTCCTGCCCCAATACCAAGGAGACTGGGGATTCAACACCAACCAAAATATCATTTGGGCAAGCAATCCCATCATGCTGAGCACCTAGGCAGGGTGTGTGTGCCCATGCAAATGAGATCAGCTCCTGAATTCCTCTTCCACAGTTCACCACTAGATGTCAGGGGAGCTCATTCAGACTCTGCTTACACAACCATAACCCAGACTTCCTAGCACCCTCCCAAAATGTGGTAGCTCTAGCCCTTTGCATATGACCTGTGGGAAATACTTGAGTGTCCATCCCCACGTCACTGGAAGTTTGAGCAGCCTGTCAGCACATCCTGACAAGCCAGGTGCTCCCAGGAACCAGAGCCAGCAACATGGAGGAGTTGCTATTTGAAGAACTTCTCTGGCTTGTGCTGACACCCTTGTTTGAAGAAACAGGTAGTGCTTCTGTTAGCTGCTGGTGGATGTTCCAGCAGCATTTTCTGACCCACCGAAGGCACCTGACATCACTAATGCTGGAGGGTACAGCAGACTCAAGCTGGATGATGCTGCTCATGACACTGTATAGCCGCTGATGGCTCTGATGTGGAGTGGTGCCAGAAGCACAGAGTGGTGGGACCATATCATCATGCAGAGCTGGGAAGAGCAGCAGTGGGCCCAGAACTTTTGCATGCAGAAAGCTACATTTCTGGCTTTGTGACTTTTCCCAACCCTCCAGCGACAAGACACACTCAGGAGGGCTCTGGCATGTCCAGAAGTGGGCTGCTATAACTGTCTGGTAGCTGGTGACCCCAGACTGCTACCGGTCCATTGCCAACCAGTTTGGGGATGGAAAGTCGACTGTGGGTATTTGGTGGCAGAAGTTTCTGAGACAATCAGACATGTGACTTACCCCCAGTGCCAGGCATTAGAGATATTACTGAAATAATTGCTGGGTCTGAGCGAATTGGGTTTCCAAACTGAGCCAGGGCCTCTGATGGGACTCATGTGCCCATAGTTTGCCCCCCTCAAGGGGCACATGAGTACATAAACCGCAAAGGGTCATGGACCACAGAGGATGGTTTATGAATATCCTTGTGCATTTTACTGGACAAGTTCTTGATGCCAGGGTTTTCAAGGACAGGCTGGGACAATATTCCCACCAAATGACATTGTCATAAATGGAGTTACTGTCCCCACGATTAGTCTGGGGACTCTGTGTACCCTCTTTTGCCTTGGTTTATCCTGATCTCGGAGGCCCTGGCAAAGGACCGTTTAATTACTCTCTCAGCAGGTGTAGAATGGTGACTGAATGTGCGTTTGGCAGATTGAAATCCCGCTGGCGATGTCTAGAGACCCATTTGGATGCCAGTGTCATCAACGCTGTTCACATTACTGTGGCTTGCTGCACTCTTGACAATCTTTGTGAAGCCCAAGGTCACCCATGACAGCAGGGGCCCTCTGAACCAGTGCACTCAGCCAGACAATGCAGTTACCACAGCTGGAGCTGGCTGCACCGGGGTAACAGAGACCAGAGATGCTCTCTGCTCCCACATCATTGACTTTCATGGGCCAATGGAGGTGGGAGAATAGTACCTTTATGAATGTGCTTGTGCAGTTCTTGCCATACATTAGGTAAGTGGGGGCAGGGAGTTGAGTGCCATGCATTGTACTTATGAATAACTTGACCACTTATGAAATAAAGGAAGGAGGGTAAAACTACGGATTAAGGTATCTGAACTGACAAATACACCCTGTTCGCATACAACTTCAAAGTGGCCACTTACCGTGTGTTTATTATTTTAAATACACGTTCTGTTATGTGCTGAAATGAGGGTAATATGATGTCTTAATAAAATAAAAACCTTTCTTTTTGAACACGTCTTAGAAAGACACAATATTAACCCTCGCCAGGCAGGCCAGCGGCCATAAGCACACCAAAGCACCAGTGAGAGCAAAACCCTTAACACAATCAGGAACTAAGTGCATGAACATGTGCAAACAGTGAAACAATTTCCAAGCCGGAACCCCATACTGCGGCATGTCCCCTGGCCCCCGTTCTCCTTTCTCTTTGTTGCACGGTTGCCATGCACTGGCACCGGGGCAGAAGGTGTCCACAGGGGAGGGGTTGTTCAGTCTGGGGTACATTTGGCCTATCCATCTGCTGATAGGGCCCAATTGCATGCCCACCCACTGTTCCTGGTCCATCATCCCAGGGAGGGAACTCCGGCCGGAGGGCAGGCACAGCAGGAACCTGGCAGTCATTAGTGAAAGCAACTGCTCAAATGATTCTTTTTGGTGTGCTCTAGCTTCCTCCCTTAACCACCATTCCTCTTCCAGGAACTAGGGCGCAAGATGAGGGAGGGATAGCTCAGTGGTTTGAGCATTGGCCTCCTAAACACAGGGTTGTGAGTTCAATCCTTGATGGGGCCATTTAGGGGTCTGGGGTAAAAAATCTGTCTGGGGCTTGGTCCTGCTTTGAGCAGGGGGGTGGACTGTATGACCTGAGGTCCCTTCCAATTCTATGAAGTGTCTACTTGGAAAGCCAGCTGGAGCCTTTCCAAGTCCCCCTCTCTTTGCTATTGGCCCTGTCCAGAATGCCAACCAAAAGTTCATCCTGGAAATGCTTCCTCTCAGACCAGTCCATGACAGTACAGTGACCCAGGCTTCTCCTCACATGCAGGCAAGCTGTCAAGGTATTCTGGTCTGTAGAGGTCAGTGCAGGAGCATCACCAGAGTTTCTGGCACCCTAGGCAGAATTCAGGAGGCAGTATTTTGTGCGCTCCCCACAGGGCACGCGGGAGCTTCCAGTTCCACTCCCATCGCGCCGCTGAAGGACCCTCCACCAAAATGCCACAGGCAACAGTGGCAGTCATTGAGCTGCTCAATTGCCTGCTGCTGTTTTCCACAGCACATCAGCGGAGGGTCCTTCTTTGGCGGCGTGACAGGAGCAGAACCGGAAGCTCCCGTGCGCCCCATGGGGAGCACACAAAATGCCACCCCCCGAATCCTGGCACCCTAGGCGACCGCCTAGGGTCACCTAATGGAAGCGCCGGCCCTGGGTCAGTGGGCCTGGAAGCAGCCAGGACACACAAGGTGGTGGTTGTGTCTCAGAGCATGAGCAAAAAAATGTCTTGGAATTTCAGGGACATAAAAAGTTACTCTCCTTCAATATATTGTTAGCGGGATGTGTCAGCCCACAGAAGCTCCCTGGACACAGCTGGGTTAAACAGCAGTGAAAGATGTGACAGAGAATGGTAAGTTAGAGATCACTTTTTCTAAAAATTGCAGACCCTTCTGGACTTGGGCAGAGGCTGGTTCCCACAGAAAACTTCTCTGTCCTTTCAGGTGTTCCACATTTTGGAAAACATGCCAGTTCTTATGGTTCCCAAGTGGCAAAGAGAGGTTTTATTCCAAGCAGCTGGTGGAAGCCAGCCATGTGTGCCACTGACAGATTGAAATGAATGGCGAGTGAGCAGCTCATCTTTGAATGGAGTGGGCTGGACAGCTACTGAGGGGGTCCTGAAAATATGCCTTTCCCTGAAATGTGACTCTCTATCTGGAATTCCTGCTATGGGCTAAGCTTGCAGCTACAGCACCTGGGATTCAGTCAAAATTCCTGGGGGGAATCAACCAGATGCTGTGTTCTGGTCCCTGGCTTTGCAGTAAGTGGTCTTGATTTGCTTATTCCATGCCCTGCACTGGTCACCGATCTAATACATTTCCAGTGCTGTCACCTTCTCTCATTCCTGGAGCTCTGACTAAAACTGATGCTTTGCTCGCCTCACCCCCGAGATTCACCAAAAACTGGCCATGCTCCTGTGACCTGTAAGGAGAGTGCTTGGCAAAGGATGTCTTCTGGCCAGTGAGCGCTGCAAACACAGGAGCAGGTTTGCTGCGTTTGCAGCTCAGGGAGCCGTCAGAATCAAATGGAAGGCTTGTTAAATGCCAAACTGTACTTGAAAAAAGGGGGTTGATTCTGTTTCCTGGGAGTTGATTGGTGACTCCTTGGATAAAGAGGACAAAGAATTTCAGCCCATGGGATTGTGGAATAGCATTGGCCTGAGTCTGGTGTGGCCATATCCATGCTTCAAAACAATAGGGCTTGAACCCTGGAACTCAGCTGGATTCGGGGTTGGCCCCTCCACTCCCATGGGGTCCTAGGACCCTGGGTACAAGCCCAACTCAGAGAGATTTGTGTGTAGACAGAATGGGGATTAGGGTTTGAGCCTGAGCCTGAGCCCGGGCTTACATGGCAGTATAGACATGCCCACTGTGTGTTACACACTTTATCATGCCCCATGAAGGACAATCGGAGACAGAAAGCCAGTGCTTACTTGAACACTAGATGGCAACGTTCACACTTGTATCTGTGCTCCAGAGGCTTCAGGAACTGCTGTGTTTCCATCCCGATGCTGCCCGGAGCCTCTTCAAGGATTTCTTTGCACCAAGCCAGGATGGAGAGAGACGCTATGAACCAGGGCACGATAAACGCTTGTGGCAAACCAAAGCTCCAGTCCACCCAAAGGCCTGGAGAGTGCCCAGAGCCAGTTCGCTTAACACCTATTTCCCTTAAGCTCCTCAGGGTCTATCAACGCCCAGTTTCTTAACTGTGTTGAAGCATCAGCAGCCTGAGACAGAGGAATTTGCTGACTTCATTGGGGCCTGATTAAGGATACCAAGGGCTAGAGCAGTGGGCCCCAAACTTTTTATGGTTGCACCCCCCCCTTATCCCTGTCCATGCCCCCTCCCCCAGGGAACCAAGGCTGGGGCCAGGGCCGGGAGCAGAGCAGGGGCAGAATGGGGCTGGGCAGTGTTCCTTTGCACCCCCCTGGGCAGGCACACCCCACAGTTTGGGGACCACTGGGCTAGAGTATTAATGATACCCTACCAAGCACCTTCATGAGCCTCTGGGTCCCCTGGCAGCGCAGCACTAGGAACAGGGATAACCTCAAAATCAGGGGAAGAAACACTGCTCAGTGCTTTTCAGCTCTCTTCCTGTTGCCATGTGCTCTGTGGATGGCTTTAGATAGGACGCAGCCACAGGCAGACAACTGTCCTCTACCCTCTCTCACGCTGTCCCAGCTCTCCCTCTGTCTCCTCCTGCACTGCTTTTATCTGCAGCCGCAGTGATCTTTTTCGATATACGGTATTGTGTGTGTCATTATCACATACACAGAGGAGCCATTGCTCAGGGAGTTTCTCTAATAACTACCTACATCCCAAATGCCCTGCAGAGACTCCCAACGTGGAACAGCAATGAAGTAGAACCAATCTGCTCATCTGGTGTATTCAGAAAAGCAGCCTCATTCATAACTTTCCAAGTGCAGGATTTTTTTTAATTTTTTTTTTTTCTGAGAAGCATTTAAGATTTGGTGCACAGCCCCAGTTAAAATGGGTCAATGCTGCGATAAGGAAACTCGTGTTATAAACAGAAGACAAGCACTACCCCAAACTGAATCAGACATTCAGCTGCTTCAGGGCAATTTATAAGATGCCAAGGAAAAGTAACTACTCGATTTAAATGCTACACCACTGAAAATCTTTCATCGTGATACGTCACTGAATGTGATCGAAGCTGGTGAATGACATCAGGCACTGAGGCCTTGTCTACACTACAAGACTATTTCGAATCAACTTAGTTCGAATTTGTGGATTCGACCTTATGAAGTCGAATTTGTGTATCCATACTAAATACACTAATTCGAATTTCTGAGTCCACATTCACGGGTCCAGCGTCGACTTTGGAAGCGGTGCACTGTGGGAAGCTATCCCACAGTTCCCGCAGTCCCCGCTGCCCATTGGAATGCTGGGTAGAGCCCCCAATGCCTGCTGGGGGGAGAAATGTGTCGAGGGTGGTTTTGGGTAAGTGTCGTCATTGAACCGTCAATCACAACCTCCCTCCCTCCCTCCCTGAAAGCGCCTGCGGGCAATCTGTTCGTGCACTTTTCAGGTCAGTGACAGCGCGGACGCCACAGCACTGCAAGCATGGAGCCCGCTGCGATCATCGCCGTTTTCTCCTCCTCGCACTTTATCGTCCACCTCTTCCACAGTCAGCTGATGAGAAATTGGGCTACTTTTCAATGGTGCTGCAAGCACTGGGGGACCATAGGGGACGTTTTGCAAACATCAACGTCGGGTGGCCGGGCAAGGTTCATGATGCATGTGTTTTCAGGAACTGTGGGCTGCTCAGACGCCTGCAGGAAGGTAGTTTCTTCCCGGACCACGAAATAACTGTTGTGGATGAGCAGATTCCTAAAGTCATCCTCGGAGACCCAGCCTGCCCGCTAATGCACTTGCTCATGAAGCCCTATACAGGCGCCTGGGACACCGACAAGGAACTCTTCAAATACCAGCGAACAGCGTGACCTGTGACTGTTCATTTTCTTTACAGAGAAGCTGAACCTGCCCCTGTTTCTTTACCCACTGACTGTTGACTCTCCTCTTCGGTTACATACCCCGTTCACCCCGTTTCCCCCACTTCCAACACACGTGTAAAAATAAAATACATGTCCCATTGTTACTGAAGAAAGGTTTCTTTATTCATGACTTTGCGTTAAAGGGTTGAAACTGGGAGGCAGACTGTGCTGGGTAGGGTGTGCGGTGATGTAAAGACCGCCTCTAAACTCAACGAATGACAGGCTCCTGCTCCTAGAGCGGTCCGCAGTGCCGGAATGCTTCTTTCAATGGAGCCTGCCATCCCTCTTTTTTGAATTCTGTGTGCGGGGGGATATGTGACCTTGTGGCGGAGGAGTACGGATACAGATTCCTCTGCTGCGTGACTCAGCGGTCCAGGACAAGGACTGCTGTATAAGATCTGTAACCGCCCTCCCCCGCTACAAAGTCACATCCCCCCCGCCCACACAGAACCTGGAAACCACCTCCCATACCGACCATGGTGCCTACTGACTGCACTGTGTGTGTGACCCGCTGCTGATCCTGCCCCCGTGTCTGTACCCTGGGAAAGGTGACTGTCCTATGCAATTAACAACCCCCTTCCCCACGCCCCCCATTCAAACACAGTCCTCTTTGAAAAAACATGACGGAAACAGTAATTAACAGCAAAGTATTTTTATTACTTAAGTAGACACTTAGGGGATGGAACTGGGATTGGGACTTGTGTGAGTCCGGAAGGGAACGACTTCTGCAAATGTAGGGTATGAGAGCTTTTGGGTACTTGAGCACTCTGCTGGGGTGCAGTGACAGTTTACACGGCCTCTGGCGCCCCTCCTTCTGGTTATTTTGGGTGAGGGGGGTATGGGACTTTGTGGCGGGGGAGGGCGGTTGCAGATACACTGCAGGGGGGCTCTGTCCTCCTGCGGTCCTGCAGAACATCCACAAGGCGCCTGAGCGTGTCCGTTTGCTCCCTCACTAGTCCAAACATTGTTTGAGTCGCCTGCTTGTCTTCCTCACGCCACCTCTCCTCCCGTTCGCTGTGTGAGCGCTGGTACAGAGAGATGGTCTCCCTCCACTGGCTCTGCTGGTCCGCCTCGGCTAGGTAGCAGCCCATACGTTCATCGAACATCTTGTCCCTTGTCTTTTTCTTTCTCCGCCTAATCTTTGCCAGCCTCTGCAAGGGGGATGCTGTGGCAGGTCTGGAGACAGTGGAAGCTGTGAGATGGGAAACAGGGAGTGAATTCCTTGCAAAGATACATTTTTGCGAACAATTAACTGAGTCTAGGCTGTCTCTGTGAATTCTGGGTTGAGACCCCTGTGCCTGCTGGGGCACAAATAATTTTCGCGGTGGATTCTGGGTAAATGTCACCAGTCATTCCTTCCTCCGGGAAAGCAACGGCAGACAATCATTTCAAGCCCGTTTTCCCAGAATTGCCCTGGCATACGCCATAGCGTGGCAACCATGGACACTGTTTTGCCTTTTGTGTATGTCACCGTATGTGTACTAGATGCCGCTGACAGAGGCGGTCCAGCAGCGCTACACAGCAGCATGCTTTTGCTTTTGCATGACAGCAGAGATGGTTACCAGCCATATTGTACCATCTACCATACCATAAATTGGTAATAAGATGGTAATAAGATGGGCATGGTTACCTGTCCTTTTGCACTGCACCATTTGGTGCTGTCATAAGTGCCCCTGGCCGAGCAGCCAGGGGCGCAAAAGCAAAAATTGGGAATGACTCCCTGAGTCAATCCCTCCTTTTTGGTATCTAAAAATAGAATCAGTCCTGCCTAGATTATGGGCAAGTGTACTAGAGAACCACTGTATCATAGAACCAGATAGCACAGCTGCTCTGTGTCCGATCCTGCATAAATTTGGAGCTGTATGCTATTCACAGGGGGTGCTCCTGCAACAACACCACCTGTTCGTTCCGGCCTTCCCACAGCCTTCCTGGGCTACCATACCATTGTCCCACCACTTGTGTGATGAAGTAATAAAGAATGCAGGAATAAGACACAGTGACTTGTTTGTGAGAAATGAGTGGAAGGAAGCCTCCAGCTGCAATGATAGTCCAGGCAGGACATTAATTACTGTGGATGAAGGAGCCCATCATCCCTCTGCTAGTCCAGGGGCAATTCAAACTTTTCTTTACACAGGAAGGGTGGGGGCTGATGGAGCTCAGCCCCCTGTTGCAATGATGAGGACGGTTACCAGCCATACTGCACCATCTACCATGAAAAATTAGGGCCAGGCGCCCTTGATCGACCTCACAGATGCTAGTACGCATGGTTACCAGTCCTTTTGCACTGCCCCATGTGCCAATAGGCTGATGATGAGGACGGATACCAGTCGTTTTGTACCATCAGCCATCCATAGCGTGGGGGGAGCAAGGATGTTGGTGTTGAGTGCTGCACCATCGCGTCTATCTGCAGCATTCAGTAAAGATAGGGTGACATGTAAAAGAGTCAAGAGAGGATTGTTTTCCCTTTCACTTCTGGTGGTGGGTGGGGTGTGTGCGCAAATTGACCCACCGCAGACACTGTGTTTGACCCTAGAAGCATTTGGAGCTCATCCAAGAATGCAAATACTTTTCGGAGACAGCAGGAACTGTGGGATACCTTGCGTCCTCATTCCCCCCTCCCTCCATGAGCGTCCATTATATTCTTTGGCTTTCCGTTACGCTCGTCATGCAGCTGCGTGCTGAGTCTGTGCTATGCCGTCTGTCCGTGGATTTATTAAAAATACTTTGGACCAGGCGCACCATAACAGTAATTCCACTACTTAGATGCATGAGTCTCCTAGCGAGATCACCGTGAGGACGGGCACTGAAGGAGATAGAGAGCGCATGCTGCGTGAAATCTATCACGAACCACGGACCAATGCAGCCGTGCTCGGGGAGGCAATGCTCCCTGAATACCGCATGAAAGCCTCACGCGGAAAAGGGTGCTATCACGGAGCACCCAATAAGGCAGCTCTCCCCAGGAACCTCCTGCTGATGCTTATCGATTAACGGAAGGAGAGCTTCATGGAGATCTCCCAGGAGGATTTCTGTTCTATCACCATATATAGAGAGACCTCCTTCTCACACACTTCAGATTCCTGTTATATTAAGAATAAAAGTTAACATGGTTAAAGCACTTACCGACTGCTCCTTCCCCTGATTCAGGATCCGGGTTCATGGCCGGGGAGGGTTGGTAGGGGATCTCCGTGACGGTGATGAATAGATCCTGGCTGTCGGGGAAACCAGCGTTGTAAGCGCTCTCGCCTGCCTCGTCCTCCACAAACACTTCCTCATCTTCCCCGTCCGTGAACATCGTCGAGGAACTGTCCGTCGACACTGTCCCATCATCAGAGTCCATGGTCACTGGTGGGGCAGTGGTGGCAGGCTCCGTAGCGTCCGTTTGCCGCTTTGATTTTTTGGTAGCCTTGTCTGCGGTCCTTGATTTTCACGCGGCGATGCGTTGCATGACGGCTGTATCCTCTGTCTGGATCATGGCTTTGGAGACCTTCTCGTAGGTCTTTGCATTCCGTTTGTTGGAGCGCAGCTCCGAAAGCACAGACTCCTCGCCCCACACACCGATCAGATCCAAGAGTTCCCGGTCAGTCTATGCCGGGTCCCTCTTTCTATTCAGAGATTACATGAACTCCTCTGCTGGAGAGCTCTGCATTGCTGCCGGTGCTGCTGAGCTCGCCCCGATGTCCAACCACGAAATGAGATTCTAACTGTCCAGAAAGGAAAAGGAATTCAAATTTTCCCGGGTCGTTTCCTGTGTGGCTGCTCAGAGCATCGAAGCTCGGACTGCTGTCCAGAGCGTCAACAGAGTGGTGCACTGTGGGATAGCTCCCGGAGCTACTAAGTTCGATTTGCATCCACACCTAGCCTAATTCGAGCTAGCCATGTCGAATTTAGCGTTACTCCACCTGTCGGGGTGGAGTACCAAATTCGAACTAAAGAGCCCTCTAGTTCGAATTAAATGGCTTCCTGGTGTGGACGGTTGAGCGGTTAGTTCGAATTAACGCTGCTAAATTCGATTTAAAGTCCTAGTGTAGACCAGGCCTGAGAGGGGTTAGAGAGAGCTCCATCTCAAGACTCGGCTGATACAGAATTTAAGGTTGGGAATATATTAATGCCAGTCAACATAATTTTTATGGAAACTAGTCTTGTTAAACAAATTGATTTCATTCACTGGGCCTTAGTTCCAATGCTGGATGGGCAAAGCATTCCTCTTGTCCCAGCCACAGGAGCTCAGAGACAAGCCTCCCAACATCATTATTCCTCCTGCTTTGGCAAAGGGGAGAGGGGTTCGATACTTCGGAACATAACCATCCCTCTGCAACACATTCCACCTTCAGCAGAGAGTGGTTTGGAAATGCAGGAGTTGCATCTCGCAGCATCAACGTCCTGGCAGCAATGGCAGGAGGTTTCAGCAGGACCTTCTCCAGGGAGCATGATCTAGAATTAATGACCCTATGCACTGATTCCTTCCCGGCCTGCAGGAGGTTTTTCTTTGTCCACCCACACCCTAACTGCAAGAAAATTTACCAGCTCTGGGATGGACCTTTGACATAACGGCTGCCACCGCTGCTGCCCCCTGAAGGAAGAAAATCAACACCGGTGGTGCTTTAGCAATAACTTCCCACTTCGCTGGGAGCGCTCTCCCGCTGCTAGAGAGAGGAGTGATGGGAAAACGATGGGGTCAAGGAGAGCAACAGGAGTTGGCTAATGACCAATTAAAGGCGGTTATCAGTGGCAAGAATGGAGACAACACGCAGGAGCCTGCAGCAAATTCAATGTGTAACCCCTCTGCCAGGCTGAATTGATAGCAGCAAGGGCCGGGTTCAATACATAGGGGTCCCTTCCCCACAACGTAATGCAAACCAGCTCGAGCCCCCACCCAGTGACCTGGGAAAATCTTACACACACCCCTGGGCGCCTCGAGGAGGCAGTACTTCCCCTCTTGCAAGCACAGAGTCTTGGTGTAACAGAAAAGGTTTAATTACATGAGATAAACAACAAGCATTAAATTGGGAAAATACCTCAACTAGAGTTCACAGGTCAAACTGTGAGCAAAGACCCACCCCAGCAAATTGGGCTGTGTCCTTCTCTCTGGGCCCTTGAGTCCAGCAACCCCCAAATCACCCACAATCCCAAAAGTCCCACAATCCAAAAGTCTCTGCCCCGGGTCAGTGCAGCCCCAGAGTTCAAGAGTCTCTCTGCAGAGGTCCCCCTCCCCAGCCTGGGTAGAAAGGGGCACCTTACGTGGTTCGGGGCCAACTGCCCTGCCTCTTCGTGGGGTTCTGCTTCCACCAGCCGTCCCCACAAACTGCTCAGTTCCGCTGGCTCTGTGGGCTGCTCCGCTCTGCCAGCTGCTCTGGTCCACCAGCTGTCCTGTGATCTGGTCCGGCCGTCCTCGCGAGCTGCTCGGCTCCACTCCACTCTGCCAGCTGCTCTGCTCCACGGTATTGCTTCCGGCTCCCCCACTCATTAGCACAGTACTCAGTGCTCTCAGCTCAGCAAGTCCAGCTCTTCAGTGATTTCAGCTCATAGTAAGGGAGCCCCAGTGCCAGTGAATTCAGCTCAGTAACCTGTATCTAGATTCTTAAGGGAATCAAAAATTAACTCTAACATTCCACAGTGGAGAGATACATAGGTGGAACTGGTGTTTCTGGCTCACACAAGGAGCTTATAGCACCAAGTACAGATATCTGTCCCCAGCCTCTCTCCTTTCAATGGGTTTTGGAACCCATGTCCCTTGTCTAGCAAGTGCTATTTAGTTGATAATGAAACCCTCTATCATAAGACAGTTTTGTAGTTCCTCATTTACTTAATCAGGGTGACAACATTTCGTTCCTCCTGCCCCAATAACAACGAAATTGGGGGTCCCACAGCTGTGAAAATAACCATCCCATGCTGCTTTGTGGTATGCTAAGTGCGGTGGGAGTGCCAATGCAAATAACTGAAATGCCAGTGCAAACACTTGAAACTTCTTTCTGCACTCCCCATAATTTACCACCAGATGTCAGGGTGGGGCTCATCCTGACTCTGCTTACAAATGGTTATTTCATAAGCACCCTTCTCTGATCTATGCATTAGCACTGCTCCCGCTCTCTCCCGCCCCCCTTTCCCCCAGGATGCAGCTGGCTGGGGACTTTCACACACAATCTGTATTTACAAGAACACTTAAAACTACTCAAGTGTCAGGCTTACAGCACTTCAGCAAACAACTATGATGTTATTAAGTAACACAGGCTGGGGAGTGCGTGTGTGTTAAAAATATAATGTCTACCTTGAGTGTCCCTGTAACCTCCCCTGCCTCGGTTTCCACATCTGGAAAAAAAAAGGTTACTTATGTGAATTGTAACTGTTGTTCTTCAACATGTGTGGACTTCACGTAGGTGTGCACGCACCCAGCACACCAGAGCTGGAGACTTTTGCTTTGACGTATACACAGAGGGGCAGTGCTCGCGCCTTATGGCCATAGCCCCCTCCCCGGCTGTACGAGGCAGCACCGCCCCGACTCCAGTGCAGAGGGGATGGAAGGTGATTGTGGAAACACGTCTGCATCACATCTTGAAGAACAACAGTTACAAGACAGGCAAGTAACTCATTTTTCTTCTTCGAGTAGATGCAGCCATGTATTGCACATGGGTGACTCTCAAGCAGCACTCGCAGGAGGTGGGGCTCAGAGTCTATTTAAACCAGGATGGCAGGCCAACCTTCCCGAAGTCTGCCTCTGCTCTGGATGCTACAATAATCCCATAATGGTTCAGAAAAGTATGTACAGACGACCACGTGGCAGCCGTGCAAACATCCACTATTGAAACATCACTTAAATGCCATCGACGTAGGCTGCGCTCTCGCAGAATGAGCTCAAACCCTTTGAGGGGGCACAGAGCTATTTCATAAGCTGTCTTGATACAGGACGTTATCCCCCTACAGAGAGTCTGTGAAGAGACTGCTTGTCCCTTCACTGGGCTGTGTAAGGCAGAGATGAGGCAAAGCACAAACCGATGTAGTTCTGTCTAGGTAAAAGGGCAGACATTGCCTCACGTGGGAAGACATTACTGCCTCGGGGCTGAATGGGGCTTAAAGAAAGAACCCAGGTAATGCATCGCCCGGTTCGAGTGAAATGGAGACTGCTTAGTGTGCAGCCGCACTGTCACTTTGTGTTAGGAGAATTACATGTAAGGAGGCTCTGCCATCAAAGCCTGCAACTCGCACACTCGCAGATGTGATTGCCACCAGGATCACTGTTTTTTGACCCAAAAAAGAAAAAGACAAGGATGCCCGAGGATTGAACAGAGGTGCCATCAGAGCCGCTAAGGCCAGGAAGGAACTGGTTCTCTCACTGGCGGGTGGAGATGGACTCTTTTGAAGAACCTTGTTACCATGGTTTGGAAAATACTGACCTCCACAGATGGGTACATGAAGTGATAAAATCGACGCCAGATGCACCCTCAACAAGCTAAGTCCCAGACCTGAACATGTAATAGGTACATCAAGACGTCCTGGATATCAGCCAGCTTTGGTGGAACTCTGTGGACCAACGACCATATCAAAAAATGCTTCCATTTGGCCAAACAGGCCATTCTAGTAGAGGTTTTCCTGCTGTTGAGTAGAATCTGCCTCTGAACATTGCTCTTCTTCCTCATTTAACCACAGAGCAGCCACGCTGCGAGATGCAGAGAGCTGAGCATGGGATGCAAAATCTGACCATGATGCTGAGTCAGAAGGTCAGGATGAAGAGGACGGGACATGGGAGGCTGAAAACACAAGAAGGTTGGAGAAGCAACATAGTCTCGGCCATGGCGGAGCAAGGAAGATGACCTTGACAAAGTCCATTTTCAGTTTGAGGATGACGTGAGGGATGATCGGAATCAGAAGGAAAGTATACAGGAGTGCCAATTCCCAACTCAAGTGAAAGGCATTGATGAAGGAGACTGGACTGAGACCCCCCTGGAGAGCAAAACAGACGGCATTTCTTGTTGTCTCTCATGATCGATCATTAGCATGCCCCAAGCTACAAAGATGGACTGAAGGATGTTGTAGGAGCAGCAGTGATCTGTATGTTATGTACAACCTGTATGCTCAAAAGGTCTGTTACACACTCCCCGCCCCCCTTTGTCTCCTCTCCCTCTTTGAATACCTGTGAAGTGGCTTTCCCCCTCCTCCTCCCTCCTGGAATGCTTGTGGGATGAATGGGCTGGTTGAACAGCTGGAAGATCAGAAGAGCTCCCAGGTAGACAAGATGTCTGGGACTCTAATTAAGCAGCGATCACATGCCCGATGCATGGACAATGTCTGAGGTGGAGTGTGACCAACCAGATGTGGCCAAGTCATCTCTTGTCGCAGGCCATGAGGAGCAGGTCCTTAAAAGGGGAAGGGGCCATGTGCTCAAGAGTGCACTCACAAGCTTGTACCTCCCGTGAAGGTCCTTCGCCCGGATCGCCTGGCCAATGGTTCACCGTGTTGCATTCCATCGTGCCTCAGGAAGACTTACCTTCATCACACCCTCCATCACAGCGCTGTGGGACACTTACCTTGAAGAATCCTGACATCTCCAGTGCCATGCCTGTCCTGGGAGCGTGAGTATGCGAGTGAGAGTGTGACACCCCCACCCCCTCTTTTGAGCTTAGCTATCAGTATAATAAACGTGCTGCTTTCTGCCAAACTCTGGTGGGTCATTAGTCCTCCCTAAGCTTACTAGCTGGCCCAATTTCCGGTAACATTAATGGTGGAGAATACAGGCAGCTTAGTGGCGGATTTGACCCAAGAGTAGGGGTCCCCTTGTGCCCCCCAGTGCTCTCTTGGGTGGGTCCAGCTCGAGCCTGCGTGAAAAAGTGGTAGGCTGGCAACCCACCGCAGGGAGAAAAGGACGCCGCTGCTAAGTATGCCACTGTGGGGCAAGGGGAAGAAAAAGGCGCAGCAGCCTGAGCAAGAATACACCCCCCCTTGGGGAGCGGCACCACCACCCGGGGTGCTGTTAGCATGGCTCCAAAAGAAAGGGGCAGACCCCTGGATGCCAGGGGCGGTTCCACCTGGGAGTACAATTCCTGAACTAGAGCTCATATTGGATAAATATGTACTTATATATGGTCCCAATAAGGCGGGACTGGATTATGCAGCCACCTGGCTGCTGTGGCAAGCAGGCTGGCAATGGCAGGAGGCAGAGTCAGCTCGCCACCAAAACAGACTCACTCAAGCACTGATGTAATGAGTTGGAGAAGGAACGGGATATGTGGAAGGCGCAGGCTCTGACTGCTAGCACCCAGGCTCTGACTGCTAGCACCCAGGCGTCTTCCCTGTCTGTAGCTGCAGTACAGGTGGCGGCAGCAGAGGAGCGGGAGTGGGTGGAAGTAGAGAATGCCGCTCTGAGCCAGGCAGTGACCTGCCTGAAGGATCTGGTCCTGGAGGGGTCCGCCCAGGAGAACAGGGTCCAGGGGGCTTATTCAGCCCGGGTCACCACCATTGGGGTGAAAACCCAGGGGGATGTGGGACCATGTGATGATTGGGAGGGGGATATCTGGTGTGCACCGAATCCCCCGGATCTGGACCCCGGATGGCTGGACCACAGACACCATGTTGCAACAGTCCGGAGGGTGGTCCGAAACTATGGGCCTGCGCCCGCAGGGGGCAAGATAGCCCCAAGTACCGGACGCACTGTGGCAGAGACCGAGTTGACTCTCCATGCAAGCAACAGAGTCAGCAAAAACCCTGGGTGGCCCCTCGTGCTCTGGGTTCAGTGGGTGGGCCCGGGACATGGTCACCCTGTGTTTGGGTCATGTACTGAACCTAGCTGAGACCCAATGGGTGTTAAGAGCCACATCCGGGTTGGGAGGAGATTTAGCAGGGGCGGCTCGGCAGCAAGCTGGTCATGCCGCACACAATAGTATCTTTGATATGTTAGCAGGGATGGTGGCTGCCGTGGGGCCGCGCGCATTGTTGGCAGAGTTTGTCTTGGCAACTGCTGCGCCTGGGGAAGACCCCGTCCGGTTCATAGAGAGAATGGTTCTCCTGGCATGTTTGTGTGGCCGGGGTGTGGCTGCCACAGTGGGAGGGCAGGTACCCCAGACCATAGCTCCAACAGCCCTGCCTCCGGAGGAATTGAGGCTGATCGCCCAGGGTCTCCCAGTCCACATACAGCAGGCGATCGGGAGGTGGAGACCCGGGGAACCCGCGGATGTGGAAGTCCTGCTGGACTGCTCTCATTGCCCCACAACCACCGGTGGGCAAGGCTGCTAAAGTGGCGGCAGTAGACTGCAGAAATCCCGGGAGACCAGAACCTCGGTCTGGAACCCACAGGGGGCAGTCCTGCCTGCGGAATAACCTCTGGTGGGCTTTGCTGGAACAGGGGGAGGATATGGACAATTGGCATGGGGAACCCACCAGGGAGCTGATGCTCCGGTGCATGCAGTTGGGGATACCCCTTCCTGCAGGGGAGCATCCCAGCCCCATCAGGAGCACTGCCAGCTGGCTTGGATTGGCCAGTGCAAGTCCTTTAGGGGAGCCCACAGGAGGACAGATGCCCGGAGGACAGGTGGCGAAGGGTAGCCACTCTGTCCCCCAATCGGGGTGGGCGTCTAGTAGTTCAAATGAGGGTAGGAATGACATGCACCCCCTGTGTGGCACTGGTGGATACTGGTGCAGCAGTTTAACTTTTACCTTTTCCCCCCCGAATGTGTGCAAGTTCGGTCAGTTGTGCTGGCTGCTTATGGAGGCCAGGAGGAGAGAGGAACATTGTTGTCAGCAACTAGGTGGGAATTGGCAGATTTGGTAGCTAACCTCTCCTGGGTTCATTCGCGGATGGCAGGCGAAGTTATTCTGGGGATTGATCAGCTCAGAGAGCTCCATTTGGTGGTAGCTTGTGCCAATTGCTGCATGTGGCAGGTCCCTGCAGTGGATTGGGGGGAAGATCTACAAGGAGGGGTCTCTGGAGTGCTAACCCACTCTATGTTGGGGGTGGCAGCTGTGGAGGTTCCAGAGACAGATGAATGGAAAAAGCAGATTCCCAGGGTCTGGGCTAAGGGCAAACACGATTGTGGTCTCTGGAACGGAGAGCCCATTGTCATTCAGGGTCCCCCGGTGCCACCCCAGAAACAAGACAAGTATCCTCCTGAGGCAGAGCAAGCTGTGGGTGAGATATTGGACACCCTGATAGACCAGGGAGTGGTTTAACTACCTCTCCTTTCAACTCCCCCATCTGCAAGGCAGATGGGAAGACCTGGCAACTAACTATAGATTACCGCCAGCTCAATGCTTGCATCCCACAGCAGGCTCCAGTGGTGGCAGACATGGCCGCCTTGTCGGAAAGAATCCCGTCCGAGGCAAAGTGGTTTTCAGTGATTGATTTAACAAACTGCTTCCTTGCCCTGCCCCTGGCTCCAGACAGCCAAGATCGATTTGCCTTTACCTTTCGCAATACCCAGTATACGTTCACCCAGGTTCTCCAGGGATTCCACAGCTCCCCCATGCTAGCCCACCAACCTGTGACTAGCACCCTAGATACCCTGACCCTCTCTGACCAGCCATGGGACTCCGGAGGGAAAATGGGTACACCAGGGACAACTCAAACAAGCAGGGTCTGCCGTGGTGGGAGCACTGTGCTAATTTGTTTCTAAGCTTCTATCTTTCAGCCTCCAACCCAGAACACCAGGAGAGCTGGTAGCAGCTGAAGAGTTATAAAAATACCATGGTTATAGTGTCGCGACAAAGTCTGTGTCCAGTGTTGTGTGTTGCATGTTCTGTGTCTGTCTCTGGTGGGTGTCCTGTGCTAGCACTGGGTCCGGAGAGAGAGGGGATTTTACCCTAGACAGGGTAAATGCCTTTTCCTCTCTCTACTTCCCCCATCTCCAACCAAATTATCAATCACATCCACCTCTGTTCAAAAGACTTTGGTCCCCAATACATCAGGTTTATTTTTTGTTAGGTTCTCTAATAATCATTTTGTTGTTAAGTTTTGTTATTGATACTGATACTCCTACAAATCTTTTTTGTTGTGTGTGGTCAGAGAGGAGGCCATAATTCTGCCAGGGAAGGCACCTGTAACAAGGTCAGGGTGGTACCAAAGTAGAACACAGGGTCTGCCACCAAGACAATGTCTGTGCCAAGGATGTCCTCAGTGCTGGGCCTGGCACTGGCCTCAACTCTACAGTCTGAGGCACAGAAGGACCAGGCTGCTGTGCCGTTGGACTCTGTGTCTCTACGTGTCGGTGGAGGCCATGGCCCCAGCAAAGTCCTGGAGAAGTGGAGAGTCTAGAACAGACAGGGAGAGTAAATCTGCTGCCGCCTGACATGCCACATAGAGACGGTCAGTGCTGTTGTTGATGTCATGGGTACCAGACTAAATGGACACCCCAAGGTTGGTTCCTGAGTCAATGGTCATGGCCTGGTAGCGGGAAGCAGTTTGATGGATCTGCTCCATCCGTGTGCCGAAGAAGGGGTGACATTATGGATGTAATATATCATCTCATTGAAAGGTGACAGGGCCAGGAAGAATGAACTCACAGACTGACCTGACCCATGGCTGAACTTTAACGCCTTGTTAGGAAGATCTGTAAATGAACAGAGCTCTGAAATGCAGCATGCATTGTTAGAGATAGAAGGGGAGCTATTTGCTCAGGTCTTGTGAAGTAAGCAAACAAATCTTGTCTATTGCTATGGCTTTGATTCAAGGATCAAAAAAAAGGAGTATTAATATTTAGGAAGACACTTGAGTGAAATAGTATTATTGTCTATATGTCTCTTTGAAGGTTGTGGTAACCTGTATCTGAACTGTTTAATAGATAAATTACCCTGTACTAATTGCCATGATGTCTGGGAGAAGGAGAGTTAAGCCTATTTTCTCAGGCCAAAAGGCTGCTGGAAATGTATAAAAACCCTGGGGGACAATCCTTCATCTCAGATCTGCTTTGGGTTTCAAGAAGGGGAACCCCTAAGCCATATTGAGATCCCCAGTCACTGACTGGAGTCACCCTGAATACAGTGGAGTCACATCATAGGCGCATTTAACTTACGTGATTTTAACTATACATGCTCAGCAAAACGAAACAAAAAAGAGAAAAATAACAATTTAAATACTGTACCTGTAGTGCAGGCAATTGCGCCTGCCATTCCACTCAATGAGCATTTGACTAGACGCGATTTTCGCCTTACGCGCTGACTTCAGAACCTAACCCCCACATAAGATGCAACCTATGGACTATTTCTAAAAGATCTTTTGGCAACTATAAACTCACCATCTCTGCTATGTATCTGGATCTCAAGAAATTGAACTCAAATCTGTATGTATATTGATCTTTCAACCAACTCTTTCTTGTTTTTTAATAAATTTTAGTTTAGCTAATAAGAATTGGCTGTAAGCATGTATTTTGGGTAAAACCTAATTTATTATTTGACCTGGGTCTGGGGCTTGGTCCTTTGGGATCAGGAGAACCCTTTTTTTTTTTTACTGGGGTGTTGGTTTTCATAACCAGACATCCCCATAACGAGTGGCACTGGTGGTGATACTGGGAAACTGGAGTGTCTGAGGGAATTGCTTGTGTGACTTGTGGTTAGCCAGTGGGGTAAAACCAAAGTCTTCTCTGTCTGGCTGGTTTGGTTTGCCTGGGTGTGCAAAGGGACCCCAGCCTGGGGCTGTGACTGCCCTGCTCTGAGCAATTTGTCCTGAATTGGTACTCTCGGTTGGGTCCCACCAAGGGCAGCATCGGTGCAGGTCTGCACTCGGTTGGGTCCCACCAAGGGCAGGAGGAACGGTGCAGGTCTGCACTCTGTCTCCACATGCGCTGGGATGGCCCCAACTCGTGTTCCCTCTAAGCTGCACGGCCGCCCAAGTGCCAGGCACTGATTAGCAGAGCCCCGCACATCCAGCAATGTGTGCTGAGGCTCCCCTCCCGCCACGCCGCTCTGCTGCCGGCTGCTCCTGTCCTCTGCCTTGGATCCCCGTGCCAGCTGCTCCTGGGACCCTCTTGCTGGCTGTGCAGAGCAGGGAATGGGGGACAGGGCTCAAGATCAGGACAGAGCTGTTGGCAGCTGTTGCAATCTGAACAAGCCTTCTGGTGAGTGCCGCTGATGAGCACAACGTCTCAGACTTCCGCAGCAGCCAGAGCGCGCGCACACGCACACAGAGTCCTGTCTCTCTCTCTCTCTCTCTCACACACACACACATTCACACTCACCTCCCAACACATACTTGTGTTACTGTTGTCACTTCTTGGTACTTCCTGCAATGCACATACATGCTCTGTAATTTTATTCTTTCAAAGGGCTATTTTATAGTTTTTTGACTGGTCTGTACATTTCATAATTTTATTTCTCTCTTGACCTTGAATTTAATTCTTTTGATTAGTGAGTTCTAAAATGCCAAGCCTGTCCTGGCTGGAGTAATTACCTCTGTGATAACCTTTTAAAAATATATATTATGTCGAGGTTTTTTGTTTCCACTGGTGGCTCACAGCCACACATCACCTCGATATCAATGCACATAAAATTCATTCTGCACATGGATGGAAAAAATTAGAGGGAACACTGGTCCCAACTAGTTTTACGGGACTTCCTTTGCGACTCCAAGGAGGATGGGCAGCTCCTCCGGCTCTTGGGGAGACACCAGCACTGGAATGCGGAGCAACCTCAGCCCCTGAGTCCAAGGCGACAGACACAGGCCTCGGTGCCAAACCAGACCTCATGGCCTGCTCAAGAAGGTGCTGCTTCAACCGTAAGTCCCTGGCCACCTGGGTTCTTTTGATGAGCAACTGCTGCTTAGCGTGTCCCTTGCCTAAACACAGCATCCACCTCGTGCGAGGATCACTATTAGCAATTACTACGCGCACTCAACAGCAGTGCTTGAACCCCGGTGAGGACATCACACAGGGCGATAAGTATCCCAACTTCCCAGCTTAACCAACACCATCTAGGGTAGGGCTAGCTATCTAAAAGCTACATACCCGAAGAGGAAAACAGACAGAGAAGGGGAAGTGATAACCACACAGAGCTCTGACTCCAGCCATGCATGGTGAGAAGGAACTGAGGGGGGCTGGGCAGCGCCGCCTCAAATAGCCAGGGGAGGGCAAAAGCACCGGCCCCACAGGTACTGCTAGGCAAAGTTCTCCAACTCCAATGCACTGGGCACACACATGCCTGTGTGGGTGGAACGCAGCTGAACCTCCCTGAAGAAGGGGACAGCATTTACTCCCCTCATACGGTGCTGGGGGGGCTCATCTGTTTGCAAAGCTCTGAAATCCTTCACTGAAAGATACTAGAAATATGCAAAGCATAACTGCCTTTTGATTTCCATTCCACACTGAGAATCTAAATCCCGCCTCCTCCTCAGGCTACAACGCAGGCGGCGATCAAAGGAGAAGGCTACAATGAAGAGATCACACGAGTGAAAAAAAAATTGTTTTATTAAACAGCAAGAGAAAACCCCAAACCAAAAGAAATGTCCATTTGGGCCTAGCATGGGTGCTGCACTCCCGCAGCCAACAGCACTAGTTCATATTGAAGGCAAAACTCAAATTCATGGCAAAGCAGTGCTGGATTCGCTATGGCTTCTGGCTGACCGTGGGCCCCGCTGTTGCGAGGATGGATGGGCTGGCCAGGCTGCTGCCCAGCGTTATAAGTGTGGTGCCAGTCCCAGCCGGAAGCATGCCCTGTGGCAGCAAATGTCTATTAGCCAGAGTCTCCCTGGTGTGGATGATGGTGCTGCCATTGTCCACCACAGAGGGCACCTTCCCCAGGGTTTCCACTGACCCGAGGGTGTGGCCGACCTTCTCCACCCTGCGCCCCAAGGGCCCGTCGCCCTTCGCCGCCAGCGTGGAGGTCAGGATGACAGTCTTGGTCGTGTTCTGCAGGATGGGCCCCACTTTGGAATGCACCAGGCTGCAGGGCGGGCTGGCCGGCGTTGCAGAAGTGAAGGTCACGGCACTGTGGGGCGAGCTGGTGGAGGGGGGCGAGCAGGCAGACGAGGAGGGCGTCTGGATCCCCACAGGTTTCAGGGGGGCACCAGCAGCCTCAGCCATCACGGACTTGGTGAGCGCAGACAGCTTGGCGTCTGACATGACATACAGCATTTTCATGGGGCTGGTGGCGGTCACTGCGGGGACAGAGGGACAAAGACAGCTTAGTGTCCCCTGTGCTTTCCACTGTCTCTACAGGCCAAGCCCACAGCAGCTGGGGCAGAGTAACCAGGGTGTGAGCTGTGCATTGCTCAGTGGGCAAGTTACTTTGTAAACCACGGTATGTGCACAGGTCATCCCCAGAGCCAGCCTACACCCCCATAACAGCAAGCGCCCTGGCATGCTGCGGCCCCCCAGGACACTTGGCACAGCACACTAGTACGACGTCCTGAGTTCCAGACCAGGGACCACCTATGCCAGCTGCAGATCCAGAAGCAGCCAAGGATCCGAAGTAATCCCCAAACTGCAACCCTCCTGGATAAGAGGAGGACAGGTCTCCCTCAATAAAGGGAGCAGAAACTCTCCTGGCCCACACTAGCGCCTTCCAGCCCACACAGAGCACCTCTTGTCTGGGCCAGGTTAAGCTCCAGCCATGAAATCAGTGCTCTCCTAGCGGCTGCGCTGCTCCCTGAGCTCCTGGGAACCCCCACAGCAACACGCACTATGCGACCGGGGGTACCAGTGCTCAGGCCCTCCATCTGGAGGATGGAAATCACAATGCTAGTAGACAACAGCTGTGACCGATACCCAGCACTGGCATGAAGGTTCGCCTGCCTTGCCCTGATGTCCTGGTGCTGATTCTGACTGGGGTAGCGCTCCAGAGACAGAATTGCCACCACGACAGTGGCTCTCATCCTTAACTCACAGCTTGTCCTGCACTGTGTCCTTCCATCAAGCTGATCAGAACATAAAAATGGCCCTACTGGGTCGACCAAAGGTCCTTCTAGCCCAGTATCCTGTCTTCTGACAGTGGCCAATGGCAGGTGCCCCAGAGGGAGTGAACAGAACAGAGAATCATCAAGTGATCCATCTCCTGTCGCCCATTCCCAGCTTCTGGCAAACAGAGGCTGGGGACACCATCCCTGCCCATTCTGGCTAATAGCCATTGCTGGACCTATCCTCCAAACTTATCTAGTTCTTTTTTGAACCCTGTTATAGTCTTGGCCTTCACAACATCCTCTGGCAGGGAGAGTTCCACGCTCACTGCTTGTCTCCCACGGGGGACAGGGAAACCACCGGATTCCCGTTGATCACGGCAGGCTTGTAGGAGGGAGGATGACGAGGTCTTTTCCCCAGCGATTACGCCAAAGCTACATGTATTGCACAGAACCCATGACCAGCAGTGACTGGTTCATCTCATTCACTGGCCTGAACACTGAGCCACACTGGCCTGCATTAGCTGAGCTCTAAGCAAAAGCCCTGTTAGCACAGGTCACGGTGCCTTCAGCTCCGCCTTGAGGAGCAGAGGTGTGAGGAGGTAGGAAAAGCTGCTATGGAGGCTACCCACATTCTAGCCACACACAAACCCCAAGAGGCAGCTGAGACCGCCAGAGTAAGGTCTACTTGGGGTTCCTCAAAGGAGCGGCAGAAGTGCAAATGTACGGCAGCTCTAATGCTGGAGGAAGCAGGAAAGATAGGAGCTCTTGCACAGACCAGAGGGAGCGGGGTACTCAAAGGAGGTTAGGCCAGGCAAGGACTGAAACTGAGGTCAGCTGCAGAGTGGAAGGGTCAGATTCATGCCCCCATTACTAAGCAGTGGCCCTGACCTCTCCCACTGCACAGCACACTCCTCTGGTGCATGCCTTTGGGGGCCCAAACAGCCTGGATTTGCCCAACACCAGGTCCCCTTTCATATGCAGGTTCAGGAAAAGCCCTTACTGCGGATCCACTGTCCTTCAAACCCTTGGCAGCAAAGTGGCTACACAGAGAACAGCTCCATGGCTGGAGCACAACACCCCTGTTCTTCAGCACTGATCATGTCCAGCAGGCGTGCTGCGTCTTCCAGCCAGTGATGTCAAAGCACCTCCGAAGCTGATCAGCAGGCAGGGATAGTCTTGTGGTTAAGGCACAGATCGTCAAGTCAGGAGACCTGGGTTTTAATCCCTGCTCAAGCTGGCATGTCTCACCTTTGGCAAGTCACTCAGCTCCTGGGGCTCAGCTTCCCTGTCTGTACTGCCCAGAAATGGTTGGGAGACTTAATTAGTGTTTGTGAAGCACTCTGAGATCACTGGATGTAAACCTGCTGTAGAAATGCAGAGTAGTATATATGCAGCTCATTTCACCATCAATCCAAATGTAGCCACCTCTGGGTGGGACTAGAGCAGCTGTTTAGCTCAGAGAGAGAACAAGATGACTACAGCCAATTAAAATCGCAGGGAGGGGACATTCAAATGAAAACCAAGTTTACATTTGGCCAGGATTCCAGAACTATTTCTATCGTTGTGAAAAGCACTACAGATGCTAGAAAGGCCACAGCTGAGGTCCTATCCATCTCAACAAAAGACGGCATCTCTGGCAGCAGTAGGCTGGGGCATTATCTCAACCCTAGCTCATGGGTCACACCAGCACCTTCCAGCCAGGGAATGCAAGCTTGTGCCCAGGGAGGACATGCTGCGTCTTACAAGGAGGCAGCTAGCTACATTACCTTTACAGCAGCCGGCCAGGCTGTATGCCAGCACTGGGGTCAGATTCACAGGGAGCAGAAGTGCTACAGTGGCAATTATCTGGGACAAGATGAGCCCTCCTCCCCCACCACCTGACCTCCGCCCAGGGGATCTGATCTCTTTGAGGCCAGGAGGCAGGATCTGGTGGAGTGAGCTCCAAACACATGAATGCTGTTGAGTGAGGAAGTGTCCTGCAGGTGCTCAACCCCTGGCTAGGTGTCCTGACTGCAGGTCCCCATAGCCATTGCCTTAACACAGGAACAGTCTCATGCCACAAGGACAGGACCCTGAATGGTGCCCAGCTCAGCACCCCTGGCATGCTGGGATGTGCCTAAGATAAGGGCACTTACAGGCTCATCTGGGAGCACAAGGCCTGACACAGAGAAAGCTAGAGTTTGACTTACCCTGCTCCTTTCAGTGACTCAGGGTACTAGGAATCAAGGCCAGGGCACCTGCATGCCACCAGCGATCCCAAGGATCAGGAGCAACGTTACCCCCTCCCCACCATCACAAACACATCACACAACTCACCAAATTCACTATGAGAGTGGCACTCTCCTTCCTCTGAAGCATCAGTTTGGGGCCACCACTGGAGGCAGGGCACCAGTGAAGTTGAACCAACAGGTCTGAGCTGGTATGGAAAATCCTAGACTGCACTGTTGAAAAGCATCCCCTTGTCTTTCCATCTCTCACCCCCCCCCCCTGTTTTGCTTGTATTTCCCGGTTGGGCTGGGGTTTATTTCGACCGTAAGCTCTGAAGAGCAGCGGCTGTAGCTGCTGTGTTTCTCTGGAGCTACTGCAGTTCCGGCCACTAAACAACCAACCAAGAATACACTGACGCTGCTACTGGGTTAACAGTCATCCAGGGCCGCTAGCGACACAAGAAAGCTTTCTGCAAACAACCACGGTGGGCCTCTAGCCAAAGTACAAATAGCAAAGAGAAACACTACAAGGTAAGAGAGAAAAAGAAAACAGCATTTTCCCACTTCCTTGTTGATCTCAGTGGGAGAACTGCTGGGGTTTGAGGTATGCCGTGATTCTAGCCTGCAGGCACTGGGAGATCATTAGAGTTCTCCATTTACTTACACCAGTTTTGCATGAGTGTAATGCTATACACGTCGAAAAAATTAGTCCTGACTTACACCTTCTATGTGAGAGAAGAATCTGATCCTTATGTTTACTGCTGAAAGTACCAGGCACCAGCCTGTGCAGAACAGCAGGGATTTCCAAGCGCTCCAGAGCTGTTTGCTTAGACCCTAGTCCTTTGAGAAATCTGGCAGACAATGAAACAGCTCCATTGTTTCCAAGCGGAGCTCTGTCCAGTCTGCTCATTTCGCCCAGAACGCTTATCATCCATTTGCCTCCAGAGCTTTTCTCTTCACTTTGAAACCAACAGGAAAGACAGACTCAAACCAACCATGATGCAACTTTTTTTACCAAAGCATTTCAAGGATACAATAGACTGCAGCTTGGTTGTGTGGATTTGAGTTCTCCCTGGGCAGTTGCAACAGACACACTTACTGAGCTGCAGTGGGTTGGATCCCTTCTCCCTAGTCTAGGTCAACAATAACACACAGCAGGGAGAGCTGCTGGTGTGGAAAGCACAGCTATAGGGCAGCCAGTCACAGCCAGCAGAAATGCAGAACCTGAGCAGTCTGCAGCTTTAGGCCATGGAGTTGAACTTAAAATAACTATCTAGGCTTTTGGGCTAATGGTCTCAGTTACACGATGCTACATCTTCCCCTTGCGCTGTCACGCCCAATGACGTGCACACACGTACTCAAAGAAACCAGTTAATAGGGAGATTGTGACTTTTCAAAACACCAACGAGGTAGTTGGGTGTCCTGGCGATCCAGCCACACCACCACAGCAACCCTGCGAGTCACCAGGCAGGCACGGCTCCAGCCCTTCCTCCACACTGACCCCAAGGCCTGGCTGCGTGTGCCCCAGAACTGCCATGCGCCTCACCTACAGGTGGCGTTGCTGCAGAGGTCAGGTGGGACGCGGGGTCAGCAGGAGCCGTCTCTATGCCAGCCTGAGCTTTGCTGAGTTCCATCTGAGACAGCAGCTTGCCAGGAGGGGCGCCACTGGAAGCTGGGGTGCTCAAGTTCCCAACTGCACCATCTGGAGCCTGAAAGGGTTAAAGTAATTGAGACCCAACGGAACTACCAAGCAGAGCAGCAAAAATTCACAGCACCCACAGGAGCTCGAAGAGTGTGATGCAGAGCGAGGAATGCCGTCCGGCCCTTAGCTAGCGGGGCTCTCTTTCCATTGCCTGTAACCCCTCTCAGCAGCTGGAAATTCAAATCCACTTCTCTACGTCTTTTAACCTTTCCTCTACGGCTCTTTTCCCTCCCTCTGACCAGTTACTTGTCAGCTGGAGGACTCTGTGGAAGGAGACAAAGTTCTGCAAAGACCTTCATTGCAATATCCCCATCAACCTTTGGGAGGGCAAGTTCAGCAGAGGTGACTGTGTCTTACCTAAGGCCTTATTCCCACCTCCACCCGTGACTCCATGGGTGACCTCGGGCAAGTCATTTCCCCACTCTGGGCCTCGGTTTCCCAGCTGTAAAATGCAGATAATACTGACCTATGTCCCTGGGGACTTGTGAGGCTTAATAAGAGATTCTGAGCGCTCAGGGATCCTCTGATGAAAGCAACCACCTGCTGTTACTATTGGTATACTGCCAAGAGCACAACACGATTGGAAGCAGCATTTTCACATTCACTTCTGCATCAGAAGAGCTCTCTGCCGGGCCGTGAAAGATGCATGAGATCCCTTGGACATTCAGCCTGATGTCTGTGCAGAGCCCGTTCAGTGGGAGACCTCAGTAAAGACGTCTAACCTTCCCCGCGCATTCCAGACACTAACCAATTAGGGGATTCTTAAAAGGTCTATTAGGTATTCAGCTCATGGCTGCACTGTTCCATCCACATCCAGATTCACCCGCTTGCATTCGCTTCAATGATATGTCTAGACTGGAATTAATCAGCTGCCAGTTAACAAACGCGTTGGTACATGCTATATGGAAATCTGCTGCCGTGAGCTGTGTCCAAACGAACGTATACAAAAGTGGTGGCTGATTCGAGTTACCCCCACTGCAAACAAACCCTCAGCGAGTGGGGGAGGTGTTTGCCCCTTGATCCCATCTCAGAGTGGGCTTGCTTCCTCCAAGAAGCCCCACACTAACCCACGCCACATCTGTCAGACCAAACCTTCCCCCGGGGCTTGGCAACTGTAGCAAGGGATCCCAAAGACACCACGGAGTCCATTCTCCAGCCCCCCACCAGGCACATGACCATTAGCAGCCCTGTTCCACAGAGAGGGCAACAGAGACACCAAGAGACTTGGGCAAGGTGTCTCAGCAGGTCAGCTGCCGAGCCAGGAATAGAATCCAGGAGATCTGCACTTTAATGAGATGACCCATTCCTCTAAGGAGCGCACACCCTGTGCACTGCAGCTCACACCCAGGTGCAGTTAGCCTGCTAATAGCATCCCGTATCTGTTGTGTCTGATGAGAAACCTAGGACAGCCTCTCTCACTAAGAAGAACTTAGTGTTTGCGAGGAGCCTAGGTAACAAATGGAGGAACTAGAGTTACTGGTGCAGGAAGTGAAACTGGATATTATAAGGATAACAGAAACATGGTGGAATAGTAGTCACAACTGGAGTATAGGTATTGAAGGGTATGTGCTGTTTAGGAAAGTCAGAAATAAAGGCAAAGACAGAATCTGTCTGGGCAAAAATCACATTGGGGAAGAAAGCTACTAGAGCCTCCCCTGGGATAGTGCTTGGGGTGTGCTACAGACCGCCGGGATCCAATATGGATAGAGACCTCTTTAATGTTTTTAATGAAATAAACACTAATGGGAATTGTGTGATCATGGGAGACTTTAACTTCCCAGATATAGACTAGAGGACAAGTGCTAGTAATAATAATAGGGCTCAGATTTTCCTGGATGTAATAGCTGATGGATTCCTTCACCAAGTAGTTGCTGCACCAACAAGAGGGGATGCCATTTTAGATTTGGTTTTGGTGAGTAGTGAGGACCTCATAGAAGAAATGGTTGTAGGGGACAACCTTGGTTCAAGCGATCATGAGCTAATTCAGTTTAAACTAAATGGAAGGATAAACAAAAATAGATCTGTGACTAGGGTTTTTTATTTCAAAAGGGCTAACTTTAAAGAATTAAGGAAATTAGCTAGGGAAGTGGATTGGACTGAAGAATTTGGGGATCTAAAGGTGGAGGAAGCCTGGAATTACTTCAAGTCAAAGTTGCAGAAACTATCAGAAGCCTGAATCCCAAGAAAGGGGAAAAAATTCATAGGCAGGAATTGTAGACCAACCTGGATGAGCAAGCATCTCAGAGAGGTGATTAAGGAAAAGCAGAAAGCCTACAAGGAGTGGAAGATGGGAGGGATTAGCAAGGAAAGCTACCTTATTGAGGTCAGAACATGTAGGGATAAAGTTAGAAAGGCCAACAGCCATGTAGAGTTGGACCTTGCAAAGGGAATTAAAACCAATAGTAAAATGTTCTATAGCCATATAAATAAGAAGAAAACAAAGAAAGAAGAAGTGGGACCGCTAAACACTGAGGATGGAGTGGAGGTTAAGGATAATCTAGGCATGGCCCAATATCTAACCAAATACTTTGCCTCAGTCTTTAATGAGGAGCTTAGGGATAATGGTAGGATGACAAATAGGAACGAGGATATGGAGGTAGATATTACCACATCCGAGGCAGAAGCCAAACTCAAACAGCTTAATTGGACGAAATGAGGGGGCCCAGATAATCTTCATCCAAGAATATTAAAGGAACTGGCACATGAAATTACAAGCCCATTAGCAAGAATTTTAAATGAATCTGTAAACTCAGGGGTTGTACCGTATGACTGGAGAATTACTAACATAGTTCCTATCTTTAAGAAAGGGAAAAAAAGTGATCCGGGCAACCACAGGCCTGTCAGTTTGACATCTGTAGTATGCAAGGTCTTGGAAAAAATTTTGAAGGAGAAAGTAGTCAAAGACATTGAGGTCAATGGTAATTGGGACAAAATACAACATGGTTTTACAAAAGGTAGATCGTGCCAAACCAACCTGATCTCCTCCTTTGAGAAGGTAACAGATTTTTTAGACAAACGAAATGCAGTGGATCTAATTTACCTTGATTTCAGTAAGGCAACTGATACAGTTCCACACGGGGAATTATTAGCTAAATTGGAAAAGATGGGGATCAATATGAAAATTGAAAGGTGGATAAGGAACTGGTTAAAGGGGAGACTACAACGGGTCATACTGAAAGGTGAATTGTCAGACTGGAGGGAGGTTACTAGTGGAGTTCTTCAGGGATCGGTTTTGGGACCAATCTTATTTAATCCTTTTATTACTGACCTTGGCACAAAAAGTGGGAATGTGCTAATAAAGTCTGCAGATGACACAAAGCTGGGAGGTATTGCCAATACAGAGAAGGACCGGGATATCATACAGGAAGATCTGGATGACCTTGTAAACTGGAGTAATAGTAATAGGATGAAATTTAATAGTGAAAAGTTCAAGGTCATGCATTTAGGGATTAATAACAAGAATTATTGTTATAAGCTGGGGAGGCATCAGTTGGACGTAACAGAGGAGGAGAAGGACCTCGGAGTATTGGTTGATCACAGGATGACTATGAGCCACCAATGTGATATGGCTGTGAAAAAAGCTAATGCGGTTTTAGGATGCATCAGGCGAGGTATTTCCAGTAGAGATAAGGAGGTGTTAGTACCGTTATACAAGGCACTGGTGAGACCTCATCTGGAATAGTGTGTGCAGTTCTGGACTCCCATGTTTAAGAAGGATGAATTCAAATTGGAACAGGTACAGAGAAGGGCTACTAGGATGATCCGAGGAACCTGTCTTATGAAAGGAGACTCAAAGAGCTTGGCTTGTTTAGCCTAACCAAAAGAAGGCTGAGGGGAGATATGATTGCTCTCTATAAATATATCAGAGGAATAAATACCAGGGAGGGAGAGGAATTATTTAAGGTCAGTACCAATGTGGACACAAGAACAAATGGATACAAACTGGCTATCAGGAAGTTTAGACTTGAAATTAGACAAAGGTTTCTAAGCATCAGAGGAGTGAAGTTCTGGAACAGCCTTCCAAGGGGAGTAGTGGGGGCAAAAGACATTTCTGGCTTCAAGACTAAGCTTGATAAGTTTATGGAGGGGATGGTATAATGGGATAGCCTAATTTTGGAAATTAATTCGTCTTTGACTACTAGCAGTAAATATGCCCAATGGCTTGTGATGGGATGTTAGATGGGGTGGGATCTGAGTTACTACAGAGAATTATTTCCTGGTTGTCTGGCTGGTGAGTCTTGCCCACATGCTCAGGATTTAGCTGATCACCATATTTGGGGTTGGGAAGGAATTTTCCTCCAGGCCAGATTGGCAGAAGCCCTGGGGGGTTTCACCTTCCTCTGCAGCGTGGGGCACTGGTCACTTGCTGGAAGATTCTCTGCACCTTGAAGTCTTTAAACCATGATTTGAGGACTTCAATGGCTCAGACACAGGTTTGATACAGGAATGGGTGGGTGAGATTCTCTGTCTGTGTTGTGCAGGAGGTCAGACTAGATGATCATAATGGTCCCTTCTGACCTTAAAGCCTATGATTGTATGAACTTGGCCCCCACCCCGACAGACTGTGCTCTTTCCCTATTGCCAGCCTAATTCTCCCTGATTACTAAAGTGATTTTCCAACACAGAGCAGTTTTCTGAAGTAGCCCAGGCAGTGCTTGACTTGCAGGATATTCTGCAGACCCAAGAGCCTCTCTGCTTGATGGTACTCGAGCTGATTTTGACACTATTCGTTTAAATGGGTTTATCCAAACTGAGACAAAATGTTGTTTAAAAAGTCTTGCAAACTGCAACACCCAGTGGCCAAACAGTTTATTGCTTTGCCAGAAACCCAGGTCCAATTCCTTTGGTCAGAAGGGTCTAGACTGCTATGGAGGCAGAGGCTCAACTCCATAACCCCTAGCACTGATGGGCTCTGAAGGAAGCAGATACCATCCAGATACCCTCCTCCACGAAGGCTGGGGCTGCTATCACAGAACGTGTCAAGGCAAGACGAATCTTGGACCGGGGCGGTGTCCTGAGCACTGGCACCTGAACTTTAAAGAGAAGAAGGGCTGCAATCTGCTCCATTTTAGACAAGCTGGAGCAGACACTGAAGGTCCTTAGAAGTTGCTAGCATGGCCTGTGCTGGGCAATACATGGGTACCCTGATTGAAGTGGCTCAGGCACCTCCCTCACAATGCTCTGCCAGCACAGATCAGGCAGGGTTGGCGTCAGTATGTTCACTAACACTATATAATTCAATACAGGTTCGGCGGCCAGGATCCTGGTCTGGGAGGCAGGAGACCTGGGTGCTTTTCCCAGCTCCACCACTGCTCCACAATGCAACCTTGGGCGGGTCCCGGTCACATCCCTTCCAGGATCCAGCTGGAAGCTCAGATCTCCAGCTACGTTTGCAGGGCTGGCAATTAGGGAAAAAACATCTTTTTAGCAAGTGTGATCTGGAGTCCATGCCACTCGCAGCCCCACAATGCTCATTTCTCAGAGTATAGCTGCACCCAGCAGGAGAGGACCAAAATAGAAGCCAATGGTTCAAATGAGGGTATAGAGTCCCAACACAGTTGGCACTTTCATGTTAAATGCACCCAAGCATCCTACTGCTTCACCCCTGCTGCACAGACAGACACGTCCACTGAGTTCTCCATGCTGACTCCGGCTTTTCCTTGCATGCCCCCCCCCTCCCACCACACATACACTCAAAGCCACTCAGTGCAGAGTAGCACCGCACTACGTTTCTCACACTGAAGCTCAGCTCCTGTACATGCTACCCAACTCCTTCCGATGGCTAAAGCCAATAGAGAACCTCAGACAACAAACAAACCCAGTGTCCTGAGCAAACACCAACAAGTCACGATCCCCTTCATCTTCCAACAGCACTGGTCTCCACTATCAACCCTTGTGATGCCAGCATTAACCATGTGCCACTGGGACTGCGTTTTCTATTATTTAACTAATACTGAATCCTGAAAACATTCATCCCATCTAGATTCCAACTATAACCCAGACAGGGGACACTGGCCCAACAGAACTGCCTTCCGAGCAAATTTTTCATAGATTCCAAGGCCAGAAGGGACCATTGTGATCATTTAGTCTGACCCCCTGTAGAGCACAAGCCAGAGACCTGCCCACAGCCATTCCTAGAGCAGATCTGTTAGCAAACATCCACTTTTGATCTCCATCACAACCCTTGGTAAGCCGTTCCAAGAGTTAATTACTCTCGTTGTTAAAACATTACGCCTTATTTCCACAGGGGCTGTAGTGCAAGAACTAGCGAAGCCCCCGTAATCAGGTGAAACCCTGGGGCAGTCCAAAGCTTTAGCCCTAGGACAGGTGCAGGCTGCCCTTCTCAAAGGCGGCCAAGTGTCCAATTCCCAAGGACTTTCTACTCCCTTAGACAGCCCAGCTGTATTGGGAAAATGGCCTTTGTTCTTTGTGTTATTTCCCGTAGTCTTTTATCAAGGTGCTCTTACTACAAAAAGGTGCTATCGAACAGAATTACACATTCTAATGGCAAATGTAAGTCAATTACATTAATGGATAGAATTAGAGCAGTTGCTGAAATACATAACTCATGACATTTTGTTTCTAAAAGAACTCTCCATGGACACAACACAATTAAGCACTGCCCTAAACACACAAACCCAACAATGTAAGTCAAACTCACAGCTTAGAATTAAGCCTCCAGCCTCACCTTGTAACAACGCCTGGAGTTAATCTATGCCTGGAAATGTCATGGGTTTGTCAGACTTTCTAATATAGTTATTGTTCTGCCACATTGTTTTAGGGTGCCTCTAAGCAGGTAACAAAGTAGAAAGGAAAACATGCTATTTCTGATCACTTCTTCAACCAGCCTTGGAAAAACAGAGACTGACTCAGGTTTACACAAGGAGATTTTGACCTACAGGACAACAGAACAAGATGCAACTCTGACAGACTGATCTTCAGCACTGGGAGAGGATTTATGGTGACGGCACACGTCACATGAAGAGCTATTATCGCCATCTCTATATTCCCTTCAAGAGATTCAGCCTTGACACAGAGATACTAACTCTGGAGACACTTACAGGCCATGTCATGCCAGCAAAATGACTGAAACCGACACTGAATAGAGAGGCGAAGGGACCAGGTGCTCCCACTTCCCGACAAGCTAGAGAACAGCTACCAAGCATTTACAAGGCACATTGCAGGAATGTCTCTGTGTGGAAATTACTGATTAAAAAAATACAGTGCAGATCCTTATGTAACAGGAAACAGGCCCAGGACTTAGAGACACTTAATGTACCACTTCCACTGATGGAGCCTGAGGGCGGCTTCCAGCGAAACCCTCTCCCACATTTGAGGGCTTCAAGTGGCTCAGAAGTTCCTTCTCTCTGAAGTCCCACAATGATGGAGCAATGCAAAGCCAAAGCGATTTCTCTGCCCCCACTTCTTTGGGGCTCCCAGCTGGAGGCAGCCATGGGTCACAGTAACTGCTCTGAGAGGAGCAGGCTTCAAACTGGACAGCTCAGAGTCCCCAGTCACAGTCTGCTCTCCTGCATCCTCTATGGCAGGGCCTTCTGCACGGAACTTGCATTAGCAACACCAAAAACAGGGAAATCGACTGTGCAATAAGAAAGACACCATCACAGTCAGGAGAAACATTTTCCCCCAGGATCCTCATCCTCCAGCTCCCGAATGCAGGGAGACCAACTGGCATCAGCTTTTGGTGCCAGCGTGGTCCGAATAGATCTCTGTTTCCATTCCTCATCAAGTACTGACAAGCTGAGGTTGTCTCCTCAGCAAATGTCATTCCTGCCTGAGTTTCCTGCTTGAGCCCTAGGTGCCAGGCCTCCCTGACATGGTTAAAACGGGGTGAAGAAAGCACTGGTGAAGGGAGCCGGGGGAAATTCAACACAGGGCATTTTGGAAACACGCTATTAGAGTTGAGCCCAGGGCAGCTTCGTCCATCCCCTTCTGCCATGTCACTTTCACGGGGGACTCTGCAGAGAAGTCTGCGTGTTTAGTATGAAGTGTGGTTCTGCGGGCTGGCTCAGGGAATGTCTATGCAGGAAATGCTACAGCGGCACAGACGCAGCGCTGCACTGGGCTGCTGCTGTGTTCACATTCACTAGAGTGACAGAAGCGGGTCTTCCAGCGCCGTAGTAAACCCACCTCTTCTGTCGACTAGTGGTGTCTACACCGGGGCTTGGGGTGGCTTAATTACATTAATTACACAGGATGTGAAATTTTGTAGTGTTGAACTTAAGGCAACATAGACCAGCCCTCAGTAACCAACTTCCATTTCCCCAGGTCTTGCTGAGCCCTCCCCCAAAATCTCCCCAGGAAGCAGCCTGAGTTTGAATCATCTAGATTCTATACTGAAAATCCTGTGTCCACCTCAATGTCTGTGCAGCACCTGGCACAACAGGGCCTGTCACTGTATTTAAGGATTAGAATAAGGAAAATAATATAAAACAGAGGAAACAAATCAACCAAATACAGAAGCCTTGGCGTGCTGCTAATCCCTTTGCTCAGCCCACAGAAAGTGACAGACTCTGTAATACTGCAGTAAATACGTCCCTCTCCGGTCCAGGTAAATAATGGGCACTATTTTCAAACAGCTCTTTGACAGACCTTTAATCAAATACCAATTTGTTATGAAGGATCTTTGCAGGAGCCCATGCCAGCGACCTGTAATTCAGAGGGGTATCTTCCTACATGTTCCTGTGTCCAATGGTAGTTTTCAGGAACTACCTCAACAGCTGAAGTTAAACTCAGACCTGACTCTTCCACAGATGCCTTGTAAAAATGTTAACAACATCATTTGTGTCTCTCTCGGCTTTCAGAGAGATCTGAAATCTCACCCAAGATCTCTCTAGTCTTTGCTACTTTTTTCCAAGTTTTTGAGGTGGTTCCCAACTGGCTTGAGGGCTCTTGGTGTCCCTTTTAGACCTCCAGAAGCACCACGTTCACACACACACGTGGGAACTTGGACTGTCTTGCCCTTATATATGGTCGGAGCCCAGTAATTAATTGGTTTCTAAGAGTCTGAGTAAAACCCAAACCTCAGCCAGGCAGGCCATAAAGTCTCTCAGTCTCACAAGGACCACGGTGCAGGCCCTCTCCTGGCCCAGTCACACCTTCCTCGCCCTGCAATTTCCCTATGTCAAAAGACACAACGGAGAGGCAGACCCAGGTTGCTCTAGCCCTGACATAGGCCTTCAACACCAGCACCCTGCGACGCAGCATCTGACGGGGGCAGCTGAGCTCGTCAGGAGGGTTTCACACAATCCGTTCATATTCTCACTTGGCTCCTGCACTTCAGCAGTTTGCAGAGCAGGGCCTAAAGGCCAGGCCTGGCTGTCACAGAGTCAGCCCTGGGGCTCAAGCGGGAGCAACTTGTGCTGTGGGGCTGAAGGCCTTAGGGTTCTGGTGCAGCCTGGGGCACAGGTCACTTGCAGATTTACACTAGTGTCAATGGATGAAGTCTCTGTAACTTGACGTGTTTAAACCGTAATTTGAGGCCATCAGTGACTCAGCCAGAGTCAGTGTAGATGATCATGATGGTCCTTTCTGACCTTACAGTCTGAGTCCTGGTGCATGGGCGGCAGGAGAGGGCAGCATGAAGGAAGCTGTGGAGAATATGCATGGGCTTGTGTCCCTCTCTGGGTATATATTGCATTATCATCTGTGCTGGAATTATGCTCAAGGCGCCTGGTATTGGTTTCAAATATATGCTTCTGTCTCCCCCAGTTCCAGTCTCCTCAGAGCAGCCAGAAGGGATTGAGAAAGAAGATGTGCGAATGCAGCTGAAGAGACATCAGACCCCCAGCCCGACACATTGCAGCAAATCCTCCAAGCGAGCCAAAATCAAGGTGACCATTGTCTCCCACGGGGAAGCTGCTGGCACGGGGAATGGAGCGCCCCTTGTTGCACAGCCGGAAAGTGAGTCCCCGTTCCAGAACTGCTCTTTTAACCAGAGACATTTACATTCAGTGACATTTACATGGAGAGCAGGTAGTTGGTGTGTCCCAGGCCAGCTCTGGGTATGAGGATGTGTCTGCTAACAAAGATGGAGCTAAAAGGGTAGGAACCTTCTTTTTTAAGGATTTAGACATGGCAGGCAGTCTAAGTGGTTCCAGGTGCCAGCGACTGGGTGCTCAGTGATGCTTGAGGAATGCTGAGGATTGAAGTCCCTTAATAGATACACAGCAGAGCCTATGGCATAAGCTTCGGTTCTAGAGAGTCATTCAAATTGCATGTGCCAGGGTGAAAGGCCGTGTGTGTGGGGGGCAAAAAGAGGTTTTCCCTCCGTGTATGACATTGCACAATCTACTGAGTTGGGAGGGAGGTGATCTTTTCACTTTCCTCTGAAGCTTCAGGCCATTGCTGGACACAGGATGCTGGTCTTGAGGGACACTCGGTTTGGTTCAGTTTTGTAAGTCTGTGGCTTGCTTAAGTGTCCCTCCTACCCTGATGCCGTAGAAGTGACAACAAAGGACTCCCAAAAAGGTTGGAATCTTTCTGCAAAGATCTCATCAGGGACCCGCTCCTGCCATAAAGGGAGGACCATGTTGGGATTTGATGTTGGCTCCCACTGGAAGAATCTTTGTGTATTCTCGGTATAGAATAGTTTCCTGCTCTGCTGATCCCCTTTGGGCATTGCAACGGCCTGTCAAATACACCTTTTATATGTACATGTGCAAAACCCAACTCTTCTCCAGTCTTCTCCCGGGTTAGGAAAACCCTGCTGTGATGTGAGTTGCAACCTGGTGAGCTGAAGTCCAGAGAGAGGCCTTAGGGTTCTGGTGCAGCCTGGGGCACAGGTCACTTGCAGGTTTACGCTAGTGTCAATGATGGTTCTCTGTAACTTGACGTCTTTAAACCATTATTTGAGGCCATCAGTGACTCAGCCAGAGGTTAGGGGTTTATTACAGGCGGGAGTGGGCCAGGTTCTGTGCCCTGTGATGTGCAGGAGGTCAGACCAGATTATCTGAATACTCTCTTCGGACCTTACTGTCTGTGAGGGTTCCAACTCTGCTGATGGTGCACAATGGGTGAGGGTCTCTGGCCTGGGTTAGGCAGCTCAGGCTGGAATGCGCAAAATGGTCCTTTCTGGCTTTGACATCTGTGAATCTACATCTCACAACTGCAAACTGACATAAGGGTACGTCTGCCCTGGAGATTTCACCTTTTTCACTCAAGGGAGTGAACACGTTCTAGCTGCTTATTTCCTTTCTGAAGTCAGCCTTCGGCTGAACTTTGCCACTGCGATTCTGAGATCACAAGGCTGGAACATCTGACACCATTAACTGCTTCTCCACTAAACAAATCTGCCTCTAACCAGGCAGTTTGTGTTCTTGATTCAGCCCCAGGACAAGACACAGCTGGGCGCTGGGAGGACGGCGACCTGAGTCTCTTTCCCAGGGATGGCACTTGACAGGTCAGGAGTCTACAACCTTCTTCCAAGAGCAGCAGGGCTCACTCCTGTCACAGTGAGTGTGAAAAATCCCAAGAGAGATTTGTCATGAAAAAATGTTACTCTATGGCAGTGTTTCTCAACCTTTTTGATACCAGGGACTGGCTTGCCACCTTCCTAAACTGTCAGGGAGCTCTCAGGGACCGTGTGCATCAGTCTACAGACCGGTTGTTGAGAAGCACTGACCTAGAGAACATGATAAATGCTGAACATTCCCACGTCACTGGGGGATGGGTCATCTCTGATTACCTCCTCCTGGCCCATGGAATTGATGAGTTGACAGCTGTGTGCCCCACCCATCGGCTACCACCTCTCAGCACTAGGTCTGTGCCCATGAGTCGCAGCCCCTCTCATTGTGCAGCGCAGGGAAGTGCCAGCGGACAAGCAGGGCATACAGCCACTGCTGCTCCAACCCCACAGGCAGGAGGCAGCAGGAGATGGACTGCAGGCACAAGGTGTAGGGATGGGAAGCTCATGTCAGGCCGAATCCCAAGGACGAGGTGGCAGCACTGACATAGGTTCAGGGGAGGCAGCCCAGGGAGTGACCGCCCTTTGGGTGCGCAGCGCTTGGGCAGGGAGCGGCTGGTGGGCCAGGGTGAGGATCAGGCCACAGGAAGGAGAACAGGACTGGAGGGTAATTAGCCCTGGTGGCTCTAAGGAGGAAACAAAGTAAAGAAAATGAAGTCTGGGCTGGCAACTACACCCTTGCAGCCCCAAGGGACCAACTACAAGCGTCAGGGTCGGGTATGAAAACAACCTCAGGCTGGGTTTGGATTGTCTGTGGTCTAGTCAGGTTCAGGTCAGGATTTCAAATTAGGCCCAAATCAACCTCAGCTCTGGAGGGAGCCCCATTCCGCCTTCCTCGGCACAGAGCAGGATCTACAAACACTTCTCCTGAAAGCCCCAAGTGTCAGAGGGACATTAAATAGGGGCTCCCAGGCTGACACCAACTCCAGGTGTTTGGATCCAAAGTCACTGCCTTGATTTGGCATTTTCAGTGGATTAAGTGTGGCAGTGACGTAACATCAGATACATTACTTGGGTAGAGGCCGCTGCGCTTGTGGCAGGAGAGGCCTGATCTATCTCCAGCCACTGCCCTACGAGCCCCTTTCTGCCCAGAGGGCACGCTCTGCTCTCCCTCACAAGCCCTTGTTCCTGTCCACTTCGGTCTCCGCTGTAGTCACAGCACAGTGGCATAACGGCTCATAAGGGAGTAAACACCCCGGCTTCAACATTAGCAAAACCCCAGCGAGAAAATCCCAGTGGGGGTTTCTGGGCCACATGGCAGAACTCTCTCCCCCGGAGAGATGCTCCTGCACAAACGCTGGTGATGGAAGCATGACATATGCCCAACGGCTTCTCTTCGCCTAAGGCCCAGAATTACCTGAGGTGTCTGAGTTTGCAGCTGCTGCTCCTCCAGCTGGGGCTGGATAGTCCCCACGGCCGCTTGGCTCAGGGTAGTGACACGGTTAGGCTGCCCCCGCAGGGTCACTGTAATGGTAGTTGGAGCCTTCAAGCCTGGAAGACACAGGAGCGAGGCAAGTCACTGCGACCAGCCAATCTCCAAGCGCACACTTTGCGTGGTTCTTCCTTTCACAGGAAAAGCAGATCAAACAGACACACACACCAGCAGCTGCTCCCAAACTGCCAGTGACTGGAGATCAGCTGTAGGACAGTACGAACATGGAGTGTGGCAAGGATCACAGTGCCCAACACAACATACAGCACAGCAATCTACCTCTGGGAAAGCCCAACATGAGCTCTCCAGGCACAATTGCTGGCAGTAATATTCGGAGACCTGCACCATGACCCCACGCAGATTTCCTATTAACGGACCACATGCTGTGTAACGAGGACTTCAGCACGACGTAATGCGAGTTCCAGAGCACGGAGCAGACAGGGCACAAGGCTGACACTGGCTGGCATCTCTGAGGAACACACAAGCCCACACCCACAGATGGATCTTGGCTCTCTGGAGCCTGGAATGCTATGAATTAGGGGACTCGCTGTTCAGAGGCAGCCGCCTGGCCCTGTTTGCAAGCCATCCTAAACCATGTGAGGTATAAGTCAGCCTGGTATTAAGGAACATGCAAAGGGGACTTCAATCGTGCACATGATGAAGATCAACTCCTACTGGGGAGGAGATGGATGTTCACGGTCCATTGTGGCAGATCCTCCCTTTACCCCGCGAGGGATGTAAATTCTCTCACTGGACTCACGAATTCAAATCCCAGCTCTACCACTGACACACTGGCACACCTTGGGCAAATCGCCTCCTCTCTCTGTGCCTCAGTGTCTCCACGGGGGAAGGCAATAGCTCCCTCCTCGCAGCAGCAGCGTCAGGAGGGTAAGTCGGCGTTCACAAAGCACTCTGAACTTCAAACAAGCTTTGTAAATGCGAACTACAGCCTGAAAGGAGATGGGAGGGTGCCTGCATCTCCATGTCACAACCGCTCCCACCAGCACTAGCCCTTACCTGCCGCTTGATTGGAGATCTGAGCCAAGCCAGGAAGACTGCTGGCCAGCTTGGCCAGCCCGCCATTGGTCAGCAACTGGTGAATAGCCGTGGGCTTCCCGCTCCCCGAGGCTCCAAGAGACGACAAGGATGTGGCGACTGGAATGGTGCGGACGATTGTCCCAGTGCCCGTGGTTATGGCACTCAGACTCTGGATAGGTGCCGGTGTCTTCCCAGCCGAGGTCTGCCAAGGAAGGCAAGTGCGGTGAGCACCAGGGAGGAAGGGGCAGGATGTCCTTCCCAGCTCCCCCTCACTCTCAAGGGCAGTTCGAGGTCTCAGAGGTCTGGCAGAGTCTTCCCATCCTTCATCCCAGCAGGCAGCGAGTGCACCTCAGCCCAAGGGCGGATGAAGTTTGGCCCTTTCACCATGGACACCCTGATTTTAAAATGAAGGAGCAGCCCATGGAGACTACTGGCCCTGGCATGCAATAAACCACCTTGATCTGCATGGAGGCTGCTCAGACAGAGGTGGAGCATTGCAGGGTGGGACCTGAAGTCTTCGCAGGCTGCCCCTGCTAGAGCTGATGGGGTTGCAATCCACTCCACCGTGAGAAGCAAGAGTGGGGAAGAGGCCCAGCAGGCTCATCTCACCCACTCCCCGGGGCTCGTGTAGGACAATTCCCTACATTGCATTTTCTAGTGTTTTGTCCAGTCTAGGTTTCAATGCCTCCTGTGCCAGAACTCCCATTTGCCATGCACCTCATGCTATCACTGCACCCAGCCTCCAGATGGGAGGGCAGGCTGCAGACAGCAGTGGTCCTTGTAGAGAAGACACCCATCACCCTTGGTCCTCAAGTACCCTACTCCTGACCCAAGCGTCAAACACAAGAGCAAGAGTCTCAAGACAGCTTCTTACCTGCAACAGAGCTCTACTTCATCCATGGCGACAAGGATGCTGTCCTCCCAAGCTCTCTAGATCCAGTTTCCCGTTCTCCAGGAAAGCCCATGCCTATCTGAAACCCTCCATATCGCTATGGCTGCCTACCTGTATGGACGGCCCCACGGATGCTACGCTCACTGGAAGGGCTGGTGATTTGGTTCCGATGTCCTGCAGGCTGAAGCTCAGGCCCTGCAGGAGGCTGCTAGCAGACGCTGCTCCTGAAAGCAAACAAGGCTGGGGAACAACCTGCCACGAAGAGCTAGTTTCTCACCCTTGGTGGACTAGCTTCAGCAGGAGGCTGTCCCCTTGAGTCACGCTGTCTCTTGACCTGTGGGAGCCCCTCAGTCCTCCCTAGGAGCTATGTCTCCAGTAGGAAAACACCATTCTAGAACACGACCCAACATCCATCAACTCGCATGACTGTAAACAGGATGTGCGCCCAGTGTAGGCAGGGCCAGTCGTGTCTAAACCACCAGACCGCGAGCCACTTCCTGGTCCCGTGCAACTGAACTCGTGGAAATGTTGCCATTAGAGCTGAGCGCATCATTGATTTTTTATTTCAGAAGCTGAACCAAAAAATCTGACAAAAATGTGGTTTGGTTCAAACTGATATTGAATTTTGATGGTTTTTCTTATCAAAACAAAATACATCTGGGATTTGTTTGTTTGTTTGTTCTTCACGTTTTTCTGTTTTGCTCCAGGTCATTTTTGGCCGTCTTTCACCCTTTTTTAATACTAGCTAAATTATTAAACAAAACACCATTTCAAAACAAAAAAGCTGAAATGTTCCATTTAAAAATGGCCCAAAATAAACCACTTTGGAATTTCCCCCACCCCTGTTTCCTGAAAGTATCCCCAAAAATGGACTTTTTTGCAAACATATTATTTGCTGAAACAGTGTCACCCGGTCTAGCTGCCCTTGACCTCAATGGAAACAGGGCCTGGCCCCGTGTTCCATCCTCCACCAGGCTCACTTTCCAGCTCCTGAGTAAGCCACTGGCCTTGTCAAACTGCTGGGATAGCCAAGCACTGGGAAGGCTCTCAGCCACTCCCGGGTTAGAGCAAAGATGCAGGCAGGGAAACACGTGACTGATTCCCCAGATCCATCTCGCAGGCTGGGTTTGCTTTTCAGGCTCCCAAGCCAAGCATGAAGAAAGAGGCGGGTACCTTGGAGTGCGCTGCTAGGCTGGGCCTGCCTGCAGTGGGCGCTGCTGGCCACCAGCCTGCTCTGCAAGGAATGGAAGGCGCTGGGAGCTGTGCTGCTAGGGATCATGGCTGAGGGGGTAGAGCTGAGGGAGGAGGTTTCCGCCACAGAATTCAGCCTGGAAAACAAACGGAGAAACACGGCAAATGCACTCCAGTAACGAACCAACTCCAAGGGAATGTATTTCCAGGCCAAAGATTGCAGCCAGAGGGTCAAACGCAGCACATAGCTACTCTTCTGGAAGGGCTGGGTGAGGTTGAAAACTTTACTGTGGTGAACTCAAAACCACAGCAACGGCTGTGCCTCCATGATGGGAGATAGAAGCACGCATAAATAGAGTAGGATTTGAGAATCTATTTCTGAAATGAGGGGTAACTGTAGCCCTCTGCCCCCATGCCATGCTGACTGGGGGTTATACACAGTCAGACTTCACCTTCGGAGTTACAGGGGTTTCTCAATTTAAAACTGTTTTTATTTTCCAGATCCTGCCTCCAGTTCCCGGTTAAAGGCAGGGCTGCCGCTCTGAGGCATACAGCAAATCAGAGCAGCACCATGGGAGATAAAAAGACTGAGGCAGCATTAGATGCACAAGAACACACACACCGTGCGTGGGCGGGGGGGGGGGGAAGAAGGGCATTTTTTAAGGACAGGAACTGGAATCCAGGTTAAGGCAGAAGACACAGGGAGAGATAAAACAATGCCAGGTTCACAAAAGATCAGGAGGGTTGAATCTATCATTTCAATCTTTGTCTCCACCATAGAGAGAGAGATATACCTACCACCAGGACACCCTCCCCGCTACTCCCCTTGCTCTGCCAACACGTCTCAGGACTGCCCTGCAACAAGTCAACACTCACGAGGGGTAGGTTCCAGGGGGTTGGATGTCTCCTGTATCTCAGGATTCAGACACAGAGCTGGACATCTGACATGTCCTTTCACACTCAAGGTCTCAGGAAGTGGAAGACGCTGGAATCACTGCTCTCTGGAGCCTGGCATCGGCTCAGCTCTCTGTGAGCTCCACAGATTAAAAATAAAATGATACACTCACTTGGGGGTGGTAAGTAATCCCGAGAGCTCCTTCACGCCTGACCCAGACTGGCCTACGGTCATGGTGGAGGGCTTTCCTGCCACACCTGTGGGAAATAAAGAAAACAAGAGACATGAAGCTCTGCCCTATTCCAGCCTTTGGGGAACCCCCACTATCACACACGACCCAGTGACACAAAGCAGTGCCGGGGGAACGGAGCTCAACCTGCTGCCCGAAGCACTTTTTAAAGGAAAGCTCCAATGCAGTCCTAGATATTTTCTAGAACATTCTAGGAGAGCGAGTCGTTCCAGAAACATCAAACCGAATAGAATCACTAATAAAACCAGGAAGTTGCCATTGCGACAATCCCGTGATGCACAATAGGACTGAGGGAATGAGCTTCAAACACTGGAAAGCACTGGAGACCAGGTGCTCAGCACTGGAGACCAGGTGCTCAGCACAGGGATGCAAGCATCTCTGGTGAATTCCACTAATCCGCTTCTACTAATCCTCTCCTTCACTCGCACCCCCACTTCCTCCTGGCCAGATTATTATTATAATACAATTCTACTGCCTCGATGGCTCATTGAGCACATGCCGGTTTTCTAGTGGTTGATTTTGTAAGCATTCTATTGAGACACTTTACAAAATACACAGAAAGGCCGGTGAGTTACAATATTTGTTTATTGCGGTGTTTGGGATACAAATGCGTTTGTCCTGTGTATTCCTCCTGCTCACGCACGGTAAGAGGGAATTCTTGTTTGGTTCATGTTTACTTCTGCATTTCATTTTTTTTCTGTGAAAAGAAATAAAGTTTTGAAAATTAAAAAAAAAGTCCAGGAAATCAGAGACTTTCAAAGCTGTTGAAGGCAAGCCACAATATATTCATTAGTTAATTTTCACAGTAAAACCAACTGTTAAATTAACCAAGAAACGTTGCAAAATTGATCGATTTACTTTACAGCTTTGAAAAATCTCTGATTTCCCAGGGCTTTGGAATGGCGTGCTGACCCTTTCAGCTCTACACTGCACACTAATTCTGCTCACTCACAATTACCTTTAAGAGTTATTTTTTGGTGCTCCAAGCAGAAGTCCTACTATGCATCAACCTGGCCTACCACAACAAACAGCTTCCTTAATGTACCGTGGTTACAATAAGCAAACAAAATTCCTGGCCTCCTCTCCAGTGTTGAAGGGAAACAAAGCTGAACACACTACAGCTCTCTCTGGACTTCAGCTCACCAGGTTGCAACTCACATCACAGCAGGGTTTTCCTAACCCAGGAGAAGACTGGAGAAGAGTTGGGTTTTGCACATGTACATATAAAAGGTGTATTTGACAGGCCGTTGCAATGCCCAAAGGGGATCAGCAGAGCAGGAAACTATTCTATACTGAGAATACACAGAGATTCTTCCAGTGGGAGCCAACATCAAATCCCAACATGGTCCTCCCTTTATGGCAGGAGCGGGTCCCGGATGAGATCTTTGCAGACAGATTCCAACCTGTTTGGGAGTCCTTTGTTGTCACTTCTACGGCATCAGGGTAGGAGGGACACTTAAGCAAGCCACAGACTTACAAAACTGAACCAAACCGAGTGTCCCTCAAGACCAGCATCCTGTGTCCAGCAATGGCCTGAAGCTTCAGAGGAAAGTGAAAAGATCACCTCCCTCCCAACTCAGTAGATTGGGCAATGTCATACACAGAGGGAAAACCTCTTTTTGCCCACCACACACACGTCCTTTCACCCTGGCACATGCAATTTGAATGACTCTCTAGAACCGAAGCTTATGCCATAGGCTCTGCTGTGTATCTATTAAGGGACTTCAATCCCCAGCATTCCTCAAGCATCACTGAGCACCCAGTCGCTGGCACCTGGAACCACTTAGACTGCCTGCCATGTCTAAATCCTTAAAAAAGAAGGTTCCTACCCTTTTAGCTCCATCTTTGTTAGCAGACACATCCTCATACCCAGAGCTGGCCTGGGACACACCAACTACCTGCTCTCCATGTAAATGTCACTGAATGTAAATGTCTCTGGTTAAAAGAGCAGTTCTGGAACGGGGACTCACTTTCCGGCTGTGCAACAAGGGGCGCTCCATTCCCCGTGCCAGCAGCTTCCCCGTGGGAGACAATGGTCACCTTGATTTTGGCTCGCTTGGAGGATTTGCTGCAATGTGTCGGGCTGGGGGTCTGATGTCTCTTCAGCTGCATTCGCACATCTTCTTTCTCAGTCCCTTCTGGCTGCTCTGAGGAGACTGGAACTGGGGGAGACAGAAGCATATATTTGAAACCAATACCAGGCGCCTTGAGCATAATTCCAGCACAGATGATAATGCAATATATACCCAGAGAGGGACACAAGCCCATGCATATTCTCCACAGCTTCCTTCATGCTGCCCTCTCCTGCCGCCCATGCACCAGGACTCAGACTGTAAGGTCAGAAAGGACCATCATGATCATCTACACTGACTCTGGCTGAGTCACTGACGGCCTCAAATTACGGTTTAAACACGTCAAGTTACAGAGACTTCATCCATTGACACTAGTGTAAATCTGCAAGTGACCTGTGCCCCAGGCTGCACCAGAACCCTAAGGCCTTCAGCCCCACAGCACAAGTTGCTCCCGCTTGAGCCCCAGGGCTGACTCTGTGACAGCCAGGCCTGGCCTTTAGGCCCTGCTCTGCAAACTGCTGAAGTGCAGGAGCCAAGTGAGAATATGAACGGATTGTGTGAAACCCTCCTGACGAGCTCAGCTGCCCCCGTCAGATGCTGCGTCGCAGGGTGCTGGTGTTGAAGGCCTGTGTCAGGGCTAGAGCAACCTGGGTCTGCCTCTCCATTGTGTCTTTTGACATAGGGAAATTGCAGGGCGAGGAAGGTGTGACTGGGCCAGGAGAGGGCCTGCACCGTGGTCCTTGTGAGACTGAGAGACTTTATGGCCTGCCTGGCTGAGGTTTGGGTTTTACTCAGAGTCTTAGAAACGAATTATCTACTGGGCACCGGCCATATATAAGGGCAAGACAGTCCAAGTTCCCACATGTGTGTGTGAACGTGGTGCTTCTGGAGGTCTAAAAGGGACACCAAGAGCCCTCAAGCCAGTTGGGAACCACCTCAAAAACTTGGAAAAAAGTAGCAAAGACTAGAGAGATCTTGGGTGAGATTTCAGATCTCTCTGAAAGCCGAGAGAGACACAAATGATGTTGTTAACATTTTTACAAGGCATCTGTGGAAGAGTCAGGTCTGAGTTTAACTTCAGCTGTTGAGGTAGCTCCTGAAAACTACCATTGGACACAGGAACATGTAGGAAGATACCCCTCTGAATTACAGGTCGCTGGCATGGGCTCCTGCAAAGATCCTTCATAACAAATTGGTATTTGATTAAAGGTCTGTCAAAGAGCTGTTTGAAAATAGTGCCCATTATTTACCTGGACCAGAGAGGGACGTATTTACTGCAGTATTACAGAGTCTGTCACTTTCTGTGGGCTGAGCAAAGGGATTAGCAGCACGCCAAGGCTTCTGTATTTGGTTGATTTGTTTCCTCTGTTTTATATTATTTTCCTTATTCTAATCCTTAAATACAGTGAAAGGCCCTGTTGTGCCAGGTGGTGCGCAGACATTGAGGAGGACACAGGATTTTCAGTATAGAATCTAGATGATTCAAACTCAGGCTGCTTCCTGGGGAGATTTTGGGGGAGGGCTCAGCAAGACCTGGGGAAATGGAAGTTGGTTACTGAGGGCTGGTCTATGTTGCCTTAAGTTCAACACTACAAAATTTCACATCCTGTGTAATTAATGTAATTAAGCCACCCCAAGCCCCGGTGTAGACACCACTAGTCGACAGAAGAGGTGGGTTTACTATGGCGCTGGAAGACCCGCTTCTGTCACTCTAGTGAATGTGAACACAGCAGCAGCCCAGTGCAGCGCTGCGTCTGTGCCGCTGTAGCATTTCCTGCATAGACATTCCCTGAGCCAGCCCGCAGAACAACACTTCATACTAAACATGCAGACTTCTCTGCAGAGTCCCCCGTGAAAGTGACATGGCAGAAGGGGATGGACAAAGCTGCCCTGGGCTCAACTCTAATAGCGTGTTTCCAAAATGCCCTGTGTTGAATTTCCCCCGGCTCCCTTCACCAGTGCTTTCTGCACCCTGTTTTAACCATGTCAGGGAGGCCTGGCACCTAGGGCTCAAGCAGGAAACTCAGGCCGGAATGACATTTGCTGAGGAGACAACCTCAGCTTGTCAGTACTTGCTGGAAAATTCCTTCTTGACCCCAAATATGGTGACCAAAATTTGGGCAAGACCCACCAGACAGACACCTGGGGAAGAATTCTCTGTAGTAACTCAGAGCCCTCTCCATCTAGTTTCCCATCACCAGCCGCTGGAGAGTCCTCTCTCTCCTTACCACTCACTTCTCTAACCTGATTTCCTTGTGCATCACAAATTGCTGTATTTAGAATGAGCTCTTCATATTCTAAGGCAGCACAGTCTAAGGATCCTGTTTTTTTCTGCACTGAAGAACAGTGCAGGCTTATCACTATATGAACCACTGCAGTAATAATGCCCCTTACAGAAGTGTTTTTCATTTCCAAAACACAGTACAAATACCAGCCCCCGATCACATATCCCCATTTTACCCATGGGGAAACTTGAGGCCCAGAGAGAGGTAAAGTGACTTGCCCAAATTCACACAAAGCTGGGACTAGACCTCAGCTGCTGACCCCCTGTGCGCTGCTCCAGCTGTCCCTGAACTGCAGCGCATATTGCTAGACTCCAACATTCATTGCTCTGCAAGAGTCAGTTCTTTATCGTGTTTCTTTGGTGCTCAGCACCACACATGCGCAGCTCAATCATTCCTGTACGTACCCTCACAACACCCCTGCTAGGCAGGGTAACACTTATCCCCAAGGTACAGATGAGGAACTGAGGCCCACAAAGACTAAGGCCCAGATCCTTCAAGGTATTTAGGAGCCTAATTCCCATTGATTTCAGGACTGAGGCTCTGTGCCTAAGTGGCAGGCCCAAGGTGACACAGGGCATCTGTGGCAGAGCTAGATCCCCTGCCTCTGTCCGATATCCTAACCTGTCAGGCCTCACATAGGCAAGCCGAGACTTCCATTTTTCTGCTCAACAGTTCCTTTGTACCTCATCCTCCCAACCCGCCCCGCCCCAGCACATCTGTTCTGTCCTGAGGCCTACTCTGTAAATTCTCTGGAGCACACACCACAGCTCCTAGCAAAATGGGACCCTCATTATGACTGGGACCCTGGGCACTAGGGGAACAGTAGTGATAATTAACCACAAGACCATCCTTCCTCAGTACCACATCTTGCCCATTTGCATAATCTCAATTTGGAACCCTGGAGTTCATGGCTTGCACCATGGTGTCCATCTCTTCACTGGAGAAGTAACCCTGGTGCAGGAGAACGAGCAGAGGGGATGAAATGAAGGCCTGCCTTCCAATGCAAAAGGTGCAACTCTACAGTGCTCAGAAAGGGAGTTCCCACCACACCTGGTCTCAGTCCACTCTGGGCTAAGGGGCGATAGGAGTAAGGCACATGACACCAACCCTTTGCAAGCACTTTGGAGGACAGGATTAGAACTCGGAATGACCTGGACAAATTAGAGAAATGGTCTGAAATCAGCAAGATGAAACTCAATAAAGACAAGAGCAAAGTACTGCACTTAGGAAGGAAAAATCAAATGCACAACTAGAAAACGGAGAATAACTGGCTAGCTCATAGTACCGCTCAAAAGGGTCTGTGTGTCGTTGTGGATCACAAACTGAATATGAGACAACAATGCGATGCAGTGGTGAAAAAGGCTACTATCGTTCTGGGATGTATTAGCAGGAATATGGTATGCAACACATGGGAGGTAATTGTCCCGCTACGCTGAGCACTGGTGAGGCCGCAGCTGGAGTATTATGACCAGTTCTGGGCGCCGCACTTGAAGAACGATGTGGATAAACTGGAGAGAGTCCAGAGGAGAGCACTAGACATGATAAAAGATGTAGGAAACCTGACCTATGAGGAAAGGTTAAAAATACTGGAGACATTGAGTCAGTCTCGAGAAAGGAAGACTGAGGAGAGACCTGAGAACAGTCTCAAATACATTAACGGCTGTTATAAAGATGACACTGATCAACTGTTTTCCATGTTCACTGAAGGCAGAACAAGTAGTAACAGACTTAATCTGCAGTAAACAAGATTTAAATTGGAGATTAGGAAAAACTTTCTAACTCTGAGGGGAATTAAGCTCTGGAACAGGCTTCCAAAGGAGGTTGCAGAATCCTCATCACAGCAGGTTTTTAAGAACAGGTGGGGAAACACCTGTCAGGTTTGGTCTAGGTTTACTTGGCCCTGCCTCGGCACAGGGGAAAGGACTAGGTGACCTGGCAAGGTCCTTTCCAGCCCTGCGGTTCTAAATTCTAAATCCTTACCCTCAAGCTGGGGAGGGCCGTGGGGGAAACAAGAATATACAAAGCCTGCAAAAAGTCACTGAGGTAGTTAATTCCTTCTCCTATGGGGGTAGGGGGAAGAGGGGCGGGTGTGTAGAAGAAATAGTCTGTCCTTGGGGTTCAAGTTCCTTACAGAACAGCCTTCATCCTCTTGGAGATCAATGACACCACTTTGCAGGAGCAGGTGCCCTGACCTACTGCTGGGGGAGAGTGCAATTGAACCACTTTACTGCTAGGCATTTATTTGTTGGCACTGCTCTTCCCCAATGCAAGCATCAATGCATATTATCTTAGCACCTGCACCCAGGGTCCTGTGTTGGGGGAGAAAGGTGGGGTGCTGACTGCTAACAGACATGCAAAGCTTAAATACCTTCCCCAGCACCGTGAACATGCCGAGTGAATGGAACTACCCAGAGAGTTTCTGATCACCTATCGTCAGTTCCGCTGTGAAAGACCCTGACACCGTCTGAGCATCAACCGCACCACACAGCGCCATCAGCTGGGCAGCACCATGAAATGGCACCTGCAAGGGGAAGTGATGCTGCTACTCCTCAAAGCATCCACGATAGTCTGTAGGAACCAGTGATCAACCACCCCTCCCTTGCATTCCACATGATCAAAGCCTCCTTCATTACATAGTTACTGGGGCGCACACAGACTCCTGCTCTCACACCAGATGGGAAGAGCTCCCTGTGTGCTCCGGCTGAACCCCCAGGCACCAGCTCTCTGGGCTACAGTTAGACATACCTACTGCTCCCACTTCACCATGGCTTCCCACCATGCTGCTCTCCTGCAGCGAGGCTGAATTGCTCTCCTCAGCCCCACTGATGCAGAAGCAGACGGGCTGGAAGACAGTGTGACCAGCCCTGGGTTCACACTAGCTATTGTCAGAGCTGCCAGTGGGCAAATCCAACGTAACCGCATGAAGGCGTTTTCCCAGAAAGTGCTGGATGGCAGAGACGGAGGTGCCCCTTTGATGGTGTGGAACACTGCACACCTGGATCCTACTGATGCTGCCTGCTCGATGCTCCAGAAACTGGGTGGGGCTGCTGCCAATATGTCCCAGGGAAAAAATCTCTTCCCATCCAGAGAGCATGCGAGCAAGAATCACCCCAGTTAAGTACTGAATCCTTTTTTGTGCCTGTGAGCTGCTGTTGGGTGTTCAGACCCTGCGGGGAAGCACAGAGCCACTCTGCTGAGTCACCCAGGCAGCCTGACCAGGTGGATCTCATTACCTCCAACGCAGTAGTAGAAAAAACAAAGTTCTCGGAGGGAGAACTCGACAAGTAGCCAGCCTAGACTAGGACCTGCTTGTCTGTACAGTCCTGCCTCAAGCTTTGTTATATCACTTCTGGATACAGCCAAACCCCAAGAAGGGAGTGTCTGGACAATAACCAATTGTGTGTGTGTGTTAGGCAGAGAGAGGGATGGGGACCTCCTGGTATCTCAGAGAACCCAGCTACAGCACCCCACGGTCCCAAGGGTCTCCAACTAATTATCCAGAGCTTCATTCGTCCAGACAAGAAGCCACTAGCACTATGCCATGATGCACCGTGCTTTACAGAGAGGTGTTCCTCTATCATACTCGCACTCCCCACATCCGGGGGCCACCCACTCGGGCACTGACGGGTCATGTCATGACAAAGCGACTCACATTAGAGAGAGATCTGGGTACTACAGCAACTGAAATGTCTCCCAACCCTCCTACCAGCCTATCCCTGCTAAAATCCTCCTTCAGATCTTTGTCACCCGCCTCTTCTAACCTCAAGTCCTTCAGCTTGACTCCGCAGCAGGGACCAATGCCATCGGAGGCAATGAAGTTGCATTCATTTAGCTGAGCTATGAATCTGGTCCCTTCATCTCTAGGTCTCAGAGGCTCTGACATACAGTGTCTTCCTTCAGTCCCATCCTCCTGCCATCAACAGTGGCTTCCTATCCATTTCAGGATGCAATTCAGCACTGCCTTCCTGCTTTCCCAAGGAGTCCCTTGTCCTCCCTACCCACTCCTCTGCTGTTCCTCCTCCAACTCTCCATGGGTTTGGAAAGATGCTCCAGCCGGCCTCTTTGAGCCACTAAGCAGCCCCGTCTCTGCACCCTCGACAGGCTGTCCAAAGCACTTTCTCATACCATGCATCAAGGAAGTGCCTTCCATGTCAAAAGCACAACTGCCTGGGCTGGGGTCTGCATCTCAGCCAGTCAGACCCAGCACACAAAGGGTTCCGCTCCTGACCACAAGAAGCTGCCAGGTCACCCACGTGGTTCCACAGTCCATCAGAGCAAACCACTGCGAAACCATGTCACTCCCAGGGAACATTTCCCTGCCAGAGAGAGGGGAAAGCCAGGGGAGGGGTGTGACTGTTTTGCTTCAGCTCCCCCTACAGCAACGAGAAAGCAAAGAGCAGAGAGAGGGGGACCACACGCTGGAACGCCCCCCAAACCAGTGCAAGGAGGAGAGGAAGGTGATGGAGGAAAGCCAGAGGAGGAAGGAAGCGGAGAGAGAGCGAAAGTGAGGAGATACTCACCAAAGAGACATGAAGAGGTGCCAGGAGGAAGAGCTTTCCTCACCAGCATGTTTTGTTTCAGAAAAGCAGCAAACTGAGCTGAAATGAATCAGAGAGAATTACAGTATCACAGCTGGCTCTCACTGGAGGGGTGACAGGCGGGGGGCAGGCAGCTCTGCAGCCACCACTCACTCTCCAGGACCCACAGCTGGCCAGAGGGGAGCTCTGCAGACCCCACTCACTCCCTGGGACCCACAGCTGGCCAGAGGGGAGCTCTGCAGACCCTACTCGCTCCCTGGGCTCACAGCTGGCCCAGAGGGGAGCTCTGCAGACCCCACTCACTCTGACAGATGGAAGTACAACTTCGTGATGCAGCCTCAGGGCATCTGGAGACAGCACTGACTGATCCCCCAAACTGCAATGCATCACACCTGCCTGGGAAGGGGCAACAGGTCTGGAGACATCCCTCGCCCGCCCTCCCTGAGAGCACTACCAAACTACACCCCATCCTTCCCACAGCCCCCTAACTGTCCCCGATTGCCGCCTTCAGGGAGCACGAGCAGGCGTGTGATGTCTGGTATTGGAGCTGTCCACACAGACGCCCTACAGCTAGTCACACTGGGCGTCTGTGAGCTGAAATGCTGGCAATGACTGGAAAACAGTAACTAGTACACGCAAACTTTCATTGCCACAACGCTTCCATGAACCTCCCTCTGGACTGTCTTTACCCTGCAGAAGTGTCTGCCAAGATACCAACCACAGAGCCTTCTCCTGCTCAGTTCCCTTCTCACACTTGCCAGGAACTTGGTCCTATAGCTAAAACATAGGCCAGAGCAGACTTCAACGGTTCTTGCATTGCTCTACCATGTGGGAGACCTGGACTTAAGTTTCAGTCTGCAACCTACTGTGAACCAGAGGAAGAATGCATAGAACTAGCAGGAGCACAAGGCAATGCTGAGGGGGAACTGGCAGGCCTGTTCGGATCTGTCCTGAGCAAAGAAAGCAAGAAAGATTGGAGACTGCAGAACGACTTCCCAATTATCATAGAATCACAGAAGATTAGGGTTGGAAGAGACCCCAGGAGGTCATCTAGTCCAACCCCCTGCTCAAAGCAGGACCAACCCCAACTAAATCAATAGTGTTTGCCAGGAGGGGCTTTCTATGGACCACCCGTGACAAAATATTATCCACAAGTTCCAGAGGAAAACATACCTCCCACTTCACTGCGAGACAAGACGGGGGAGGTAGTATCTTTTATTGGACTGACACCTGTTGGCAAGAGAGACAAGCTTTCGAATTTATAGAATGACTTATAGAATATCAGGGTTGGAAGAGACCTCAGGAGATCATCTAGTCCAACCCCCTGCTCAAAGCAGGACTGATCCCCAGACAGATTTTTGCCCCAGATCCCAAAGCGGCCCCCTCAAGGATTGAACTCACAAGCCTGGGTTTAGCAGGCCAATGCTCAAACTACTGAGCTATCCCTCCCCCCATGCTCCTTATACAGCGCTCCTGTTCTGTGTAGCTCAAAAGTTTGTCTCTCTCACCAACAGAAGTCGTTCAATAAAAGATATCATCTCACTCATCTGGTCTCTCTAATATCCTGGGATCAACATGGCTACAACAACCCTGCCTACACCAAACAGACCACTGACTGTCAGACCTTTCCGACCTCTTTCCCTGCACGACTGAAGGTGCATCCCAAGATCTTATCAGCATCCCACAGGGCAAAAAACACGGCTCAGGTTAGCCTTTCCTTCTTGGTGGCTGGCCCTCCCCTGCCTTCTAGACCGGGGTAGTCAATTATTTTTTGTCAAGGTCCAAGATCAAGGTACAGTCACAGCCCAGATTCCAGAAAAAACAACAACAATGATGATAATAAGAAATAAGATTTTGGGGTCCGTTCAAAAGCATCTGGCAGTCTGGATTTGGCCTGCGGTCCGCCTACTGATTACCCCTGCACTAGACCCTCATCTTCATCCCGACTCAGTGGCCTGACCCACCCCAACCACCCTTTACTCCCGGGAAAATCTTCACCGATACAAACCACCAGCCCATCAAGCACCCCCAAACGGATGTGCCCACACCCACTGGGCTGACATTCTACAACTGCACAATGATTTGGCCACCAGGACGGGCAAAGACCCTTCCCGGTCTCGGCAACAGCAAAGCAAACGCCTGTAAGCGACTCACCCTTTTATGGCACAGAGGCTACCGTTTCCTGCCCAGAGTGAGCTCCCATATGCCACTGCTTAGGAGTGACAGTGCATAGGGTTTGAGCTGTGGGGAGACTGCCCCATCTGAATGTCACATGGCCAAAGGAAGTTTGCAGACTTTAGATTAGCCCTGCGGGGCAAAGTATGAGCATAGCTGGACAGTGACTCCCCCAAGAGGCTTTACCAGGGTAACGAGGAGGAAGCGAGTGGAGCGAGCTGCTGGGGCATTACCTTGTGCCTGCTTGTGTGTCAGGACCCCGTCTGTTCTCTGCACATGTCTCTTCAGCAGCTGGGTGGCACCCATCTGGCTGGACTTCTGGACAGATGACACAGCAGCCATTTTGGTTTTGGGACTCGAGGTGGGGCTGCTGGAGACACTGGACAGATCCTGCCCAAACAAGAAGGGAAGCCCCATGCAGTCAGGTTTCCATGGCAGGATGCAGCGATGGGTTATTCATAATGCTTGGCGTAGCAATTACTTTACATCACCACAGATCGGTAGTTCCCACTTGACCCTCACAACCCCCAATGACCAAGCTTGATATCACCATCCCTGTTTTACAGATGGGGAAACTCAGGCATGGAGGGCAGGTAAACTGCCCGAAGTCACACCAGGAGTCAGCATCAGAGCAAGGATTAGCACTCAGGAATTGAAGCCTCCTCGCCCGGCACTCCGACCCCCAGGCCAGGCCCCCCTACCAGCACTCTGACCCCTAGCCCAGCCCCACCCACCCACACACCTCTGCACTCCGACCCTGAGCCCAGGCACCCTCCCACTTATATACCAATGCTAGAAGTCTAAATAACAAGATGGGTGAACTAGAGTGCCTCGTATTAAATGAGGATATTGATGCAATAGGCATCACAGAAACTTGGTGGAATGAGGATACTCAATGGGACACAGTAATACCAGGGTACAAAATATATCGGAAGGACAGAACAGGTTGTAATGGTGGGGGAGCAGCACAACATGCGAAAGAAGGCATAGAATCAAATGAAGTAAAAATCTTAAATGAACTAAACTGTACCATAGAATCTCTATGGATAGTAATTCCATGCTTGAATAAGAATATAGCAGGAGGGATATATTACCGACCACCTGACCAGGATGGTGATAGTAACTGTGAAATGCTCAGGGACATTAGAGAGGCTATAAAAACAAAAACTCAATAATAATGGGGGATTTCAACTATCCCCGTATTGGCTGGGTATGTCACCTCAGAACAGGATGCACAGATGAAGTTTCTAGACACCATAAATGACCATTTCTTGGAACAGCTAGTGCTGGAATGCACAAGGGGAGAGGCAATTCTTGATTTAGTCCTAAGTGGAGCACAGGATCTGGTCCAAGAGGTAATCTACCTGAACTGCTTAGTAATAGTGACCATAACAATAAAATTTAACATCCCTGTTGAGGGGTAGGAGGAGAACCCACCACAGCAGCCCACCACGGATAGCATTTAATTTCAGAAAAGGGAACTATACTAAAACGAGGAAGTTAGTTAAACAGAAATTAAAAGGTACAGTGCAAAAAGTGAAATCTCTGCAAGCTGCATGGAAACTTTTTAAAGACACCGTAATAGAGGCTCAACTTAAATGTATGCCCCAAATTAAAAAACATAGTAAAAGAACCAAAAAAGTGCCACCATGGCTAAACAACAAAGTAAAAGAAGCAGTGAGAGGCAAAAGGCATCCTTTAAAAGTGGAAGTTAAATCCTAGTGAGGAAAATAGAAAGGAGCATAAACTCTGGCAAGTGAAGTGTAAAAGAAATATAATTAGGAAGGCCAAAACGGAATTTGAAGAACAGCTAGCCAAAGACTTAAAAAGTAACAGAAAAAAATGTCTTAAGTACATCAGAAGCAGGAAGCCTGCTAAACAACCAGTGGGGCCACTGGACGATCGAGATGCTAAGGGATCACTCAAGGACGATAAGGCCATTGCAGAAAAACTAAATGAATTCTTTGCATCAGTCTTCACACCTGAGGATGTGAGGGAGATTCCCAAACCTGAGCCATTCCTTTCAGGTGACAAATCTGAGTAACTGTCCCTGATTGAGGTGTCATTAGAGGTGGTTTTGGAACAAATTAATAAATTAAATAGTAATAAGTCACCAGGCCCAGATGGTATGCACCCAAGAGTTCTGAAGGAACTCAAATGGGAAATTGCAGAACTACTAACTGTGGTATGTAGCCTATCATTTAAATCAGCTTCTGTACTAAATGACTGGAGGATAGCTAATGTAACACCAATTTTTTTAAAAGGCTCCAGAGACGATCCCAGCAATTATAGGTTGGTAAGCCTGACTTCAGTATTAGGCAACTTGGTTGAAACTATAGTAAAGAAAAGAATTATCAGACACGTAGACAAACACGATTTATGGTTTTTGTAAAGGGAAATCATGCCTCACCAATCGACTAGAATTCTTTGAGGGAATCAACAAGTATGTGGACAAGGGGGATCCAGTGGATATAGTGTACTTAGATGTTCAGAAAGCCTTTGACAAGGTCCCTCACCAAAGGCTCTTATGCAAAGTAAGCTGTAATGGGATAAGAGGCAAGGTCCTCTCATGGATTGGTAACTGGTTAAAAGATAGGAAACAAAGGGTAGAAATAAATGGTTGGTTTTCAGAATGGAGAGAGGTAAATAGTGGTGTCTCCCAGGGGTCTGAATTGGGACCAGTCCTATTCAACATACTCATAAATGATCTGGAATAAGGGGTAAACAGTGAGGCGGCAAAATTTGCAGATGATACAAAACTACTCAAGACAGTTAAATCCCAGGCAGACTGCAAAGAGCTACAAAAGAATCTCTCAAAACTGGGTGACTGGGCAAAAAAATGGCAGATGAAATTCAATGTTGATAAATGCAAAGTAATGCACATTGGAAAACAAATCCAATCATACATATAAAATGACGGGGTCTAAATTAGCTGTTACCACTCAAGAAAGAGATCTTGGGAGTCATCGTGGGTAGCTCTCTGAAAACATCCAGTTGATGTGCAGCGGCAGTCAAAAAAGCAAACAGAATGTTGGGAATCATTAAGAAAGGGATAGATAAGCAGAAAATATCATACTGCCTTTATATAAATGCATGGTATGCCCACATCTTGAATACTGCATGCAGATGTGGTCACCCCATTTCAAAAAAAGATATACTGGAATTGGAAAAGGTAAAGAAAAGAGAAACAAAAATGATTAGGGGTATGGAACGGCTTCCGTAGGAGGAGAGATTAAAAAGACTGGGATTTTTCAGCTTGGAAAAAAAGACGACTAATGCGGGATATGATAGAGGTCCATAAAATCATGACTGGTGTGGAGAAAGTAAATAAGGAAGTGTTGTTTACTCCTTATAACACAAGAACTCAGGGTCACCAAATGAAATTAATAGGCAGCAGGTTTAAAACACAGAAAAGGAAGTATTTCTTCACACAACCCACAGTCAACCTGTATACTCCTTGACACAGAATACTGTGAAGGCCAAGACTATAATAGGGTTAAAAAAGGATCTGGATAAGCTCATGGATAATAGGCCCAGCAATGGCTATTAGCCAGGATGGTCAGGAATGGTGTCCCTAGCCTCTGTTTGTTAGAAGCTGGGAATGGGCAACAGAGGATGGATGGATCACTGTTCATTCCCTCTGGGGCACCGGGCATTGGCCACTGTCAGAAGACAGGATACTGGGCTAGATGGACCTTTGATCTGACCCACTATGGCTGTTCTTATGTTCTTAAGCCTTGCAGGAAACCTTAAAATGCAACTCATCTATTTTGGAAAAGCCATTTGTGTGAGCAGCTGACACCTCCATAAGCACCCCTCTCTCCCCGCACACTGACAGCTCTGTGCTCTCACAGCCTGGCTCATTAGTGCTAAAACAGCCCACAAAACTGTCATTCAAACACAGGCCTTCCCCAGCTCCACATCTCAGAGGGCCAGTCCCTACCTCTGAGCCAGAAGGCGAGGCCGGCACCTTGGCTGCTGGGGAGGTGGGACTGCTGGTTCTTTCTGGCAAGTCGAACGACAGGTCCCTCCTGGTCAAGTCACGTGGTTTCTTCTTTTTCTCGGCATCAAGGTCCCTGGGGTCAGAGCCTGAATGGTTGTCCGCGCGGGTGAGGACTCCGGTCAGGAAGTCAGCTATTTCATCCTACACAGGGGTCAGACGTCTCTTAACAACTAGCCTCCACAGTTTGCCTAGAAGCAGCTTCCAGTTACTGCCCTGCTAGGATGCAGGGAATTTAGCTTAATGATCTAAAAAAATAAATACTAAGATTCCAGAAACAGAGAGAACAGCCAGGGCTTTGCTGGATTCTACTCCACTCAGACCTTCCCAGCTACACTGCTCAAGACAAGAAGAATTTAGCTATTTTTAATGTTACTAGGTATTGTGTTAAAGCTTAATCTCGGTGGCTCTCTGGGAACAGGAGGGAAGTATGCTGCTCTCCGTACAACAAAAGGAAGAACCACAAACACCTGCTTCCCCAGGCCAGTCAAATGTATCAGGACATCTGGAAAAATACATCTCCTCTATGGTCCATAACCTAGGAACAGCCACCCCAGCAGACAGGGCCTCTTGAAAACTGCTGCTGGGAGATTGGTGCGCGTAGTACCATCAGCAAAGACACTAAAGCAACATCAAAGCCATCTGGGTCACAAGTGAAATGAATGTGGACGTCATGAACTAGTTCTAGAGGTTTCCATCCTCCCCCACAAGCATAAGGCCAGTCCATGCTTCAGCAGGGTGTTGTGTTTCAGAGACGCCCATGACTGGAAAAGCCAGTGTGCTGCACGCCTCAGAACTAGGCACTGATGGGACAGATAGTCTAGCACCAGAGGCTGGGCTTGTGCTAAACTGCCACCGCTAGAAGCTGGAACCTGTGACGTGGGACACACATGAACCAAAAGAGAACAATGCAGGACTATGCCCTGATAGCAGCATCCAAAGGGTTAACATGTCAGGACTACTGATTTCACCTCGAGGGCACTTGACAGCTATGCTGTCAACGATTTCACTTGCCCACCCACCCCTGCCCAGGCAATCTAGGCAGCAGCACTGGAGCTTGTGCTCATGGAGACGACTGGGCAGTTATGCTATGGAGGGAAACTGCTCCGAAAGATCTCTCTGCTCGTTACCTGGATGCATCTGTCCACCATGCTCTGCGTCAGGCCTTCCGCCTTCTTTTTGGCTTTGCTTATCCTATTTAAAAAGGTGGGCGAGTCAATAGATGTGCGTTCTTCCCTGCTTTCCCTTGCCCCCACCGCGCCATGGACAACATTCTTAGCTTGAAAGCTGATAATCAAATGAGGGTTTGCTGCGCTACTGAGATTCCACCAATAGGAAGTAGGGGCTAATTAGCTCAAATTGGGCTTAACTCAAGGGCTCCATCTGCTGGACACAATGTGCCGAGTAGAGCTGGGTGACATTCAGATGACAGTGACTAGAAAAGGAGTGAGACTATCACCTGGTGGTAAGGGCAGACACCTGGGAGGTGTGAGACTCAAGTTCACATCCCTGCTCCAATGACTATTTATTTATTTATTTATAACAAGTGGAACAGCTTCAACAGGAGAGACTGAGAAACACCAGCCTATCCAGTAGCCCAGGGCTAAGGCACTCGTCTGCAATGTGGGAGACCCAAGTTCAACCCCCTTCTCCCCATGGGGCAGAAGGGGGAATTGAACCTGGACACTCACCCCAGAGAACCGTAACCCCTGGGTTCAAGGTTATAAGGGCTCAGCTGCCCGTCCTCCTTGGCTTTTATCAAAATGCCTGAAATCAAAAAAGTTGGATTGAACCAAAACACGTCGCTTTGACACGAACGTTTTTCAACTTTTTGAGTCAATGAAAATGTCCAAACAAAAAACTGGTTCTGCTTCCACCTGAGCTGAATTTTTTTTTTCCAATGTTCTGGATTTGCCAGTAAAGCAAGAACTCCATTGTTCACCCAGCTCTAATGCTGAGCACCTGGCGCTCCCATTGGCTGCAACAGGAAGTGGCCTGGCAGCTCTGAAACTCAGGCTCACAGCTTCCTCAGAAGGGCTACATGCGCCTTCTCCCTTCGAGCTTCATTTTCAACGCTGCAACTCGCTCATTTTGCATTTCACGCCCCTCCCCAGTTTTCTGATCATTCCTATTATCGGCTCCTAGTTACACATAACAACTGTCATGACAGTGCCTGCATAATTTGGCCGCCAGGCCTGATTCTCCTCCCACATTCATTTTACAGCAGTACAGCTCCATTGATATCGATGGGGTTACTCAAGATTTACACCAGTGTGATTGGAGCAGGTGGCCTATGGCTTCCTGCCAGTCCCACAGCACTCTTTCTCCCGCTGACCACCTCCCAAAGGAGTGCCCTTTAGGGACACTGCAAACAGCCAAAATCCACCTCCAAGAGCAGAGCCGAGAATGATTTGGAAAAGGAAAGTCTACAGAATTCAGGTTCTCTGGCCTTTCGCAAAGGGGATATTTGCTTCACCCAGGACTTTCAACATGTCAGCGGACAGGAATGCTGTAAATCGGCTGCAGTCCGTCACCCCACACGCACCCATCAGCTCCACGTGACGAATGCTCATGCTAGTGAAAGGCAAAGCCTGTCAGCCCTGGAGAACTGGGTTTGCCATTTGCCCATGGAACAGAGCCTGGATGGCAGGAACAGCACAAGCTTCCCGCACACACTGCCCTGCCTGCTGGCCTCCACCTTGATCTGGAAAAGCACGACTTATAGCTACAAAGAGGACAGTACATTCGCTATGGCCCACTCAAGCTCTGACTACCACAAGGTCACCAAAGTGTGCCAACTGTGAAGTGGACATGTGACCACAAGGAGCTGGACCATGTCTTACCAACTCATTCCACACAGCTGTTTTGATGGCAGTAAGTTTCTCCTCTCAACCTGGGCCTAATTTAACTTGACTACTCAGGAATAAAAGGCTCTTTATCCTGTCAGCCATCCAGTCCCCATCTAATTTCAGAATGAAATCCTAGAATCCTCTTGCATGGCCAATGGGCCCAACCAGACATTGCTCAATGCTTCTGGAAGATGGCATCCCAACAGCATGGGACTATTTCACAAAGCCATACCTCAGATTGTCATCAGCTCCTCCCACCACCACCAGACTGTTATCAGCTCGGATTTTCTCTCGGAAATCTTCCATAGCTTCAGTGTTGCACTGCAAAGAATTCTGACCAACCACAAAGAGAACTGGGGTCTTCATGTCCAGCAGGGGGTCATCCACATCCTGCAGGAGCATGGGACAACGAGACATTTTAAAACTGAAGGACAGAGGAGCCATTAGGCAATGGAATATGAAGGCCTGGGACCTGAAGACCTTTATGGGGCAAGTAAATACATTTATACTAGAGGCACTGAGCCAGAAACTCAGATGGTCTAAATCGGTGTAGTTCCGCTGACTTACACCAGCTGAGACTGCCCCCCTATCAAGACAGCCACTCTCGCTGCATTTTCCCCCGTCACTGCTGTAGCTACCCAAATGCAATGCTAGATCGACTAACATGCAATAGTAAGTTGCAGGCCTGTACTACCATGCAGTTTCAGGACTCTCCAGATTACACGCCAAAGGGGATTTTCCCAGTGGGAAAATGTGGCCCCGAACAAGGCTTTGGTACAGAATTGTCCCCTGTATAGAACTCCCTGCCTTCTACACTTCAATACAGTACCTGGGCCTACTCTTCTCACACAGCCCCCAAAGCTAGTCGCCAGAGTGGCACCAGGGTCCCAAGGTCACTCCTGAATCAGTCTCAGACAGGCCACCAGATATGTCTGCCTAAGTCATTCTTGTTGCTGGGTGCAAAACAAGGTGAGATCAGCAGCTGTTTCTGGAGTGGGGCCTAGGAGAGGCGCGAGAGGTGTGTTACAGGCACACACCCCACGGCCGTCACACCAAGGAGGGAGCCAAACCCTGGAGCTCTTTCCCTCCCAGACTGCCCCACCGTGATTCACTGCCCAGAGCCCGGATTGTTGGCTCTCCATCACCCCAAACACTAGATGGGCTCAGACACACTTGAAAATACTTGCAGGTGAAGAACCAAACTTCAGACCCTTGCTCTTCTGGCTGGACTTTAAAGCAAGTTCACAGGTCCAGTGGCCTGGTTACCTAACCAATCCCATCTTCTGAACTCTGACCCCTGCTTTGGGCTTACCCCTCTGGGCCCATCCACTGTGAGCAGAGGGAATCCAAGGCACACAACTGCGGTGACGTACTCCATTACTGAGACCTAGAGAGACCAGCAAGACAGTATCATTACCCAGAGCCCTCCCAGAACAATCCAGCTCAGCGTCAACATAGTTAGCAGAGCCCTCGCTGCTGGGCTCCCATCATGGCACACCCCTGGCTTTGACAATACCTCTTTCTAGCAAAGATCTCAATCTCCTCATTTGCCTCTGCCCAAAAAGATGGAGGCTGCAACACAGGACCTCAGGATGGGAGGGAAAGGAGAGAAGCCCTTTCAGGGTTGGGCTAAGATGCCTCTAAGCTGCGTGGCCCTCTAAGCTGCCTATTAAGCCCCGCACAAGAGCTCAGGGCTACGGTGAGGAGAGATGCCTCTCCCCCAGCACAGAGCTGCCGCAGCCGGGGAAGAGGCGCCCCTCCTCGCCGGCCCCAGCACGGACCTGCCCCAGACTTGCCACGGCCAGGGGAGAGATGCCCCTCCCTTGGCCCAGCCGAGGCCAAATGAGATCCGTGGTTGACCGGTCAGTTCATAACTCTGAGACTCTACTGTACTTTACCTCACCCCCTTCTTGGTATTCTAGTGCTAATGCGGAGATTGCAAGAGGAAGGGAAAGGACAGTTATTCTTCTCCCTTGCCTGTGCTCCCGGAATACAGAACCTCCCTTGAAGACACCAAACCTGATTCCCAGAGCTCACTTTTGCCCAGATGTAAGTGCAAACTGAACTCCAAGGGGCGGTACAAGAGGCCAGAATCAGGCCGTCTGGTTCACTGAGTGCTTCATGTTCTAGAATAGAAGTGGGTCCTCTAACTCCAATACCCTGCCAGAGTGACAGATCTGGAACAGTCCCATATACTCACTGGGCTGCAATCATGTATCAAACCCCTACGCTGGCATCTCCAATTACACTCTTACCCATCGCCCTGGTTTGCCTTATCCAGTTCCCCACCGGCCACATCCATCCCAACTGCCACTAATCAACTTAACTTGCTCATCACCACTTGAACATTCAGTAACATGGAGGGGGGAGACAGGTGATGGGCCACACAAGTGGCTCTGGTCTGGTAATACAAGAGCCAGGGAATATCAGGGTTCCTCGCTGTTTTATAAGTAGCTTGGATACACCTTACGGCTGCTCTGTTCAGTTACCACCCGTGCCCAATCCAGCATGGGGCCAAGTGCCAGGAGGGCGCGTGGGAATCAGAGCCAATCCAGGTGACTTTTATTCAAGAGGTACAGTGTAAAATGGCCTCTGATAGGATGCAAGACAAGAAGTTACTTACATGACAGGCCACCAAGGCTCCTGTGTTCCACCCAATCAGGATGATCGGCTTGTGGGTGAAATGGTTGTGAATCTGGCCGAGAAAGAAGAGGGAGTGAGAGGAAAGGCAGCAGGACAGTGCAAGCACAGTGAAGGTCATGGGTGTTAGTGGCATACGGTGCAGGCCCACCTAAGCTGCCCACGCACTTACCTCCAGCACTTTGCCTCTGACTGCACCAATCATGTGTTCAAGACACTGCAACACTCCCACCCCACTACCATTATTCAGCAGGTGGGTGGCAACAGGGATCACCTGGAACACAAGCCGCAAAGAGAGCACCGTATAAATCGTAGCAGTTCCACTGTGGAGCAGCATGTCCTGATAGCCATTCACAGGGATGCACCCACTGGGGTGAACACACAGAGTCAGGACTCAGGGGTTTACTGTCATCCCTCTACCAACGCACCCCACCTGCTACTGGCTTTCCTCCTATAGTGCTGATGTAGTCAATGCACAAGGACGGCTTGGAGCAGCACTTCTCCCAGGCAGAAGACAGGCTACCAGACACCAAATAACCCCTTTCCCCTGACCTGTTTATACTGGAGAATCCCAGCCACATGCTCTTCAATCCACTCAACTGGGTAATCCCTGAAGCAGAATCATGTGCTAGAACAGTAGGTCTCCTGCTATGGCCCATGGCAGCAGAGGTAAGGAGAGCCCCTCCTGGAAGACCAAGCATGCAGGTCTGAGGGGAGCAGCTCCATGGGAGGACCTCCCTGCTGAAGTGATCAGCATAATGAAGCTGTTGGGCTGTTTAACAGGAGTTGCAGGATCACACTGCCCCTAAATGCCCCGAAAGAGCTGCTAGTATGAACGACAGCCCCTCCCTTCAAAAACATGCCGAGTTACAAACCTTTCCCAGGCAGGAGAGCTGCGACTGCCAGAACCGGTGCCGGCGAGAGGTGGGGAACATAGAACTGGAGGGTCCGGAAGATGCAATCAGGATGAGAGGGGAACCAGGCAACTTGCTCTACAAAATTCACCGCAATAGAAAGATAAGGCAAGCAGCTTCCTTTCCCTGAGACCTGCCTGCTCCCCAGCACCCTTGACAGGCCCAGGCATGATCCCCAGGATAAGCCTGCGACGCATACCAGTCAACACACATCCAACCAATCCTCCCCCCGGCTGCTCTGAGCAAAGGACTCGGACATCTTCAACAGCACAGGATACACAGAGGAGTTTGTCAGGCTGAGCTACTGAAAAGCTATGTGCAAGTTAAGACTGCAGATCATTTGAACCAGAGCTGCTACAAAGCCCAAACATGCACTCGGGCACCCTCTGCCACAGGTGCGAGAACATGGCATGGCCCAAAGTACTTAAGAGCACCAGTGATGCTCTCGGCACAATCCTTGCTAACAATCAAACACAGCTACGGATGATTGACAAAGGACAAGCCCAGCCCAGACCTCCTAGAACAGGAGCTAAATAGCATCCCCAGGGAACAGACTGAAGGGAAAACCAGAGACCCTGCCTTGCTCATCCTGTGAGCTGGGAGCAGGTGTCACTGGAAGAGGCCTCCTTGGGATACTAGGACGGTACTGCATCCCAACACAATATTCTCATCCATTGAGTCCGACACAGTTACACAACACACACACGGCACGGAATGACAGTATCAGACTAGGAAGGCTGCAGAGAGAGAAAAGGCAGCATGGATTCCTGGAAAGACTGGGTCTGAAGGAGAAGAGGGCACTTTGAAGACAGGAGGTACTGGGGGTAGAGACACCATGACAGAGATCATGATGCCGAGCGTACAAGAGAGACCTGCACGGAGAAGCAGAGAGAGAGGACTGGGGACAGCGAACAGATTCGGGCACCAACCAGACACTGAGCTGAGCCCCTCCCTCCTTGCAAGCCCAGGGATGTACTCACAGGTTTATTATGGGACAAGACACCCACAGCTGGGTCCCATGGTCTCTTCAGGAGGAGGGAGAGAGCCTCAGCCCCTGCCGCCCCTGTCTTTGTGGTGGACGAGAGCAGCATCCTGTCAATCAGGGTGGGGATCTGAAACCAAAGGCCAGATGGTGGCTGAAGAAACGTATTAACCACACACCTAATATCCTATGGGATCTTCCTTCAGAACTGATTTCAGTGGGCACTTCAATGTGTATACCAGAGCATGGGAAATTCAGTTAGCTTCTCCCCAGCAACGGGAGAACGCACACCTGGCACTCCCCTCCCACACCCCTATGGGGTACGAGTCAAGGGGCTAGTACTTGGGTTTTGCACTGCTCTGGAGGAGACCCAGAGCAGCACAGCTGGTGCACAGGCCACAGCTCAGGAGGAGCTGTTGTCAGACACAGGTCCAGCCAAGTTGCCCTTTGGGGAATACTTGCTCGCAGAGCATGACTGATGGACTACAGAGTTTGCATTTTCGCACATCGAGGAACTTGCTGACTCAGGGCACTGGAATTTAGTTGGAGAAAACGAGACCTTTAGAGCACTGACATGGACCAGTAAATGTTCCTTTCTCAGGGCACTAGGTAAGGACAACACCTCAGTGAACAGGTGCCACCAGCAATTCCAATACCTTTTCTTAGCAGAGACTCGTTTCTCAGATACTGCATGAGCACCAAGAAGTGTCAACCCCCCAGAAGGGAGAGTCTGTATTTGATATATCTGCACGCTCTTGTCTCGATGTGCAACCTTCACCTCCAAACAGCTCCACTGGCTCTCCTTCATTGCAAGATCCAGCTAAATAAATGACCTCTTTGTTGTTAAAACCCTGCATGCACTTCTCCAGCCTCCTGACCAGACTTTGGCCGATTTCTTCCATCTCTGCTTCCTCCACTTAACTACCACTGAGCTCTCCTTTAATCCCTTCACACCAGCGCATCACTGCTGACACGAAAGCCTTCTCCTTTGCACCTCCTGCCATCCGGTGGAATAGTCTCCTTCTACTTCACTGACTCTCCATTTTAGCAACTGCTGTCAATTAATCACAGTTACCCCAAGCGATTAACGCAAAACCAATTAACTAGCTTAAAAAATTCATCATCATTAATCACAGTTTTATTCGCACTTAACACTAATAGAATACCAATGGAAATGTATTATAAATATTTTGGATGTTTTTCTATATTTTCAAATATATTGATTTCAATTACAACACAGAATGCAAAGTGCTCACTTTATATTATGTTTGATTAAAAATATTTGCACTGTAAGAACGATAAGAGAAATAGTCGTTTTTGGTTCACCTCATACAAGTACTGTAGCGCAAGCTCTAGCGTTCAACTTGCACATGTAGAATTTTTTTTTTTTTACATCGCTGCACTCAAAAACAAAACAATGTAAAACTTTAGAGCCTACAAGTCCACTCAGTCCTACTTCTTGTTCAGCCAAATGCTCAGACAAACAAGTGTGTTTACATTTACGGGAGATAATGCTGCCCGCTTCTTAGTTACATCACCTGAAGGTGAGAACAGGCGTTCGTATGGCACTGCCATAGCTGGGGTTGCAAGGTACTGACGTGCCAGATATGCTACGCCCAGGGTTCTCAAACTTCATTGCACCACAACCCCCTTCTGACAACAAAAATTACTACATGACTCCGGGAGGGGGGGGACTGAAACCTGAGCCCGCCCGAGCCCCATTGCCCCAGGCTGGGGGCCAAAGCCTGAGTGCAGGGGGGCCAAAGCCAAAGGGCTTCAGCCCTGGCAGGGGGCCTGTAACCTGAACCTTTGGGCTTCAGCCCTAGGCCCCAGTAAATCTAAGCCAGCCCTGGCGACCCCATTAAAACGAGGTCATGACTCACTTTGGGGTCCCGACCCAGTTTGAGAACCGCAGTACTAAGCATTTCTATGCCCTTCATGCTTTGACTTGTACATCGCACTCTCTTTTATCTGTTTCACGGTGCAAATATTTCTAATAAAAAATAACAATTACGGCTGTCAATCAATCACAGTTAACGCATACGATTAACTCAAAACAAATTAACGCTTTTTTTTTTTAAATGAATGTTAACCACACACCAGGGCCATCCTTAGGGGGGCGCCGCTGCGTGCCTCCAGGGCAGGGGTGCCGCCCTGCTTCATTGCTGCTCCCACCTCCATGGAGTCCCTGGCCAAGCTGCTCCGGACCGGGAGCCTGCCTCCTGTGTGCTGCACAAAGCAGGGGCGGGGGAGGCAGCAGAGGAGCTGATGTCTGGGTGTCCCCGTCCATCCCCCCCCCCATGTGCCCAGTCCCTGCTGAGCTGGGGTCGGGGAACAGGGGGATCTTGTCTGCTGCTCCCGGGTCAGCAGAGAGTGCTGGAGACAGCAGCTGCTGCTGGCTGAAAAAGCGTTCAGGCTCCTGAGCGCTCTGCTTAAAGAGACAGTGTTCCACACACACACACACACACACACCTCCCCCAACACCAAAAATATTTAAATAAATGATATTCTATTATTGCTTAACAATGCGATTAAACTGGCGATTCATCACAACTGTGTTTTTAAATCATTTGATGGCTCTAATCTTAGCTGATCGCTCTGCTGTAAATGTCTTTCTCAAATCTGATCGTTCCTCTGCACCTCTAACATTTATTGCATTTAGCCATTTGGGGAGTTCGTTTGTATGACGGATGCTATGCAAAAGTACAGCTGTAGTGTACCGATTCACCCTGGCTTCGTGGGATGGGAACATTGTACTGAAAGTGCTCATCCAAACAAATAAAATACACAATTCTACTTACATTGAGAGAAAAAGATCAATTAACGAAGTTTGGTCTAGACTATTTTAACAATAAACAACATTCCTGTAGTACCTTTCCTAAGAGTCTTCTCTGTTGTCCGAGAACATTTAACTGGCATGTGCCTCTTGCATACAAACCATAAAACAGGGTACTGAATACTACTACTACTAACACAATTACCCCTACCTAGCTCTGATTTCACAATTTTCAAGCCATAGATATCAAGCACTTCCCAAACTAGCTCAGTATCATTACTCCCATTTTATCTATGGGGAAATTGAGGCACAGAGGTGTGAGGTGACTTGCCCAGGGATACCCAGCAGACCAGTGGCAGAGCAAGGAAAACAGCCCAGGTCTCCTGAGTCCTAGCACAGCACCTCCAAAGTCCCCTGTATTTCTCTGAATCACTTCAATAAAAGTTTAGAAACTAATATGTTGCCTGTCTACAATAACTCTCATCCCAGGAGCTCCATGGGCTTTACAAACTTAATTGTTTGTCAACTGTTTACAACCTCCCTGTAAAGTATTAGCCCTCTTTTACAAATCTATCCATCTAAGATAACTGGGTGCCCCTCATGCTATGCTGTATTTATTCTCCCAACCCCTCTTGTGGCAGGGCAGAGCCATTATCCCCATAGTACAGAGGGGAACTGAGGCACACAGAAGCTAAGGGATTTGCCCAAGTTACACAGGAAGCATGTGTCAGAGCGAGAAGCTGACCCAGCCTCTCCCAAGTCCCAGGCTAGTGGCCTCTCCTTTCCTCACTCTCTTGATAGGGCAACCAAGACAGAGAGAGGCTAAGTGACATGCTGAAGATCACCCAGTACTGCCACAGAAAAACCAGGAGTCCTCCCTCCTAATACTCAAAGCAAAAGCTCCCCAAGCTAGTGCAGTGGGGAAATGGGAAGGAGAACAGGGGCAAAGAGGCTACTTTTCCCCCAGTCGCCCAGAAAGGAGATCGATGTCCCATCAGCTTCCCTTGAACGAACTGTTTGAAGAGAAAGTGGTATTAAGTGAAAGCAAAGTACATTCCAGAACTCATGTTTATCACCTTTCCCTTAAGTGTCTGCAAAGCATCCAAGTAAGCAGCCAACATAGGTAAACTGAGCGTCTCCACCAGTGTGGTGTGAAGCCATTGGATCAGCTTGGTGTCCCAGTTCACACTGGCCAGAGCTTGGCGGACCCGCCGGGCGCATTTGTCCACTGCTATCCTCCTCAGCACTGGCTCATTGCAAGCCTAAAAACAAGGGAAGCAGACCACATGGGCATAAGGAAAGTGAATGTGCCAGGATCATACAAAATCCACCAGGGCAAAATTTGTTGCTACACCCTCTGTTCCTCTGGCGAGTGAGAATGGGCCAATCCTTCTCCCACCGAAGACCACATTCTAGTCCATATCAAAGCCATAAACCTGCTCATGGAGGAGTTTATAAGAGCCGAGGATCCAGACCGTCCTACATGTTTCATCTGCCACTGCCAGGAAGGACTGGGTGCATAAGGAGGCAACGCGGCTGCTGCAGCTTGAAGGAGAGGGGATGAGGGAAGAAAGCTCTTACCCCTTCATTGGCCAAGCGGGCCAGCCTGTCAGATTGCAGGGCTTTAAGGATCTTATTAAATAGCTTGTTCTGGGCCATCGTCCAACCTGACCTGAAAGGAAAACCAAGAGGGTAGTTTAGACAGGATATAAAGGGTTTACGTTTTTTTACTCCTAACTCTTAAAACAACGCAGTAAGGGTGCAGGTAAGTAAGACGGTGCAGCTGATCTATCAGCTTTTAGCACCCAGGAGTTAATGGCTCCCAGTCACGTGCTCAGATCCCATGCCTCACAATAAATAATAATTGTCTCTACACTGTATTATGGTTTTGGCTACATATATGATGTGGGCAATGCAGACTGAGAAAATACCAACCAGCTTACATGAAAGCTACCCACACATCTATCGTCAGAAGGGCCTGAATGTCCAGATAGTCACGCTCAAGTCTCATGGATGATCAGAAGTGCCACCTTTGTCTTTACAGGCAGATTTCCCTCGGTTTGCAGTGAGGATCTCACTCATGACCTCAGCGCCGTGGGCAGGTCAGTGGTAAGCCAGGAACAGGCTAGGACCATGTCTCCACTACACATCCTATGTCAGCATAGCCCCACGGGCATACACAGCACACATCAACAGAAAGAGGTTTTCTGCTGGCCCAGGAACACCACCTGCCCAAATGACATTAGCCATAGTAACAGAAGCCACTGGCATAGCTGCGATTCCACTGGGGTTTTGTTGGCATAGCTATGTCACTAGTGGGTTAGTTTGTTTCACACCCCTAACCAACACAGACCTGGGAACTCAGAAGACATGAATTCAATTCTCAGCTCTGTCACAGACTTCCTGTGTGATCTTGGCCAACACACATGCTCTGCCCCAGCTCCTCCTCGCTCTTCTGTCTCACAAGGGTGTCGAGAGGCACTCAGATATTACACAACAGGGGACAAAAGCCCACAGATAGATGGGTAACCTGCATTCTAGCTGATTTCTAACCCCATTCCTTAGACAAAAGATCACCTTTCCTTCCTAATAAACAAAGCACTCAGACAGAATAAGCATTTACAAACAATGTTTTAAGAAGAAACACAGTTACTAGCTCCAGGCTGCAGTCCACAATACACATGCAGATGCAAAACTGATGTACAAAATCTTACACAGAACAGAAGAGTGCCTGCTTCAGACTACAGACAGTCTTCAGAAGTTCTGAAGAGAATGGCCTCTGTAAAGGAGACTGATGGCTAGCACATAGAGAGAGGCAACTGAAAGCTCTTCCTAGGAATATTTTGCTTGATTGAAGACCCACTTCTTCATTTTACCCACAAAAGCTTATGCCCAAATAAATTTGTTAGTCTTTAAGGTGCCATTGGACTCCTTGTTTTTGTGGATACAGACTAACACGGCTACCTCCTGATATAGAGCCCAGAGACATCAGGGACCGGTGGATAGGGCATGGACAGAGTCAGGAGACCTGGATTATCTTCCTAGCTCTGCCACTGACATGCTATGGGAACCTGGGCAAGTCATTTCACCTCTGCCTCAGTTTCCCCTCCCACCCTTTGTATTGACTGTAGACTCCTTGGGGTACGGACCCTCTCTTATCTGTATGCACAGTGCCTGGCACTATGGAATCCCATCTCAGCTGAGGCTCTCTATGCTAGTGAAATACAACCAACAAGAGGATTCCTGAATCTCAATCTTCTGCTGTGACCCCAGATCGCTGCCTCTACGTACTACCATTTCCATGTTGCTTATTTTGTTCCTCTTCTCAGCTAACAGCCTCTCAGTAAGAACTGCAACACAGAAACCCCTAACAGCATCCCAGCCACGTTACCTGTTCATGTGCTCCTCCCAGTCATCAGGTGGAGGAGGGGCATCGGCATCCGTACGGGCAAAGATGACGTGACGCTCACACTCGTTCATCACACTGCGCGCTTTCTGGTTGTCGTAGAGCGGGACAGGCGTGGGTGTGACGGTTTCCACATCAATGGGGATATCCACCTCACTGAAAGGAGAGCTGGGATTTCAGAGAACAGGACCCCCACCACCACAGCAGCCTCAGAGCAGCAGGTTTCTCAACACAAAACAGGAACTGGAAACACACTGCACTGGGTTACAAGTACCTGCCTGGGCAAGATGGAACAGAGACAGCACACCTGTGCCCACCTGTCTGAAAGCACAAGGCTCCTTCAAGCTTATTTCATCCTCCGTCCCCCCACAAGCCCCAAATCAGTATCTGACCATGGCTGAGACACAGCCTTTGAAGCTGCTGCTGCTGGAGCAGAAGATGGAACCGCACTATTTTTCATTGTATTTGTAACCATATTCTGCACCCGAAACCTCTATCTTGGGGATAGGCTACGCTACAAAATGAAATGTCATCTAACAACATGGTTGTCTCCTGACAAGGTTACTTGCAGCTTGTAATGCTGATAAGCCCTGAATCAGATTTTAACCATGTGTGGGCTTGACTGTTATAAAAAGGCAGCCAGTTGGGAACCAGCTGAGCGGTGAACAGAGGGAGTTTGACTGAGAGTTCGCCTGGGGCGAGCCCACTGAGGCTTTCATCTTGCAGGCTTCTCTGAGTAGTTACTGCAACAGCTGAAGAAGCTCTTTGAGTGAAGGTAATATGGATGGTGAGTGATCAGCTGTTGTGACCTGCACAGGATGTGCCATGTTTGTCTTTCTTCCACAGGACAGAAGTGACTTTCTCTATACAAAGTGCAAGCTGGTCTCCATATTGGAAGAGAAAGTTCAAGGTCTGGAGAAACAAGTATCAACCCTGCGCTGCATAAGAGAAAATGAAGATTTCCTGGACAGATGTCAGGATATGCTTCTATGGGCACAACATTCTAAAGAATCAGAGCAGGCTGTGCAGCGGGGACAGAAGGACGGTGAAGAAAATTGGCAGCATGTGACCTCCAGAAGAAGAATGAGGAGCATCCATGTACCAGCAATGCAGATACAGGTGAGCAACCATTTTCATGATCTCTCCACAGATACTAATGTGGAGAATGGACTAGATGATACATCTGAGGGATAGGCACAGAAGGAGACTCCACCAATTGGAAGGCACGGATACATTGTCCTAGATATGGGGGTTCCACGACCACGGAGGCGGTGGGTAGTGGTGGTCGGGGATTCCCTCCTAAGGGGACTGAGTCATCTATCTGCCATCCCAACTGGGAAAACCGAGAAGTGTGCTGCTTGCCAGGAGCTAGGATTTACAATGTGACAGAGAGACTGCCAAGACTCATCAAGCCCTCAGATCACTACCCCCTTCCTACTTCTCCATGTGGGCACCAATGATACCACCAAGAATGACCTTGAGCGGATCACTGCAGACTGCATGGCTCTGGGAAGAAGGATAAAGGAGTTTGAGGCGCAAGTGGTGTTCTCGTCCATCCTCCCTGTGAAAGGAAAAGGCCCGGGTAGAGACCATCGAATTGTGGAAGTCAATGAATGGCTATGCAGGTGGTGTCAGAGAGAAGGCTTTGGATTTTTTGACGATGGAATAGTGTTCCAAGAAGAAGGATTGCAAGGAAGACACGGGATCCACCTAACAAAGAGAGAGAAGAGCATATTCACAAGCAGGCTGGCTAACCTATTGAGGAGGGCTTTAAACTAGGTTCACTGGGGAAGGAGACCAAAGCCCTGAGGTAAGTGGGGAAGTGAGATATCGGGAGGAAGCACAAGCAGGAGAGCGCAAGAGGGGAGGACTCCTGCCTCATACTGAGAAAGCAGGATGATCAGTGAGTTATATTAAGTGCCTATACACAAATGCAAGAAGCCTGGGAAACAAGCAGGGAGAACTGGAAGTCCTGGCACAGTCAAGGAATTATGATGTGATTGGAATAACAGAGACTTGGTGGGATAACTCACATGACTAGAGTACTGTCATGGATGGATATAAACTGTTCAGGAAGGACAGACAAGGCAGAAAAGATGAAGGAATTGCACTGTATGTAAGAGAGCAGTATGACTGCTCAGAGCTCCAGTATGAAACTGCAGAAAACCTGAGAGTCTCTGGATTAAATTTAGAAGTGTGAGCAACAAGGGTGATGTCGTGGTGGGAGTCTGCTAAAGACCACCAGACCAGGGGGATGAGGTGGACGAGGCTTTCTTCCAGCAACTAGCAGAAGTTACTAGATCACAGGCCCTGGTTCTCATGGGGGACTTCAATCACCCCGATATCTGCTGAGAGAGCAATACAGCGGTGCACAGACAATCCAGGAAGTTTTTGGAAAGTGTAAGGGACAATTTCCTGGTGCAAGTGCTGGAGGAACCAACTAGAGGCAGAGCTCTTCTTGGCCTGCTGCTCACAAACAGGGAAGAATTAGTAGGGGAAGCAAAAGTGGATGGGAACCTGGGAGGCAGTGACCATGAGATGGTCCAGTTCAGGATCCTGACACAAGGAAGAAAAGAAAGCAGCAGAATACAGACCCTGGACTTCAGAAAAGCAGACTTTGACTTCCTCAGGGAACTGATGGGCAGGATCCCCTTGGCGAATAATATGAGGGGGAAAGGAGTCCAGGAGAGCTGACTGTATTTTAAAGAATCCTTATTGAGGTTGCAGGAACAAACCATCCCGATGTGTAGAAAGAATAGTAAATATGGCAGGCAATAAGCTTGGCTTAACAGTGAAATCCTTGCTGATCTTAAACACAATAAAGAAGCTTACAAGAAGTGGAAGATTGGACAAATGACTAGAGAGGAGTATAAAAATATTGCTCAGGCATGCAGGAGTGAAATCAGGAAGGCCAAATCATACTTGGGAGTTGCAGCTATCAAGGGATGTTAAGAGTAACAAGAAGGGTTTCTATAGGTACGTTAGCAACAAGAAGAAGGTCAAGGAAAGTGTGGGCCCCTTACTGAATGGGGGAGGCAACCTAGTGACAGAGGATGTGGAAAAAGCTGAAGTACTCAATGCTTTTTTTGCCTCTGTCTTCACAAACAAGGTCAGCTTCCAGACTACTGCACTGGGCAGCACAGTATGGGGAGGAGGTGACCAGCCCTCTGTGGAGAAAGAAGTGGTTCGGGACTATTTAGAAAAGCTGGACGAGCACAAGTCCATGGGGCCGGATACGCTGCATCCGAGGGTGCTAAAGGAGTTGGCGGATGTAATTGCAGAGCCATTGGCCATTATCTTTGAAAACTCATGGCAATCGGGGGAGGTCCCGGATGACTGGAAAAAGGCTAATGTAGTGCCCATCTTTAAAAAAGGGAAGGAGGATCCGGGGAACTACAGGCCAGTCAGCCTCACCTCAGTCCCTGGAAAAATCATGGAGCAGGTCTTCAAGGAATCAATTTTGAAACACTTAGAGAAGAGGAAAGTGATCAGAAACAGTCAGCATGGATTCACCAAGGGCAAGTCATGCCTGACTAACCTAATTGCCTTCTATGAGGAGAAAACTGGCTCTGTGGATGAGGGGAAAGCAGTGGATGTGTTATTCCTTGACTTTAGCAAAGCTTTTGATATGGTCTCCCGCATTATTCTTGCCAGCAAGTTAAAGTAGTATGGGCTGGATGAATGGACTATAAGGTGGAGAGAAAGATGGCTAGATAGTCAGGCTCAACGGGTAGTGATCAATGGCCCCATGTCTAGTTGGCAGCTGGTATGAAGTGGAGTGCCCCAAGGGTCGGTCCTGGGGCCGGTTTTGTTCAATATCTTCACTAACCATCTGGAGGATGGTGTGGACTGCTCCCTCAGCAAGTTGGCAGATGACACTAAACTGGGAGGAGTGGTAGATATGCTGGGGGGTAGAGATAGAATACAGAGGGACCTAGACAAATTAGAGGATTGGGCCAAAAGAAATCTGATGAGGTTCAACAAGGACAAGTGCAGAGTCCTGCACTTAGGACGGAAGAATCCCATTCACTGCTACAGACTAGGGACCGAGTGGCTGGGCAGCAGTTCTGCAGAAAAGGACCTAGGGGTTACAATGGATGAGAAGCTGGATATGGGTCGACTGTGTGCCCTTGTTGCCAAGAAGGTTAACAGCATTTTGGGCTGTATAAGTAGGGGCATTGCCAGCAGATTGAGGGACGTGATCATTCCCTTCTATTCAACATTGGTGAGGCCTCATCTGGAGTACTGTGTCCAGTTTTGGGCCCCACACTACAAGAAGGTTGTGGAAAAATTGGAAAGAGTCCAGCAGAGGGCAATAAAAATGATTAGGGGGCTGGAACACATGATTTATGAGGAGAGGCTGAGGGAACTGGCATTGTTTAAATCTGCAGAAGAGAAGAATGAGGGGGGATTTGATAGCTGCTTTCAAGTACCTGAAAGGGGGTCCCAAAGAGGATGTATCTAGACTGTTCTCAGTGGTAGCAGATGACAGAACAAGGAACAATGGTCACAAGTTGCAGTGGGAGAGGTTTAGATTGGATATTAGAAAAAACTTTTTCACTAGGAGGGTGGTGATGCACTGGAATGGGTTACCTAGGGAGGTGGTGGAATCTCCTTCCTCAGAGGTGTTTAAGGTCAGGCTTGACAAAGCCCTGGCTGGGATGATTTAGTTGGTGATTGGTCCTGCTTTGAGCAGGCGGTTGGACTAGATGATCTCCTGAGGGCTCTTCCAACCCTGATCTTCTATGATTCTGTCTCCCTCAACCCACTTCAGTCACAGGCACAGATCCTGTAGCACACACCTGTGTGTCTGTGACACATTCCAAACAAGTCAGCGAGATGCCATACATGCAGGGGTCCATGCCTGCAGATTTCATAGCCCCACTGGAGCCTCCAACGGCCCAAGGTGGTAGCAGTTTGGTAACATGGCTCACATACAGTTTAAGAACATAAGTACAGGTACACTGGGTCAGACCAAAGGTCCACCTACCCAATATCCTGTCTTCCGATGGTGACCAGTGCCAAATGGTTCAGAGGGAATGAACAGAACAGGGCAATTTATCGAAGGATCCATCCCGTTGTCCACTCCCAGCTTCTGGCAGTCAGGAGTTTAGGGACACCCAGAGCATAGGGTTGCATCTCTTACCATCTTGGCTAATAGTCATTAATGAACCTACCCTTCACAAACTAATCTAATTCTTTTTTGGGTCCAGTTAAATTTTTGGCCTTCACAGAAGCCGCTGGCAATGAGTTCCACAGGTGAACTGTGCGTTGTGTGAAGAAGTACTTCCTTTTGTTTTAAATCTCCTGCCCATTGATTTCATTGGATGACCTCTAGTTTTTGTGTTATGAGAAAGTGTAAATAACCCTTCTCTATTCACTTTCTCCACACCATTCATGATTTTATAGACTTCTATTGTATCACCTCCCCCCTTAGTCGTGAATAACGTAGCTGAAGTCGACGTACTTAGTTCGACTTATCGCAGTGTCTTCACTACGGTGAGTCAACTGCTGCCGCTCCCCCCACGTCGACTCTGCCTGGAGTACCGGAGTCGATGGGAGAGTGCTCGGGGAATCGATTAATCGCATCTAGACTAGATACAATAAATCGATCCCTGCTGGACCGATCGCTGCATCCGGCCGGTAGTGAAGACATACTCTTACTTGCCAGAGTTTATGCTGCTTTCTAATTTTCTCAGTAGGATCTGACTTCCAATTTTTAAAGGATGCCTTTTTGCCTCTAATAGCCTTTTTTTACTCTGCTGTTTAGCCATGGTGATAATTTTATTTGGTCCATGCTGGATTATATTGGCTAAGGTATGTGGGTGGATAATGGGATGAGTAGTGGGGGGAGGAATTCAAACAAAATGACTCAGCTATAAACAATGGTTAAAACACTTTTCAATCTTGCAAGTTTTAACCATTGTTCATAGCTGGGCCATTTTGTTTGAAATACAAATTACTGAACTTTCTTGGGGGCGTTTATTTGTTTAACTGAAATGCCTATATCCGATGCTTTACTCTGCAGCTCAAGTAGTAGCAGAGACTCTGCAGAAGTTACTGCACCATAGAGCAGTTGAGTAGTGGAGGAAAAAACATCCCACCTGTTTTCCTAGATAAGTTGAATCATTTCCGGCAAGTAAATGTATCGCACACATGATCAGGGCTCTGTGACCCCTGCATCATCTGCAGAGCCCTCCAGTGGTATTTGTATTCACAGATTCAGAGTTTAAGACCAGAAGGGACCATTAGATCATCTCATCTGATCCCTGTATACCACAGGCCAGAGAATTTCACCCAGTTACTCCTGAATTAAGCCCATTAATTTGAATTTAACTAAAGCACATCCTGTCTTGATTTGAAGACTTCAGGAGATGGAAAATCCATCATTTCCCATGGTAGTTTGTTCAATGGTTAATCACCTTCACCGTGAAAATTTGTGCCTTTGTTTCTAGAATTTGTCTGACCTCAGCTTCCAGCCATTGGTGGTGGTTCTGCCTTTCTGCACTAGATTAAAGAGGCCTTTAGTACCTGGTGGTTCCCCCCCTCCCCCCCCCATGAAGGTACTGATGATGATGATGATGATGTCACCTCTCAATTTTCTTGTTGATAAGATTAAGCTCTTTCAGTCTCCCCCTGTTAGGTATTTTCTCCAGACCTTGAACATTTTCTGCGGCTCTTTTCTGCACCTTCTCCAATTTTTCAACATTCCTGTGATAATATAAATACTAGAACTGGATGCACCATTCCAGTATCAGTCTCACCAGTGCTGTATACAGAGAGAAAAATCACCTCCTTGCTCCTTCTCTCTACTGTACTGTGTACACATCCAAGGATCGCGTTAGCCCTTTGGCCACAGCATCGCACTGGGAGCAGTGATTTTACATTTACTTCTAGATCACTGATAATATATTTAGCAGCATCAGGCAGAAAACCAATCCCTGCAGAACCGCACTAAAAACACCCCCATTTGATGACTATAACATAATCAAGCCGACCTTGATTCTTTTATTCCATCCACCCATCTCTCACATACACATAGGAAACAGTTCCAGCATCACAAAGGGAAAATACATAAAACAATAAAGGAAAATAAGAGAGGGGACACACCAGGTTGCAAAATATAGGCAACAAAAATAAAACATCCCCTTCTCTTATCCCACGACTGCTCCAGTGGTCCCATCACCTTTTGAGAACTACCAAACCCCCTACCTTTTGGAGGAATGTGTGGAGGCCTGGTCTGCACTTGGAAATTTTACTCTTTCTAACTATGGTCATCAACAATCATGCTGCTGAAGACAGTGAAGGACCCAACATGTCACAATCAGCCTGAAGGCAGTCTGACCTGCTGCACACACGGACTTCTAAAATGCATTCAGCACTGGCTAGCTACCAAGCCCAACAATCATGTCAAGACATGGTGACATTCTGTAGTGAAGATGGGGTTTGCGAGTTTATTAGCTCACACCCAATCCCTCCCTAAAGGTTTTGTTTAGTCTAGGATTTAGAGATGTGATGTTAGCTCAAATTAACTAGCTTGATCTAATTAACAGCTTCTAAAACTCTAGTCAAACCAAAGCCATTGTACTTTAAGCACTTACTAAGCAGATCTCTAGGCTTTCACTGGACTTAATGAGCATTTCAGGCCTTGTCTGGACCAGAATTTAAAGGCGTGATGTTAGCATCAGAGGTGGGCAGGAAACAACTTTCCGGACCCAGGAGAATTTTTGAGATTTTGAAAAACGTTCCCATCCTGAATCTAAGTGAAAAGTCAAAATCTTGAAAATTTACATGAATTGAAAGTGCAAAAAAGTTTCAGACTGAGTCAATTGAAACGTTTAATTTCAGTATCTGGAGAAGGAGTAGAGAGGTAATTTCACCTCTATTCGGCACTGGTACGACCACTGCTAGAATACTTTGTCCAGTTCTGCTGCCCACAATTCAAGAAGGGTGTTGATAAATTGGAGAGGGTTCAGAGAAGAGTCATGAGAATGATTAAAGGATTAGAACCCGCTTTATAGTGAGACATCAAAGAGCTCAATCTGTTTAGTACAACAAAGAGAAGATTGAAGGGTGACTTGATTGCAGTCTATAACGGGTTCTCAAACTGGGTGTTGCGACCCTTTAGGGAGTCATGAGATTATTACGTAAGGGTTGTGAGCTGTCAGCCTCCACCTCGTAACCCCGCTTCACCTCCAGCATTTATAATAGTGTTAAATATAAAAAATGTGTTTTTAATTTATAAGAGGGGTCACACTCAGAGGCTTGCTGTGTGAAAGGGGTCACCAATACAAAAGTATGAGAACCACTGGTCTATAAGTACCCACGTGGGGAATAAATATTTGATAACAGGCTCATCAATGTAGCACAGTTATTTTCAACCTGTGGTCCTCAGCCCCCTGAGGGGCCGCAGAATATGTCTAAGATTTCCAAATGGGTCCGCATCTTCATTTGAAATTTTGTAGGGGCCCGCAAATGAAAAAAAGATTGAAAATCCCTGATGCAGCAGAGAAAGGGCCTACACAATCCAATGGCTGGAAGCGGAAACTAGATAATTTCAGACGGGAAATAAGACATAATTTTTTTTAAAAATGAGAGTAATTGACCATAGAACAATTTGCCAAAGATCATGGTGGATTCTCCACCACCAACCATTTTTAAATCAAGATTGGATGATTTTCTAAAAGATCTGCTCTAGGAATTACTTTGAGAAAGTTCTCTTTCCTGTGTTATACAGGAGGTCAGATCAGATGATCATAATGATCTGTGTGGCCTCAGAATATATGTACAACTTTGAACTGTTTCATTTCTATTTCAACATTTTAGTAGTTGTTTTTTTTACTGAATTAAATTCCAAAGTGACTTTTTGGATTGAACTGAAAAAAATCAAAATGGAACACACTAATAATTCCAAAACATTTTTTTCAAACATTTTTCAAAAGATGAAATTCAAAACGCAAGAGCTTCAGTTTAGAAAAAAACACCATTTTCTGACAAACATTTAATTGAAAACTTCCCACTCAGCTCAGTTAGCATGCGTTAATGTTTTAAAAATCTATACCAGACCCGGCAGGGTGCTCTCTAGGGGAGGCCTTCTACAGCTAACATGTTCAAATACAAATTGTCCTGTCCAGACAATTGTCAGATGAAATTCAATGTTGCTTAATGCAAAGTACTGCACACTGGAAAGCATAATCCCAACCATCCATACAACATGATAGGGTCTAAATTAGCTCTTATGACTCAAGAAAGAGATCTTGGAGTCACTGTGGATAATTCTCTGAAAACATCCACTCAATGTGCAGCGACAGTCAAAAAAAGCTAACAATGTTGGGACTCATTAAGAAAGGGATAGATAATAAAAAAGAAAATATCATATTGCCTCTATATAAATCCATGGTATGCCCATATCTGGAATACTGCGTGCAAATCTGGTCGCCCCATCTCAAAAAAGATATATTGGAATTGGAAAAGGTTCAGAAAAGAGCAACAAAAATGATTAGGGGTATGAAACAGCTTCCATATGAGGAGAGATTAATAAGACTGGGACTTTTTATCTTGGAAAAGAGACAACTAAGGGGGGATATGATAGAGGACTATAAAATTATGACTGGTGTGGAGAAATTAAATAAAGTGTCATAATACAAGAACTAGGGGTCACCAAATGAAATTAATAGGCAGCAAGCTTATAACAAACAAAAGGAAGTATTTCTTCACACAGCGCACAGTTAACCAGTGGAACTCTTTGCCAGAGGTTGTTGTGAAGACCAAGACTATAACAGGGGTCAAACGAGAACTAGATAAGTTTGAGGTCCATCAGTGGCTATTAGCCAGGATGGGCACGGATGGTGTCCCTAGCTTCTGTTTGTCTGAAGCTGGGAACGGGCGACAGGGGATGGATCACTTGATGATTCCCTGTTCTCTTCATTCACTCTGTGGCACCTGGCACTGGCCACTGTCAGAAGACAGGATACTGGGGTAGATGAACCTTTGGTCTGACCCAGTATGGCCGTTCTTATATTCTTAGACTGAGGTTTCAACATGTGTTACCTAATGTGTTAAAAAGCACCTTGAAAACAGACACAGAAAGCAACGAGTGAACCATCAGAGCACAGGAAAGGAATATCCAAGGTACACATGGACCCAAACCCAACCAACTCAGTAGCACCAGAAAAGACTATGCTCACATGGTGCTGTCTTGGTGCCTCCTGGGGGTGACAAAGAGCATCCGAGTAGGCCGGGCACTGCTAGCGTCGGGGTGGGCACTCCATGGCTTGGCATAGCTGTGGTCCAAGAAGACCAGGTCCAGCTCTCTCTCATGGACAGAGAGCTGGAAGAGCAACGAAGTTCCCATCCTCCTGGCTGAAGTCTGGAAGTCCCGCTCGCTGCCTCGGTACGACATGTCTTCTGGGGCGTCCCCACTTCTAGCGCCAATGTAAATGCTTCTTCCGGCTCCTCATCCTGCCCACCTTGCTGTGGGACAACATGGGAGAGAGTGGTAAACACGCTGTGGGGAAATGGTCCTTGCTGTATTGTCCCGTCCTCAACACAAATGACAAAAGCCGAGCCCAGGAAGAGCAGCCACCCCCGCACCAGACCCCAGGAGACAGACACCCCGGTGGCATGTTATTGCACCCAGCTCCAGCCCCATAACACCCTCAGTCAAAAAAGCCAGTACCCTCGTGCCCCTTCTGATATCCTGCAGGCAAAGCATCCAGCACCGCCCCCTCCCAAATCCCCCCTTAATGCCCCCCCACAGCCTGACCCCCTGCTGCAACACCCACCCAGGCAGCCAGCCTCCCTGCTACCCCGGGCAAGAGGAGTGGGGGGGGGGGCGCGCTGGGGATAGGGGTGCTGGGGGGCAAGGGAAATGGGGGACAGGGCAGGGGCACTAGGGATGGGGGCGCTGGGGGACAGAGCAGGAGGCTGGGGGTAAGGCGGGGGCAGCGGGGAGGGGGCTAGGGTCAGGGAAGGGCAGGGGGCAGTGGGAGGGAGTAACTAGGTGGGGGACGGCAGGAGCTGGGGGCGGGGGCGCTGGGGGGCAGAGCAGGGGGCTGGGGTTAGGGTGGGGCGGGGGACAATGGGGGGGACTAGGTGGGGCGGGAAATGCTGGGGGGCAGAGCGGGGCGGGGCTCAGTGGGGAGACTAAGTGGGGGCGGGGGCGCTAGGGGGCAGAGCGGGGGACGCTGAGGGAACTAGGTGGGGGCGGGGCGGGACTCACCGCGCGGGGGGGGGCCGCACCCCGGCTCTCGGCGTTTCACTAGGCCTCGCCGCAGCCTCAGCCGCCCCCGCGCACTGCGCATGCTCCGCTCCCACAAGACCCGGAAGCAGGAGGCCAGAGCGGGGCCGGTGGCGCTGAGACGACCCGGAGGGTGGAACCTTCTCGGCTCGGAGCGGAGCTGCCGGCCTGGGGCGCTCAGAGCCAGGCGCGGCGCGACCCCACGGGCAGCGCTCGGGGAACTGCCGGCCGGACAACGGGCCAGAGACACCCGCGCCGTGGTGCCCCCCCCCCCCTGAGCCCCGGAGCCCCCGCCCGGACACAGCCCAGCCCCCCCCCTCCGAGCCATGGGGCCCCCGCCCGGACACAGGGACCCCCCACTAGGCCATGGCGCCTCCCACAAGACCATGTCTCCTCTGCCTGGGCGGTTTTTCGGCAATACGACTAGGGCCCTTTCTGAAAGGCGGGTCTGGGATGTTTTCCCCACCACCATCGGCAGCCTGACGGGGGTCTAGTGTTTGTGCTCATGTTTCTCACCGATTGTTTTAGTGACCAGCAGGGACTCAGTTATGGGACTGAAATGACACCGCATCTTCTGGGCACCCTGGGGTATTTGTTTTCCAGTCTGATTGGAGCTAGTGACCAGGAGTGGGAGTTTTGCGAGGCAGTTCTCCAGGTGAAGGAGGAGTAAGTTTGTTCTCAGTAGTGTGTGTGTTCGTGGTGTGCTTGCTGCTTGACTGAAATATACCGTGTGATCTGCACCCACCGGCAGCTCCCTGCCCCCCAAGCCCTTTAGCATCCATCAACCCTTAGAATCCTAGAATCTCAGGGTTGGAAGGGACCTCAGGAGGTATCTAGTCCAACCCCCTGTTCAAAGCAGGACCAATCCGCAACTAAATCATCCCAGCCAGGGCTTTGTCAAGCCTGGCCTTAAAAACCTCTAAGGAAGGAGATTCCACCACCTCCCTAGGGAACCCATTCCAGTGCTTTACCACCCTCCTAGTGAAAAAGTTTTTCCTAATATCCAACTTAACCCCTGCAACGTGAGACCATTATTCCTTGTTCTGTCATCTGCCATCACTGAGAACAGCCGAGCTCCATCCTCTTTGGAACCCCCTTTCAGGTAGCTGAAAGCAGAATGTTGGGAATAATTAAGAAAGGGATAGATAATAAGACAGAAAATATATTGCCTCTATATAAATCCATGGTACACCCACATCTTGAATACTGTGTGCAGATGAGGTTGCCCCATCTAAAAAAATATATATATATATTGGAATTGGAAAAGGTTCAGAAAAGGGCAACAAAAATGATTAGGGGTATGGAACGGCTTCCGTATGAGGAGAGATTAAGACTGAGACTTTTCCACTTGGAAAAAAGGCGACTAAGGGAGGTGTAGCGGGGTGGTTACCAGGGCTGCCCGGAGGATTCAGGGAGTCTGGGGCAAAGCGGGGGAGCTGCAGTGCTTGTACTCACCCGACGGCGGTCTGGGTCTTCGGTATTTCAGCGGCGGGGGGGCCCTTCAGTCGCTCCACATCTTCGGCAGCACTGAAGGGTCCTTCGCTGCCGAAGACTCGGACCGCTGCCAGGCCTGGGGCAAATTGCCCCACTTGCCCCCCCTTCTCTGGGTGGCCCTGGTGGTTACCCTCCCCAGCCTGAAAGGATTGGAAAAGCCCTGCAGAGAGCTGGGGCTCAGGAAGGGAGCAAAACCCCGGCTGATTGGGGGAAGTGGCTGCAGCTGGGGCCATGCCCCAAACAGACCAACCGAGCCTTATAAGAAGGCCAGGGCAGCCAGAAGCTCAGGAGTCTCTCTCTGCTCGTAGAGAGAGAGAAGGGTCTGGCTGCTAGGGAGCTGAGCAGGGTACTGGGAGTGGAGCAGGGCTGGAGTGCTCCAGCCTGGAAAAACCCCAGGCTGTGGCCTAGCTGAGGGCCTAAGACCAGTACTAGGGTTGCAGAAGGGCAGCCCAGCTATAGAGAGAGACAGCACGGAGTGGGGCTAAATGGTGACTGGCAGTAGCTGTATATTGAGGTGAGGATAGTGTGTGGGGGTTCCCTGGGGAGACCCTAAGACTGAGGGTTACTGCCAGGGGGCAGCGCCCCAGATAACAGGGCACCGGGTCTGGGAAGGACACAGGGGGCCAAGCGGTAGCAGGACACTGGCCTGCAGCGGGCCCTCCAATGGCTGGAGAGCTAATTCCCTGAGACGACCAGCAGGAGGCGCTGCAGGGTGAGTCCCCATGTTTACAGGGGGATATGATAGAGGCCTATAAAATCATGACTGGTGTGGATAAAGTAAATAAGGAAGTGTTAGTTACTCTTTCTCCTAACACAAGAGCTAAGGGTCACCAAATGAAATCAATAGGCAGCAAACATAAGGAAGTATTTTTTCACGCAGCGCACAGTCAACCTGTGGAACTCTTTGCAAGAGGATGTTGTGAAGGCCAAGACTATAACAGGGTTCAAAAAAGTACTAGATAAGCTCATGGAGGATAGGTCCATCAATGGCTATTAGCCAGGATGGGCAGGGATGGTGTCACTGGCCTCTGTTTGCCAGAAGCTGGGAATGGGCAATGGGATGGATTACTTGATGATTCCCTGTTCTGTTAATTCCTTCTGGGGCATCTGGCATTGGCCACTGTCAGAAGACAGGACACTGGGCTAGATGGACCTTTGGTCTGACCCAGTCTGGCTGCTCTTATGTTCTTATGCTCTTAAATACCAGCACGTAGCTTGTTTCAGCCACATAACTGGCTACTGAAGCAAGATGTGTCCCATGATAAGGAGAAACAGGGCACTTAAATGGTCAGGCTGAAAACCCAGGCCTTATTGAAGTCAGTGGCAAAATACCCCTCCACTTCAAGGGGGCAGAATTTCTCCCTCAGGGTTTGCATGGGTCCCCAGCAGCCTATCACTCTGCTTAGGAAGTTTCCACAAGCTGCTGAAATAAGCAGTAATAAATAATCAGATCTTCTGTTGACTAATTGCTATTCTCTATCTCCAGGGATCTCAAAGCACTTAAACATTAGTTAAGCCTCACACTCTAGCTAGGTACATTTTTCAAGGAATGAAAGGACATTGTCTGAAAATGATTACTTATTATTAGATCAAGTCTTCAAAATGTTAAGTGACTCAAAATACAGAACAAAGCTTCATTTTAAGAAAGGTTTATGGTTATGGTTTATTTGCCCACCAGTTAAATGTAGCCAACTCTGGAGAGTAGCTTGGCTATTGTTTAACAACTCATATCAACACTACATAATGTCTTAGGTCAGATAGTGAACAAAGCATTTCGTTCAACTGAAAAGGCAGGCCGAATGCAGCTACCAGAGTGGGAATTTGTTCAAGATACCAGAAAGTGTCCAGGTATTACCAATACCCAACATGGTCAGCACCTCAGGTTTTATCTCAAAAAACATATCACTGATTAAACAGCTGAACATAGCTGGTCTATGAATGAAAGCCTCTTTCCTTCCTATTATGGCATCACTTCCTGGATACACTATTTGACCCTTTCCTCTATATGATGTCACTCCTTATTCTGATGTACTTCCTGGAAACGGAAATCGCATTCTGTACAGACAGGACTTCTGAGACAAAACCACCAAGTGGCATTAGGAGGTAAGCTGTAAACACAGGAGTTATTACTACTAACAGCGCTCCAGCAGGACAAAAACAGGGCTGGGGCAGAGTGAAGGGGAAATAAGAAAGAACTGAAGGGCTTGCATCGTTGCAGAATAAAGCCATTTGCTGGGAAGAAGGGAGAGCAACAGCAGAGGTGGGACAGAAATGCTACACCTCGTCATTCTGTCTGCTAACATCCCAACTGCAAAATTCACCACACCCGACTCTCACGTGTCTGCCAGCTTTAGAGGTAACAGCAATTTGTTCAGCATTTTCCAGGAGATATCTGATCATCCTTTGCCTTTCTCGGGTGCATTTTGTTTGAGGATCATAAAGTGGTCTCTGGACATTAAGGGCCTCCTCTTCCTAGCTGGGTGGCACAGGGGAAATGAATCTACTAAGTATAGAAGGACAAGAAGCCCCTTTGTGCAGCTGGGGATTGTAACAAGGCAGGATTCTCCCCATCTTGGTAAAGACTCTGCCACACCCACATCTCTTTTCCGCAGGTTTATTGTCCAAACTTAAACAAAATCTCACCCTGGCTACAATTCCCAGGGGATTTCCCCCCTTTCCCTCTCAGACTCTCATGGCTGCCCCTCCCCAGGAGGTCCTGCAGCTCCTGGTTCCTGCTTCTGTGCCTTGTTCCAAGAGCACTACCCCCCTCATCTTTTCTCTCTGGAGGCCCCCTTTTAGACAGTTCCTCTCAGGTTCTCACTGCCTCCCCCAGTGGACCCTGACAGCCCTCTGGCAGCCTCTGAGTTCTCACTTACCTGGCCTTTCTTTCCCCAGGCCCAGGTGCCCTCTTTTAAAGTTGAATCTGGGTCAGTTGATGTGACAAAGTGCACTGGCCCTGCTCTCTCTGAAAGGGCCAATCTCCCCCTTTGATGGGATCCACAGACTTTGGGGTAGAAGTGGGCTGTGGGGTGGAGTGTCTCAAGGATTCCCCAAGGGAAGTGCCTTCAGGAGTTAAAGGGGCTCAGAGCAGCATTTTAAGGGGTCTGCCTGAAGCACAAAGCAGGTCATAACTAAAGCAAGAGAAGAAAATGTAGATTTGTAAACATGAAGGCTGAGATTTCAAAGCCCCCTGGGAGACTTGGATGCCTAGATTTCATTAAAATTAATGGCAACTAGCCATCCAAATGCCTTAGAAACTTTTGGTCCATTCTGGCCTTGGAATCTATGAATTTAAGAATTAGCCTGGAGATGGAAAACTCATCCAGTCTGTCTCCCTCCCAGTGCAAGGTTGTTCCCCGCAAAAGCAGGCTGGTGTCAACACTGGATATCATAAGAAAAAGAGACCTGACCCAGAGAACACTGTAAATGGGCTGTGTTCCCTTCTCTCACACACTTTCAGACACCACCACTTCCGTGGAGCTGCATGCTGGGAATCCATGGTATGTCTAATTTCTCTTAGATGTCACAAGAAGTACAAGAGTTATACAGAAGGAACAGAATCCCACTTGGAATGAGGTAAGACCCTGTGAGCAGGTGGTGTTTTATATATATATAGAGAGAGAGAGAGAGAGAGAGAGAGATACCTATCTCATAGAACTGGGAGGGACCCCAGAAGGTCATTGAGTCCAGCCCCCTGCCTTCACTAGCAGGACCAAGTACTGATTTTGCCCCAGATCCCTAAATGGCCTCCTCAGGGATTGAGCTCACAAGCCTAGGTTTAGTCAATGCACAAACCACTGAGCTATCCCTCCCCGCAGAGTGTTCCCCCTCTGCTCCTAACACAGCATGTGCCTGTGTGCACACGCACACGGCTCTGAATTTACCATCTCCTTGGGGTTTGCATGTATTATGTTTTTTATAACAAAACTGAAAACTCAGCCCAAGCTTTCTCCCATCTGGTTGTCAAATGAGCCAGCAGAAATTATTCCTAGCACCTACCACCAGCCCTGTGGCTCTCTACAGGGTCCTAGAACCTGACCTTATCATATAGGTCCCTAAAACCTTTGCAATCCATGACTGAACCATATATGAATATCTTAAACCTACAAGTACAGGGTGGTCAAAGAAAAGATTGGAATGGGTGGGATATACCAGGGTACAATCCAGGCCAGTGAGCAGCTCTGTCACCCCTGTCCTGTAACTTGGGATGCCTTTGCAGTGCCTTGCTGCTGTAGCTTCCAATGTGGACTGCTCTCAAACAGCCACCAGCGTGCAAGTCACTCCCAGATGTTTGCACATACTGCAGCCTGCCAGCGACGCTTGGGTTATCCTCTGTCTTTTACCAGCCATGGTTATACTGCAGGGTGACCCCATCATACCCTTAGCCCTGGATTTCCCCCCAGAAATGTATGTCTTGTACTGACCAGCCCTCTCCTGGACTGTCCAAATCTATTAAGTCCATTATTCCTTCAAGGGAATAATATACACACAGCTTACCATCCTAAATGAAGTTATCTAGGCACTTTAACTTAAACACACTATATCAGATAAAACAATAGAACAAGTGTATTCACTACAAAGGGTGAGATTTTAAGAGAGTACAAGCAATGAGGCATAAAAGTCTGAAAGGCTTACAAGAAAGATAAAACACATTCTAGTGTCTAATGTAACAAACTACATTAGTTCCAAAGCAGTTTCTCACCACATGCCTCCAGCAGCATCACTGACCAAACTCTTCATGTCAGTTCCCCTCCCCCAGAGTCCAATGGCTGCTTCCTTTGTTTTCTCAGATGCAGAGAATGAGATGGGTAGGAAGAGAGAGGGGGGTACCTTGGGGTGTTTGCCCCCTCCTTTTTATAGTTTTTAGTCTCTCTTTGAAAAGCATTCCCAGCTAAAAACCAGGAGACAGGCAGTCTGCCGGAAGAAGGAGACTTCATGCTGTTTCTTTGCTAAGATGCAGATCTCTGTCCCTGCTTCCCTTCCTTGCCAAAGACTAGGCATTTGGTAGGTAAAGGCCCATTGGCAGGCATGTCAGCTTGCCCTTTTGTCTTCGAGAAACTGGTTTAACCACTCTCCAGATTGATCTGGGAAACATACTTCAGTCATGACTTCAGCTTATGTTCATAACTTTACATATAATGTTACTATGTGAACTTTACCATGATAATACTGACCAGCAAATTATCAGTTTTCAAGTGATACCTCCAAGCATGCTTTGTACAAGGTTTCTTACACTAGTGTGTAGGGTGTGACTATATGGGTGCATTCTGTCACGATAGGTCAGTGCATCCCTCTCAGGCCTCTGTTTCAGCCTGGCAGACTCCATGCTGTGAGCACATTTGTCAAGTTTAGGCTCAATATTGGACAAAGGTTTCTAATGATCAGAGGAGTGAAGTTCTGGAGCAGCCTCCCAAGGGGAGCAGTGGGGGGCAAAATCCTCCCTGGCTTCAAAACTGATCTTGATAAGTTTATGGTGGGGATGGCCTGATGGGGCTGCCTACAATGGCATGTAGCCGATCTGTGCTAGCAGCAAATATCTCCGATGGACACTAGATGGGGCGGGCTCTGAGCTACTACAGAGAATAATTTCCCAGCTGGCTGGCTAGTGGGTCTTGCCCACATGCTCAGGATCTAACTGATCGCCAGATTTGGGGTCGGGAAGGAATTGTCCCTGGGTCAGATTGGCAGAGATCAGGAGGGGGGGAGGTGTTTCGCCTTCCTTGCAGCATAGGGCAGCACAGGTCACTTGCTGCTTTGAACTAGAGTAAATGGTGGATTCTCTGTAACTTGGGGTCTTTAATCTATAATTTGAGGACTTCAGTAACTCAGCCAGAGGTTAGGGGTCTGTTACAGGAGCAGGTGGGTGAGGTTCTGTGTCCTAATGTGCAGCAGGTCAGAGTAGATGATCACAATGGTCCCTTCTGGCCTTAAAAACTACGAGTCTAAGTTCCCCAGGCCACAGTGCATCTACACTGCAAAAAAAAAAAAAAATCCCACGGCAGCGAGTCTCGGAGCCTGGGTCTACAGACACAGGCTCACAGGGCTCAGGCTACAGGGCTAAAAATAGTTGTGTAGACATTGGCACTCAGGCTCTGAGACCTGCCCCTTCACTGGGTTTCAGAGCCCGGGCTCCAGCCCGAGTGGAAACATGTCCATGGCTATTTTTAGCCCTGTAGCCTGAGCCCGGTGAGCCTGGGTCTATAGACTCACTCCTGCAGGTGTTTCTTTGCAGTGTGGACATAGCCAGAATAGCAGACTGAGCAACATGGGTTAATAAGAGAAGAGTTAAAAACTGAGTCCACAGGGAAGCAGTGACCCAGAGAGAGCAGACATGAAACAGGGGCCAATCAACAGCCCCCAAGGGGCTGGTCTTCCAGGTGTTTTTCATCAGGCAGTTGCAAGGGGCAGCACAATTGATTTGGAGGCCCTCTGACAAGACCTGGGGTTTTCCTGACTGCCAGCCCAGGCTTCCTTCTACAAACTCACGAGCATCCCCCACTTGGTTGGAATGCTTGGTTGGGCACTATTTATGTTTAAGCTGGGCAACCTGAGTCTATTTAATTCTAGACCTGCTTCTCTTTGTCTCCTTGCCCGTCTCCGGGGCTCGATTCACACGTCACTCTGGTGTAAATCGGGAGTAACTCCAGTGTCAGATCAGGATCAGACCCACAATGCATGGTGAAGTGTGTATTGTGTTGCTTCCCCTGCAGACGCTGGTGTGGTTCCTGGGTGATCAGCCCCTGGACAGCGCTTCTTTTGTGGACATACAACTCCGGGAGTGGGGTCACTTGGCTACAGAAAGGTGAATCGTCAACAGCAAGTAAAGACGGAGCCTCTTGGGCAATTTTGGGGGAGGGCCCTTCTTGATCCTTTTGCAGCCTTGTGTATCCACACGTACTCCCCCATCCCCACACACATACTACAGTATTTTCCTTCCAGCCAAGGAGACCAGAGACCTTGTTGTTCCTTCTTCTAAAGCTTTGTCTCAACTAGGAACGTGGTCACGTGTAGCTTGGATTCAACACATGCCAGCTAACCCTGACCTAAGCTTTGCTGCCTTTCCTGGGCAAGACAAAGACTAAATGGTCATTTCCAAGTAGCAACAATTCTGCTCTCCCCCCAAATACCCCCTCACAATTGGAATGTACCTGCCCCTGCCCAGGACGCCTCTCCCTGCAAAGAGTGGAGTCTGGCACTGAGGAGTCTAACCAAGTCTTTTGTATGGCATTAATCGCTGGGCCACAGGGCTCCTCTATCCTTTGAAAGCAGAACACTGGCTACCATTCTCACACCTTGAGACCCTCACTGAGTCCATCAGGGTGAGACGCCCTTCCTGGGATTGGTGGGGGGAATGTTAATGCTACTGACAAGCAGATGTTTCTATCCTCCAGGGATCTGGGCTCTGCTACTGTATTTCTAACATCTCTTGCTGCAAAACCAAGCAGCATCCTCACCCTGAAGGACCTGCCCCTTCTGGACGGTGGCCACCAGCCGACAGGCGTAAGTAAGAAGGGTAACCCTCACTTTAGAGAAGGGGCATCCTGTGGTCTTGTATAGATGCAACAAATGAGCCAAAGGTGTTATCGTAACCCAGTCATTGTCCAAGGCCAACAGTGTCCAAAAATGTCCAGGGTTTGATATGCAGAGATCTCAGCCTGCTTTGTACCATGGCAAACCCACCAGGAAACAACATTTTAACCTTTTACTACAGGTACAGAAAATAGGGGGGAACAGTGAAAGCCTTTGAAAGGCAAAACATTAAGTAAGGCGTTCCTTTGAACCACATCCCTTGTTCCCGTTCCCTTTAGCTGGAGAGAGTTTTTAGAAGGGAAACCTCCCCCTACCCCCCGTGTTTGACAGTCTGTTAGATAGTATCTAAGATGGTAATAACTGTCCTTGGTGGGGGAAAGAAGTTAGTTGAGCTGGCTGGAGCTGCTGTCAGTCCGATCCCATTTCATCCCAGGTAGGGGTTGGGATCCAGCCAGAGCCAGCAGAGTGGTGATGTCATCTGGGTCCCTCTCTCTGGCCTGATCTGGTTAGGACATCGCTTGGCATCATGATGGTGGCATCCCAGGAGATGGGCGGGGTGGCAGCCATAATGATAAGCTCACTCTAGTAGCCAATTTTTCTCCACAAAGTCTCTTTCTTTAAGGACCCTGTGAGGCAGTGCATCAGTGTAACAGTGCCCCCTCTGGCCAAGCATGGCACAGCCTCTGGGCTCACAGCCTAGTGAGACTGACAGTCTGTTCCTGGTGACTGGGAGCCTACATTTTCTCCACTCCCAATTCCATCAGGGGGTGAGTAGGAGAACCCAGGCCTGCCCAATCCACTCGGTTCCACCTTGGGCCCTTAAGCAGGATCAGTATTCTTCAACTTTGACAATGTCCTGAGCTCCTTCCTACCTTCTCCTGGATCTCTGTGGGCTGTCAGTCAGTTCGTCCCGTCCTGGGCTGTTGTCTCTGGGTGGCTCTTTGGTAGCTTGCTGGCAGGGACGGCTCCAGGCACCAGCGCTCCAAGCCCATGCTTGGGGTGGCAAGCCGTGAGGGGCGCTCTGCCGGTCGCCACTAGGGTGGCAGGCAGGGTGCCTTCGGCGGCTTGCCTGCGGAGGGTCCACTTGTCCCGCGGCTTCGGTGGACCTCCCGGAGGCGTGCCTGTGGAGGGTTCACTGGTCCTGCGGCTTCGGTGGACCTCCCGGAGGCGTCCGCCAAAGCCGCGGGACCAGTGGACCCTCCATGCTTGGGGCGGCAAAATGTCTAGAGCCGCTTCTGCTTGCTGGCAGGAGCTCCTTTCTGCAGCCTGCTCACTCTGGTAGCCACTCTGCCCCACTGCTTCCCAGCTGCTGAGAGACTGCCTATCAGTAGTGGCCGGCAGTGCCTATATTAACCCTTTGGTTACTGGGTTAATGTAGGGTACATACATCCCATGACAGACCCACAAAGGGACTGGTGTGTAGAATAACCCATCCCCTCTTGTTACCAGGCATGATCTTAAAACAGTCCTTGAGTTATATCAGGAGGCCTCCTTGTCAGGACTAATTCAATCTGTCTGCCTCCTGTTCGGACTTTTGCCCAGCAACGTTTGTTCTTATAGGTAATTGTGACGTCTTATAAACTCATTCTCACTTTTTACAGTTGAATTAGAAATTAGGGTAAATTTGTAGGCCGAATTATCACAATGGTGTTGTCGTCAGATGTTACCAGTGTGGTGCTCTGCTCTGTTCAGTGTTGATATCAATCGGCTCTATGCGTGTTCCCTCTGTGTGCTGCCCCAGCTCTGCGCAGATCGCTGACACAGCAAACCCCGAGAGACCCCCCAATGACCACAGACTCTAGTAAGGTACGAAAGCACCCGGGCAGGTTTATTGTCAAACGAAGCACAGAAATAGTTCCCTCTAGACTTTACAGGACATACTACGAATATGTGCCCCCTGGCAATCAGCTCAGTCGGTGGCGGGACTTTCCACTGCCCCCGAGGCTGGACAAAGACATCCACTTAGGGATGCATTCTTATACAGAGGTACAAACAAGTTACACATCACTCCTGACGTATTGAGGTGCAAGCTCTCTACGTAGCAAGGTGCTGCCTCTCACCTTGTACATGTTGGTTCGAACAAAACAACTCTATCCATCATATTATCCTTTTGGCCCTGTCATTGGGATGGATCAGCTTGTTCCTTGTTATCCGTGTGGAGTGTACAAGTATCCAAATGTTCTGATATCTGGTGTCCAGCACCTTTTAGGTATGTCTCTTTTTGGAGCATCAGCCCTTTCCTTGCCCGTTTCTGTGAGCAGGGCCTGCTTCTGGCTCACAGTTTAACTTTGCTTTATGTTAGCAAAGTCTTGATTATTACTTTAGTTCAGGCCTCAGGCCTCATATCGGGCCTCTGATTCAAGGGTTTATGTTTCAGGGCCTCATCTTTCTACAAGTGTAGCTTTTTATTTTTATTTAACGTGAATTTAGTGATGTTGTTTTACACCACTGTGAGTTTGGCTCTGGTGGCTATAGTCTCAAATTCAATAGAGTTACCTCTGCCACTTGTTTCATATCTACAGCATATAGGAACACATGAACACCAAGAAAAGTAACACAGACACAAGAACCAGGTCTAATATCTTTTATCAATTTTATTCAAGTTACCAGCAAAGTTACGAATATCACAGCATATACAAACCCTAGCTATATCCATGCACATATTATAGCTACAGTCATACTCACATCCTCCTAGACAGTGTTAGGGTCTGATGGGTCTCTCCTGGATTGATCATCAGTAGAGGGATGGTTCCTGCTGGAGTTTTCCTCATCTGTAAAATGGGTGTAATGATTGTAACCCAGGTTAATGAGTCTGATGAAAAAGGGAGCCACACGTGTTGCCAGGTAGATGAGAGATGGTGAAAACTGCAGTGTGTTCACCTTGCCAACGGTGTTGAGCCTTGTAATTGGGCGAACCTTGGGGGATGAAAGACTGACTAACGTAATCGGTGGGACGATGAGAGGAGGACAACTCTGTCTGGGGGGAGCATGGGCGATCCCCCGACTGTCTCCCCTGTCTGGGGGGAGCGCGGGCGATCCTCTGTCTCCCCTGTCTGAGGGGCATGTCAGGTGGAGACACCACCAGTTAGTAGCTAAGGATGCAGGCCGTTGAAACCTCTGTGGCCAAAGCTGAGGGACACCGGGTGAGGGGTCTTGTTGATGATTAGCTGCCCTTGCACCATCCTGACCCACCTGACAGTGGGTATGGAATCCTGTAATCATTGTCTGTGAAGTACTTTGAGATCCTCAAGCGAGGGAAGTTGAAGAAGTGAAGAAAGTCTGTGGCATTGCTCAGAAGAGAAGAGCGTTATCTACTAAGTTTCACTCAACCTGCCCTGTTCCTGTAAAGCACTAAAGCAGAGGTCCCCAAACTTTTTTTTGCTGAGTCCCCCTTTGAATATTCATGTCCCAGGCACGGCCCCCTCGGCATAGAGCAAAGGGGAGACCTGGGTGGTGTCCAGTTTGAAGCCCATGGGGAAGAGGTGGGTGGAACCCCCACATGACCACCACATGGAGGGAGGAAGCTCACACATCCCTGTCAAATCCCAGCTGCCTGGAGTAGGAACTTGTGTGCATGCTTGGTGGCTCCGCCCCCTCCCAGCACACATGTGCATGGGCCAGGTGTGGGGCCAGGACACGGGCACCGCAGCCATGTTGATTCCCAGCACATCAGCAGGGGAGGGAGGGTGAGGGTGAAAGACAGAGAGCTGGGGGTGGGGGGGTGACTTCTTGCAATGTTGTGCGGGTCCCGTGGAGCAGGCTGGGCAGCAGGATGGCGGGACAGCACTGTACGTGCTGGGTAATGGTAACAGGGATGGGGACCCCAGGACCAGTCTCCTCACACTCACCCTGCCCCAGGGCACTTGGGGGTGGAAGCAGGCACCTGGGGAATTGAACCAACACACACTGGTTACCCCAATGGCCCCCAATCTTTTTACCTCACGGCTGGGTCACGGCTCCAGGAGGAGGGGATGTGGACATGGATAAGGGGGCCCCTGCTGGGAGAAGGGGTGGGTTTGGTAGCAGAGCCCCAGGGCCGGCAGCCAGGACCCTAGGCACAGGGCCAGGAGTGGAGCCCCAGGCGCACAGCCGGCAGCTGGGGCCAGGAGCGGAGCTGAGCAGCGCTTCTTCCCTTCCCCCTCCTGGGGACTGGCCCAGGCCTAGCCACACACCCATGCACGTTCCCTGTGCCCCCCTAGAGGGGCGCGTCCCACAGTTTGAGGACCTCTGCACCAGCTGAAAAGCCCCATGCACCCTTAGAGTAATGTATAGTGTTTGGGGCCATTACCATATTGCAAACAAACGGAATCTGCATGGGGTTTGTGTGCAACTCTGGAATGAACTCTGGGAGGGTAGGGTACCCTCTGCTCTTGGGCCTTGAATAGTGTCACCACACCTACACCCAAACCAATGGAGGTGGTTTAATTCTATTTGTTGTTGAATTTCAGTGTACCATCAATTTAAGTGCCTCCTACACCCCTCCAGGACTCAAGGCCATAGGGGAGCCAGGAAAACAAAAAGCCAGTGGTGAAAGTAAGTGAGCATCTGCTGATCGGACCTTCCTGTGCTGTAAATGTAATTTATCATGTTTACATTTTCCAGATCAACTTGGCCTCGGTTTCTTGTGAGGGGAGTTTTCTTGAGTTTGGGGGAAAAGCATGGAGGGGGGAGGGGAAAAGTACCCCAACCTGACTCCATCTCACACATCCCCACCCCATGATGAGTATGTGACCGTTCCCACCAGTTCCAGAGACCATTATGATGCCCATTTCCTCCCTGTGCCATGTGGAATCATCTCCTAAGAGAAGTGGTAGAGGTCCCATCGCTTGCCTCATGTAAAACTGAACTGGACAAAGCCCTGGAGAATGAGCCACCTGGGACAGCACCACCTGGCTCAGGAGAGGATGGGCAAGTGATCTGGATGGGCAAGTCCTTTGCCAGCTCTAATCTCTGTGGGCTGGGGCCACACTGCGACTTTGGGAATCATGGTCTAGTCCCTACTTCCCCCTTGCTCCCATGGGGAAGTGAAGTAGCAGCCCTTTGGCTAACATAGCTTGCTTCCCTCTCTGCACCAGCACTTGGACATGGGCTGACACAGTGGGCAGGAATTACATTTGAGTGATACCTGTTGAACGTCTCATGCTGCCAGTACCAGAACATCCCTGGAGTTTCTAAATATTATAGATGGCAATTTCCTAAACCTAGAAGTGCAGCTTCTAACATGGAGGAATTCTATTTTAGACCTCATCTTAACAGATAAAGAGGAACTGATCACAGGACTAAAAATTAATGGTAGCTTAGGTAGAGAGGATCATGATTTGATCACCTATATAATGTGCAAACAGAATAAAGTCCTGACAAGTTAGACAGACAGACAGACAGACAGACTTGGTGCTTTAAAAGAGCCAAATTCACAAAACTGAAAACAATTCTGATCCAAATAATCTGGGAGGAAGAATTTAATCAGGAAAATATGAAAAGTCATTGGAAATTGTTTAAGAATACTATAACAGATGTCCCAAAAGCCACAATACCACAACCAGGAAATAAGGCCATACCAGTTAAAAAAACCAACCTGATTTAGAGGAGAAGTGAAGGTGCATATGAAAAAAAAAAAACCATAACAAATGGAAGACAGGGGAAGTTGATAGTAATGAATATAAATCAGAAGCTATTAATTGTAGAAAATTGTAAAGGGAAGCAAAGGGAAAGAAGGAGAAATCTATGGCCAGCAGATTTAAGGACAATAAAAAGGAGATTTTTAAGAATATTAGGGACAAAAAGAATCCTGACAATGGTTTTGGTCCATTATTCAGAAGTGTTCAGTAAATATTTCTGGCATGCATTAGGGACAGAATAAAAACTTATTTGGGATGTAATTTCTTCATATGGTGATAACACTCTTTCCATTCTACTAGTATGCCATGAGGATGTTAAACAGAAGCAAATAAATTAGACATTTTTAAATCAGCAACTTCAGATAACTTGCATCCAAGAGTTTTTAAAGAGCTGTCTTAGGAGCTCGCTGGACTGTTAATGTTAATTTTTCAATGAGTCTTGCAATATTGGGGAAGTTCCAGAAGTCTGGAAAAAGGCTAATATTGTGCCAATTTTTAAAACAGTGAATGGGATTACCTGGGTAATTATGGGCCTGTCGGTCTGACATTGATCCTGTGCAAGGTAATAGAGCAGCTGATATGGGATTCCTTTAATAAAGAATTAAAGGCGGGTGATATAATTAGTGCCAATCAACATGGGTTTATGGAAAATACATCCTGTCAAACTAACTTTATATAATTTTATGATGGGAATGATATAAAATTAACATGGCACTCAGTAAATGGATTAAAAACTGGCTAACTGATAGGTCTCAAAATGTAATTGTAAATGGGGAATCATCATTGACCGGGGGTATTTCTAGTGTGGTCCTGCAGGGATCAGTTCTTGGCCCTATGCTATTTAACATTTTTATCAATGACTTGGGAGAAAACCTGAAATCATCCCTGATAAAGTTTGCAGATGACACAAGAATTGGGGGAGTGATAAATAATGAAGAGGACCGGTCACTGATACAGAGTGATTTGGATACACTTGGTAAACTGGGCACAAGCAAACAAGGTGTGTTTTAATATGGCTAAATATAAAACAAAAAATGTAGGCCATACTTGCAGCACAGGGGGACTCTATCCTGGGAAACAGTGACTAACTGTGGGGGCCATGCATAAGGTCCCAGGAAAATGCTGTGGCCAAAATGGCTAATGTGATCACTGGACGCATAAAAAGTAGGATTTTGAGCAGGAGTTGAGGTTATTTTATCTCTGTATTTGGCACTGGTGTGACCACTGCTGGAATACTTTGTCCAGTTCTGGTGCCCTCAATTCAGGAAAGATGTTGATAAATTGGAGAGGATTCATAGAAGAGCCATAAGAATGATCAACAGATTAGAAAACCTGCCTTATAGTGATAAACTAAATAGACGGAGCTCCTTGAATCTAACAAAAAGGTTAAGAGGTGACTTGATCACAGTCTGTCAGTATCTACATAGGGAACAAATATTTAATAATGGGCTCTTCAGTCTAGCGGAGAAAGGTATTACACAATCCAATGGCTAGGAGTTTAAGCTAGACAAATTCAGACTGGAAATAAGACATACATTTTTAACAGCAATAGTAATTAACCATTGGAAAAACTTACCAAAGGTCATGGTGGATTTTCCATCACTGGCAATTTTCAAATCAAGACTGGATGTTTTTCTCTCAGTCCTCCCCCGTCCAGCCCATATGCAGCCCTTGACCCCTTGCGCAGCCTCCAGCAACATGGGTAGCCTGCTCATGGATTTACGAGATCTCCTTTTAGCCCTTACCCATCTGTGCAGGTGCGCAGCAGGACTCACACTTGATCCCTGTGAAGATCAGAGCTCACCCCCCCCCACCCCATTGGCACAGTGTGGTACGTGTGTATTGAGATCATGCAGACTGCATGTAATGGGGCATTTATAATGGGACATGCTCTTAGGCTCTTCACATCCAATGGTCTGTGTCCCAGATTCTCACTTAACTGCTTTGACCCTGAACACTCTGCAGCTACAGGCACAATGTGTCAAACCAGTGAAATTAAAGCTCCCATGTCTGACACCGTCCTTGACAAAGCTGCCAAAGGAGGAACAGAGAATGTTTGTTCTGACTTGCTGTGTGGGAAAGGATTATTCTTCCAGGTCATCCACCCCAGGCCAATCCATTCCCTTTCTGACCATCTCCAGGGGCACACAGTGGGGTCATCACAGCTATCCGTAGTATCACAGGAAAGGATCATCAGAGGGAAGGAATCAGCAGCAGAATAAATTCCAGAAGAGAACTCACAGACAAAAAACAGGACTTCCAGGTATTGCGAACCACGGCAAGATGAGATCCGTCAAGGAGAGATTCCACACACACCCCCCACAGCCCAATACAGCCCAGGCCCAATGGTAAAGGTGTTCAATACATGGGTCTCAATGGCCATGTCAGTCCTTTTCCCACAGCGATAGACCTAGTGTGCCAGAATTAGTTCCCTCTCCATAGTAGGATATGAGGATCCCAGCCATATGTTCCTTCATCCATGGGCTTTATCCTGCTACCGTGGTTGGAGCTGATGCCTTGGGAAATGGATATTATTATTCTGGGGATGCTTTGCCATTAGCATGTCCTGCCTCAGGTCAGGGTGGTGTTGGGACCAGTTTGAGCAGTGGAGCCCAGCTGGGCTAACAGAACATCTCTGCCCTGAGACCCTTTAAATCATACCGCTGTATTTCTCACTGCAGGTGCGTGTGAGGATCATTGAAGGCCGCCAGCTCCAGGGAAACAACATCAAGCCCGTGGTGAAGGTCTTCATCGGCGACCACGTGTACAGGACGAGAATCAAAACAGGGAACAACCCCTATTTTAATGAGGTGGGTTGGCATCATGTGGTTCCACGCCTGCTTTTGTGGACTTATCAAGCCTGTGCTGGAGAGGGCCCTCTAGTCTGTGAGCCATTTTCAAATTCAACATTGGATGGTCTCAGGGCACCAGTTATTAAGGGAGTTGGAGATGAGATTGAGGATGGATGCAGCCATCCCTGTGAGTTATAGGCTTCCTCCCCAGGGCAGTGTCTGGACTGGACTCCTGAGGGGACTAATATGGGGTGATGCATGTAGGGTTGCCAGCCCTCCAGGATTCATAGAATCCTAGACTCTCAGGGTTGGAAGGGACCTCGGGAGGTATCTAGTCCAACCCCCTGCTCAAAGCAGGACCAATCCCCAGCTAAATCTTGGAGTATAAGATTATGTCATGTGATGAAACCTCTGTGAATACATCCAACCAAAATTGACAACCCTGGCTGCATGTGAGTGAAATCCTGAGCTCCCCAGAGAGCGCAGGCAGGTTTGGGACTGTGCTAAATTTACCTCTCCCTGTTTTTCTCAGATATTTTTCCAGAACTTCCATGAGACGCCTACTCAGCTCTTTGACGAGACCATAAATATACAGGTACGATAGTGAGACCAGAACCCCTCTACATCTGGAGCTGGCTTCCTGCATCTCACAACTCACTGGCAGGACCTTCCCTGCTACTCCAGGTATAGGCCAGATGAAGGGCAGGAGACACCTCACATCACTTCTCTTCTACCTGGTTGACCTGAGTCTCCCCTTTTACTCTCCTGGCACTGGAGAACCTTGAAGCACCCTGCCCTCTAACTCTTTTCTTCTAACAGTTGGTGTTGAGTCTGTTTGCTGATGGGCTAAACTTGATGTCAGTCAGTGTTAGTGGGCCATTACTATGCATTTCCTGAGCATACTCAGTGGTGTCTTCTGACTGCATAAGAATTAACCATGATTCATACATGGCTATCACGGGACACTGTAACATGAGTCTTGGTACAAGGGTGGAGTGGGTCAAAGCTACTATAGATTAACAAGGGGTTTTTGTCCTGAGATGAGACTAAACATATTGCCCCAAGCCAACTCCATCTAAGGACAGGAAGTAAAATCTTGACCCCACAATAGGCTGTTTTACTGGTGCTGAATTCAACAGACAAAACTTCAGTTGTATGCAAGAAATTCCAGAAAACTGGAAGAGTGCTAATGTTGTGCCAGCATTTAAAGGTTATGTCTACCCTGCGAAAAATCCCAGTGGCAGCGTGTCTCAGAGCCCAGGTTTCCAGCCTCAAGCTCACAGGGCTCGCACTATGGCACTAAAAATAGTCACATAGATGTTCCCACTTGGGCTCTGAAGCCCACCCTCTGCCCTGGGCTCCAGCCCATTTGGGAACATCTACACAACTGTTTTTAGACTGTAGCACAAGTCCAGCAATTCAGTGTGTAGATCCAGGCTCCAAGAGTCACTGCTATGGGGTGTTTTTGCAGTGTAGATGTACTCAAAAAGAGTAAGTGGGAGGACCAGGGTAACTGTAGGCCGGTTAGCCTGACATCAATCTTGGATGGAAAATAATGGAAAAGCCGATATGGGAGTCAACTGATATTGAATTAAAGGCTAGGAATATAATAAATACTGGTCAATATGGTTTTATGGAAAAGAGGCATTGTCAAACAATCCTGGTTTCTTCCTTTGTCGAGGTTACACGTTGGTGGGTAAAGGTAACTGAGTAGCTGTAATAGACTTAGCCTTTGGTAAGTGTAATCAGGTGCAGACTCACCCCTGCGGCGCCTCCTGCTGGTCGTCTCAGGGAATTAGCTTCCAGCCTCTGGAGCGCCCCCCTGTTGGCTGGTGTCGTGCTACCGCTGGCCCCCGTGTCCCTCCCAGACATTGGGTGACCCTTTCAGTGGGTGCTGCCCCCTGGCTACTGCCAGTCACCAACTTGCCCTGGGCCCGGGGGCAGACTGCAGTGTCAGCCACTCATCACAGGCGAGATTGGGTTAGACCTGATGCCTCTACCTATTGCTGGGCTGCCCCTTTGCAAGCCCAGTACTTGTCTTAAGCCCTCAGCTAGGCCCGCAGCCTGGGGGGTTTTCAGGCTGGAGCTCCCCAGTTCCTCTAGCCTTCCCTCAGCCCTGCTCCGCTCTCGGTACCCTGCTCAGCTCCCTAGCAGCCAGGCCCTTCTCTCTCTACAATTAGAGAGAGACTCTTTGGGCTTCTGGCTCACAGCCTCTTATAGGGTCCACCTGGGCCTGATTGGGGCGTGGCCCCAGCTGTTACTGCCTTCCCCAATCAGCCCAGGCTTTCCTTCCCAGCCTCAGCCCTCTCCCAGGGCTGGTTTTAACCCTTCCAGGGCTGGAGCGGGCGACCGCCCCGCTATAGTAAGGCATATGACTTAGCATGGCAAAACAGAGACTAGAAGACCTAATGATCTCTTCTGGCCTTGAAATCAGTGAAAGAGTGAATCAGACATGATGTGCCAGGGGAAACAGAGAGCAACCAGCATGTCCATTGGACACAGTATCCTAGCATCGATTTAAATGGGTTTACTCCCAAGTTACACCAGTGTGAGACTGGAGCCAGGAGCAATATCTGAGTGATCAAGGTACCCAGGGGGCCACAACAAAACATACCAATGAGTCATGAAAAATCTTCTCTTATTTGACCCTTGGAGAGGTGAACTGTTCTTGGGGTGAACATAAGAGCAGCCATCCTGGGTCAGACCAAAGGTCCATCTAGCCCAATGTCGTGTCTTCTGACAAGTGGCCAGTGCCAGGTGCCCCAGAAGGAATGAAGAGAACATGTAATCATGAAATCATCCATTCTCTGTCACTCATTCCCAGCTTCTGGCAAACAGAGGCTGGGGACACCATCCCTGCCCAGCCTGGCTAATGGCCATTGATGGACCTACCCTCCATGCACTTATCTAGTTCTTTTTTGCACCTTGTTATAGTCTTGGCCTTCACAACCTCCCAGGCAAAGAGTTCCACAGGTTGACTGTGCGCTGTGTGCAGAAATACTTCCTTTTGTTCGTTTTAAGCCTGCTGGTCTCAGAACCCCAAGGTAAAAAGGGCACTGGGGTCCGGGAGGGACACAGGGCCTGAGGCAGGTGAAACACCGGCCAGCAGAGGGTGCTCTGAGCCTGGAAAAGAGCTAATTCCCAGATGACCAGCAGGAGGTGCCACACCGGTGAGTCTTTGCGATCTGCTACACTCAGGTTTGGGAATCTCCCTCACATCCTCAGCCATGAAGACTGATGTAAAGAATTCATTTAGTTTCTCTGCCATGGCCTTATCGTCCTTGAGTGCTCCTTTAGCATCTCGATCGTCCAGTGGCCCCACTGGTTGTTTAGCAACTTCCTGCTTCTGATGTACTTTTGCTATTACTTTTTGAGTCTTTGGCTAGCTCTTCTTCACATTCTTTTTTGGTATTTCTAATTATATTTTTACATTTCGTTTGCCAGAGTTTATGCTCCTTTCTATTTTCCTGACTAGGATTTAACTTCCACTTTTAAAGGATGCCTTTTTGCCTCTCACTGCTTCTCTAATCTAATTTTTATAGCCTCTCTAATCTCCTTGAGCATTTCACAGTCACTAGCACCATCCTGGTCAGGTGGTCGGTAATATATCCCTACTGATATATTCTTATTATTCAAGCATGGAATTACTATCCATAGAGATTCTGTGGTACAGTTTGGTTCATTTAAGGTTTTTACTTCATTTGATTCTACACTTTCTTTCACATATAGTGCCCCTCCCCCACCAGCACAACCTGTTCTGTCCTTCCGATATATTTTGTACCCTGGTATTACTGTGTCCCATTGAGTATCCTCATTCCACCAAGTTTCAGTGATGCCTAGTGCATCAATATCCTCATTTAATAGGAGGGACTCTAGTTCACCCATCTTGTTATTTAGACTTCTAGCATTTGTATATAAGCACTTTAAAAACTTGTAACTTTTTAGCTGTCTGCCATTACATGATCTAATTGAATGGGACTTTTTTCATTTGACTGTTTCTCATCAGATCCTACCTGTATTTCATCATCTTCCATCCTCTCCTTCTTACTAGGACATAGAGAATCTCCATTAAGAGATCCTCCCCTGTCCAAACCACGTGCTCCTCTGCACCTGTCAGCTTTCCCCCAGCCCTTAGTTTAAAAACTGCTCTACGACCTTTTTAATGTTAAGTGCCAGCAATCTGGTTCCATTTTGGTTTAGGTGGAGCCCATCTCTCCTGTATAGGCTCCCTCTTTCCCAAAAGTTTCCCCAGTTCCTAATAAATCTAAACCCCTCCTCTCTACACCATTGTCTCATCTACACATTGAGACCCCGCAGTTTGCCTGTCTAACTGGTCCTGTGCGTGGAACTGGAAGCATCTCAGAGAATGCTACCATGGAGGTCCTGGACATCAATCTCTTACCTAGCAGCTTAAATTTGGCCTCCAGGATCTCTCTCCTATCCTTCCCTATGTCATTGGTACCTACATGTACCATGACCACCAGCTCCTCCCCAGCACTGCACATAAGTCTATCTTGATGTCTCGAGAGATCTGCAACCTTCACACCAAGCAGGCAAGTCACCATGCGGTTCTCTTGGTCATCGCAAACCCAGCTACCTATGTTTCTAATGATCGAATCCCCTATAACTATTACCTGTCACTTCCTAATAACTGGAGTTCCCTCCTCTGAAGAGATATCCTCAGTGCGAGAGTATACCCCAACATCATCTGAAAAGAGGGTTCCAACTATGGGATCATTTCCCTCTGCTCCAGTTGGATGTTCTCCTTCCCTGAGACTTTCATCCTCCTCAACAGCACAGAGGCTGTCAGACCAGGGATGGGGCCGTTCTACTGTGTCCCAGAAAGTCTCATCTATGTACCTCTCTGTCTCCCTTAGCTCCTCCAGTTCAGCCACTCTGGTCTCCAAACCCTGTACATGGTCTGTGAGGGCCAGGAGCTCCTTGCACCAAATGCACACAAACGCCACCTGCCCATAGGGCAGGTAATCATACATGCTGCAATAAACTGAGTAGCCCCCACTCTGTTGATGGACTTCTGCCTCCATTCTCTTTTTACGCCTGAAGCGTGTTTCTTTGTTGTTGTTTTGTTTTTATCAGGGGGTGTTTGGGGCTTTAACTTTAAAGAATCTTAAGTGTATCTAGGCACACACACACACTCCCCCTCTAAACTTCCTCGCAAAACTACCCTGTGACACAGTGAGCCACTGTGTGACAGTGAATCATCTTACCTCCTGCCTCCAGCATGAGGAAGCCTTGCCAATGATGGGTGGGTGCCAGCTCCCTGAAATCACCAGCCTTTCAGACACATAAGCCCTCTCCTCTGGGCTAGGCCAGCCCTGTCTTTGCCTTGCACGTTAACAAGAGGTGCCCCTAATCCCCAAGTCCCTTTGAAGTATTCCTAGTATCCAGCCCCTGACACTGGCTACTCACACAAATCCTGTAACTTCCCCAGTTTGCCAGTTTGACTTTAAATCACTGCATCTGTACAATGCACAGCACTTGTGAGCACCTCTAATACAACAAAAAAGTTCATTTAAGAAAGAATAAAGATTCCACTAGAAACAAGAGAGTGGTGGAAACAAATGATCACAATATAAACCAAAATCATAAACCGCACACTAGGACCTATGTTTATTAACAGTTCCCTTTCCTAGCTAATAAAGGAGGTTTTCCCCAAAAGTTCAGTCAGTGATTGGAACCAGGATCCAAACCTTCCTGAAAACTCCCCTGCCCCCCAAGATGTCTCCTCGGTGAATGGATACAGAGGACCTCTCTCCACTAGGTGTTACACTGAAATAGTCTTTTGAGTCTATTCACAGACAGGGCGATCCTCTGCCTGTTGTAACATCTCCTTTTCACCTCCAGGTGGTTTCAACTGTTTGCAGTTGTCTGTGATGGTTTTCCATTGATAGTCTTGAGATGGAACAAGGCTGGATGCCTTGCATACCTCACTGGCTAACTTGGGAGGGATGACAACTCCCTCCTGCCAGAATGGGCCATCACCAAGACAATTTATCCCCTAGTAACTAACTTTTACTCCAAGTCCATAAAGCATACCGTCAGTATAGTTACATTATTTCCGAAAAGTATCAGAGGGGTAGCCGTGTTAGTCTGGATCTGTAAAAAGCGACAAAGAGTCCTATGGCACCTTATAGACTAACAGATGTATTGGAGCATAAGCTTTTGTGGGTGAATACTCACTTGGTCGGATGCATGGAACAGAACAGAACAGAACTGGGAGGTATTGCTAACACAGAGAAGGACCGGGATACCATACAGGAAGATCTGGATGACCTTGTAAACTGGAGTAATAGTAATAGGATGAAATTTAATAGTGAAAAGTGCAAGGTTGTGTATTTAGGGATTAATAACAAGAATTTTAGTTATAAATTGGGGACGCATCAGTTGGAAGTAACGGAGGAGGAGAAGGACCTCGGAGTATTGGTTGATCACAGGATGACTATGAGCCGCCAATGTGATATGGCCATTAAAAAAGCTAATGCGGTTTTAGGATGCATCAGGCGAGGTGTTTCCAGCAAAGATAAGGAGGTCTTAGTACCGTTATATAAGGCACTGGTGAGACCTCTTCTGGAATACTGTGTGCAGTTCTGGTCTCCCATGTTTTAAGAAGGATGAATTCAAACTGGAACAGGTTCAGAGACGGGCTACTAGGATGATCCGAGGAATGGAAAACCTGTCTTATGAAAGGAGACTCAAAGAGCTTGGCTTGTTTAGCCTAACCAAAAGAAGGTTGAGGGGGGATATGATTGCTCTTTATAAATATATCAGAGGGATTAATATTAGGGAGGGAGAGGAATTATTTAAGCTTAGTACCAATGTAGACACAAGAACAAATGGATATAAACTGGACACTAGGAAGTTTAGACTTGAAATTAGACGAAGGTTTCTAACCATTAGAGGAGTGAAGTTCTGGAACAGCCTTCCAAGGGGAGTAGTGGGGGCAAAAGACATAACTGGCTTCAAGACTAAGCTTGATACGTTTATGGAGGGAATGGTATGATGGGATAACCTAATTTTGGCAATTAATTTGGCAATTGATCTTTGATTATCAGCAGGTAAGTATGCCCAGTGGTCTGTGATGGGATGTTAGATGGTTTGGGATCTGAGTTACTACAGAGAATTCTTTCCTGGGTGCTGGCTGGTGAGTCTTGCCCACATGCTCAGGGTTTAACTGATCGCCATATTTGGGGTCGGGAAGGAATTTTCCTCCAGGACAGATTGACAGAGGCCCTGGAGGTTTTTCGCCTTCCTCTGCAGCATGGGGCTGGAGGATTCTCTGCAGCTTGAGGTCTTCAAACCGCAATTTGGGGACTTCAATAACTCAGACATAGGTTAGGGGTTTGTTACAGGAGTGGGTGGGTGAGATTCTGTGGTCTGCATTGTGCAGGAGGTCAGACTAGATGATCATAATGGTCCCTTCTGACCTTAAAGTCTATGAGTCTATGAGAATGAGCCATAGACAGAGCAAGGGGGAGAGAAGCCTAAGGAGAGGAAGCATGCTAGTTACAGGATAGGATCAGAAAAAGGATTAATGAGGGAGTATGTTTGCTATAATAAAGTTGGGTGTCTGGGGTGTGTGTTTGTTACTATGTATAAAGTTTAGAGTTTATTCAGATTGGTGTCAGTGTCCTGCATAGGACTGATCACCATGTGCAGAACATAATCACCTAAGCAGTTCCAGCAATCTGAAATACATTATTCCTGAAATATTCCTGTACATACATTTCATAATGATTATGAGTCTTGACAAGTTGTGAGTTTTCTGTAGATGCATTACATGTTACTCCTTATGGATAAATACCCTGTAAGTCGTGTTTGGTGTAGTGAGTTTGTCAGGCCTGAGATGAGAGTTGTTCGCAAAGGACAGCGGGCTGTCTGCCAATGGGCCTCTGTCACAAGGGGGCCCCAGGACTTGGCCCCAAAGTAAATACATCATTGGGTCAAAGTGGAGAAGGCAAGGAGCTTTCCTGTTTAATTGGAGTTCTTTCTGATGGTGTGAGCACAAAAGTAGACCCTGTCAAACTAATTTCATGTCTTTTTTTGATGAGATTACAAGTTTTGTTGATAAAGGTAATAAGATTGATGTAATATACTTAGACAGTAGTAAGGCATTTGACTTTTTGTTACACAATATTTTGATAAAGAAATTAGAATGATACAAAATCAACATGACACACATTATGTAGATTAAAAACTGTCTACTGATAGGTCTCAAAATGTAATTGTAAAAAGGGAATCATCATCAAGTGGGTGTATTGCTAGTGGGATTTTTGGCCCTGTGCTATTTAACATTTTCATCAATGACCTCGAAGAAAACAAAATCATCCCTGATTAAGTTTGCAGGTGATGCAAAAATTGGGTGATGGGTAAGTAATGAAAAGGACAGGTCAGTGATACAGAGCTATCTGGGTCACTTGGTTAGCTGTGCGCAAGCTAACAATGTTTTTAATATGGCTAAATATAAATGTATACGTCTGGGAACAAAATGTAGGCCATGTTTACAGGATGAGAGACTCTATTCTTGGAAGCAGTGACACTTGGGGTTTGTGGTGAATAATCAGCTGAATGTGAGCTTCCAGCAGCATGCTGTGGCCCCAAGGGCTAATACAATCCTTGTGTGCATAAACAGGAGAGTATGGAGGTGTTTTACCTCCATTAATTGTTATCAAGAACAGAGTGATCCCCGAGTACCTCTCCTGTTGCCTACTTCTGGGTTCTCTAAATGTTAACCTATTAATCTGTTCCAGCAAGGTGAAAGGAGGGGCCCACCCTACTAGAATTGCCAGGGTTTACCAAGGCTCTCCCTATGCCCTTCAGGAAATTCCCCAGGATAGACTTGATCTGTTTACCCTTGGGAGGACACAGATACAGCCTTCCATTCAAAGGATTAACACACAGGCAGTATTTTTCCAAAACAAAAATATTTTTATTATTACTGACAATAGGTTCAGCAATAATCAAATTGTTAAATGTAAATCCCTATGAAGCACTGAATATAAATTGCATAGGTTAAACAAATTATCAGCACATCCTATAGCACAGGTATACAAGTTAAAGTACCCTGTCAAGTCATACCATTGGAATGGCTTAGGTGATTATGTTCTGCACATGGTGTCAGGACACTGACACCAGTCTGAATAAACTCTATACATAGTAACAAACACACACCCCAGACACCCAACTTTGTTATAGCAAACATACTCCCTCATTAATCCTATTTCTGTCCTGTATCTTATCCTGTAACTAGCATGCTTCCTCTCCTTAGGTTTCTCTCCCCCTGCTCTGTTTACAGCTCGTTCTGTTCTGTTCTGTCACTGGTGCTGCAGCTTCTGCTGCTTCTTTCAGGTCTTCTTCTCTGCTGTTCTTTGCTCTTTTAGGTTTCTTTCTTCTGATCTGATCTTCTCCTGGTTTCCCATCTTGACTAACTTTTGCCTGCTGCCTGCCTGCCTTTTATTTAGTTTTACCAGTCGCTAAACCCTTTCAGATTGGCTTGTTTCCCAATCCTGATATGAGCATACTCTATCTTCCAATCACCTTTAAACCCTCTCTGATTGGTCCATACTTGTAGTCCAATCACAACTGCTAAATCTGGCTGTCAGTCAAAGCTGTTACATAACAAATCTTAGTGTTATGGTCTGTTTACTATTATGGTCTGGTGACACTCACCTAGTTTTGGACTGACCCCTCCCTGCATAGGGGGAGTGATCTTTACCCCAGGCTACACTTGTCTGCCAACATACTCGCTATAGGCTAAATTGAAACTGATACCTCACTCTTCTTGGCTATGTGCCAACATTTTACCAAACTATTAAACTCTAAACAATTACTTCATGCTTTTCACTATGTATCCAATTGTTAATTTATGCATCTTAATGTTAAGCTCTACTGTTGCCACCATATTCCTTTCCAATTTCGTTCATTTTATTTTCGCTCTTCCCCTATTTTCAGTTAATGGTGGCAAAGCAATGTTTTCAGTGCTGTGCTTAGGAAAATAGAGCAGCTCAAAATCTCTCATCAGTGAGACCAATACTAGAATACTGTGTCCACTTTTGTGCCTGCATTTTAAGATAGATGTTGATAAATTGGAGAAGGTTCAGAGGAGAGCCATGAGAACATTTAAGGAGTAGAAAACATGCCTTATAGTGAGAGACTCCAGGATCTCAATCTATTTCACTTATCAAAAAGATAGGTTATGGGGCGTGTGACGTATCCAGTAACTTGATCACAGTCTATAAGTTCCTGCATGAGGAAATGAAATTTGAGAATAGAGAGCTCTTCAGTCTAGCAGCCAAAGGTATAACAAAATCCAATAGATGAAAGTTGAAGCCAGGCAAATACAGGGGCAAAATTTTAACCCTGAGTGAAATTAACCATTGGAACAACTTATCAAAGGTCATGGTGGATTCTCCATCACTGACCATTTTTAAATCGAGATTGGATGTTTTAGAAAAACATCTGCTCTAGTTCAACCACAGCTATTGGACTCAAAGAAGGAATTAATGCAGGGAAGTCCAGTGGCCTGTGTTATGCAGGACGAGATGATCACAATGGTTCCTTCTGGCCTTTAGATTTATGAATCTATGAACTTTATATTCACAGAGCCTAGTTGCCATTTAGGGCTTTCAAGACTTGAAGTCCAATTCTTCTCTGTTTTGCACCTTATGCAGTCATTTCTCCTATGCAAGGTGCGTGGAGAATTCTGATTGTGTAGCATTTTACGCCGGTGTAAGTGATGAGACAGGGTGCCAGGCATTGATGAATCAGGCCTACAGACCCTTCATGTCAGCACCGCGGAGCTGGGAATTGTGGGTAATAGAGCCATCATGCTGTCCCTCAGGTGGGTGGCGGTGAAGACGGGGGCTTCACCTCCTAGCACAGGAACAGTGAACCAAAGTCTTGGGTTTATTTGCTAGGTGCTGAACTCAAGGGCAGTGCGAGCGGATTCCATCATTGGAGTGTTCAAGGTGAGTGACAGCGGATGTAATCATCTTGGCAGAGCCAGGTGACTGGACCAAGCCAGCAGATATTTTCCTGATGATGTTGCATGCATGGATGTGGCAACCTGCATAGAGGCAATGCTCACTCCCAAGTAGAGCTGGCTGAGAATTTCCTGGGAGGGAGGGAGGGAGAGAGAAAGAGAGACCAACCCATCTCAGAATATCCAATAGTCTGGTGGTTAGGGTCCTCACCTAGGGTATGGGAGACCCACCTTCATGTCCTTCCTCTGAATCAGGCAGAGCAGGGACCTGAGCTACTTTCTCCTCCATCGCAGCTGAGTGCCCTAGCCAGTGGGCTGTTCTAGTGGTGTGCACTCATGCGCTCTGTTTTTTTTGTGAAAGGTTTCAAAGGACTCTGCTTGTCCCAGTGCAAAACAAAACAAAGGCAAAACTTTGAAAATGTGTGAAACAGGATTCTTGTTTTCTGGCCAGCCCTGCTCCCAAGAGGCTCTTTAGGAATCATCTGATGTCTCCGAGTAGCGATCTCCATAACTGGTTACAGTTCTCCAGTGGGTCAATAATTTATCCTTACTCCAGTCATTCATTAAAATTCTACCTATGAACACTCTCCCCCTTACCTTGCTCCTGCCTCTGGCACATTGTGGTAACGTAGAGATGAAATTGTCTGTCTTTTCCACTGTAACTTATGTTCTTAGATTTTTGTCCCTGTCTCTTTCCTAGTCAGTCATCACTTTTCTAGGCAGCCAGGAATTACCTCAGCTACTTCTGACTGAAGCTGGTCAGGCACTTTTTGACAAAATCTTGGTTTTCTGAAACTGGACGTTTTCACAGAAACACATCCATTTTGACTAAAATTTTGCCAGAAAGGTTTCTCAGGTCCAGAATGGGATTTCTGATCAAAACCAGAGCAAGAGACTGCCAGAATAGCTACTTGTCTAGAGCACGCCTGGGATGTAGGAGTCTAAAGGCTTGTCTCCACTTACCAGGGGATCGACACATGGTGATCGATCCACCAGGGGTCGATTTAGTGGGTCTAGAGAAGACCCACTAATTCGACTGCCGATTGCTCTCCCATCAACTCCGGTACTCCACCGGAACGAGAAGAATAAGGTAAGTAAATGGGAGAGTTTCTCCCGTCGACCCAGTGCGGTGTAGACACCGCAATAAGTCAGCCTAAGGTACGTCAACTCCAGCTACGTTATTCATGTAGCTGGAGTTGTGTAACTTAGGTCGACTTAGCCCCATAGTTGAGACCTGCCCTAAGGTTCAAGTCCCTAGCCTGAATGAAGGGAATGCCTTAGACGGCCAGCTACTCGCCATTCTGGGATGGGCTGGTCAATCCCTCTCCCCAATTCACAAGGTCTTAGTTTTGTTCTGCATCGGAATGGAAGCAAATGTTGAAACATCAAGATTTTTCATTAAATCTTGTTTTGGGGCCAGTCCAACTCCCCCACCCCATTTCCCAGTACCACACATGTACCCCAGTACCCCTCTTCAGGTTAGGCCCCCCCTCCCCCAATCCGGGATGCCACCTGATGTGCTGGGGTCCCACTCAGCCCTTTGGCCCTGCCAGCCTGGGTTTCTCTTGCGCTGGATTGCTAAGCCAGGCTCTCAAACCCCTTTCCAGCACACACCCAGGCAAGACCACACCCAGCTGCAGACACGACCACAGTCAGATCTGTATGAGAGGATTCACCCTGCACTCATGTGCACACCCCCTATGAAGAGGTAAACCCCAGATAATATTGTCTTGCGCTGTAGAGAAATCTATACAATGTAAGTTCATAAATTCTCCCCCTCTCTCAACATGGAGGAAGAGATGCACAACTTCTTGCCTCCATCCCCAGTTAGAAATTGCACAAACTGGGTTTAATAATAAACCAAGTTTATTAACTATAAAAGGCAGATTGTAAGTGATTATAAGGGATAGCAAACAGAACAAAGCAGATTACTAAGCAAATAAAACAAAACATGCAAATTAAGCTTGATTTGGTAAAGAAACATGTTACAAAATGTAATTTCTCCCCAAATGTTGACGTAGGCAGGATGCAGAGTTTCTGTAACTCAGAGTTCCAGTTATTTCTCTTTACAGACTAGTCTCCTCTGTCTCAGTCTGGACTCAGCCCTTGCCTATCCCACAGCTCAGTTCCTTTGTCTCTTCAGATACTTTCAGCAGACTTTCTTCTTGGGTAGGCAATGGAGGAGAGTCCCGATGGCCTTGCCTCCCAGCCTTAAATAGAATTGACATAAGGCGGGAAAGTTTTGTTTCCAGTGGAAAAGTACCAGCAGTGTCTAAGGGGGTATTTTTCATCAGGTGACGACATCACCGGGCGTTGTAGTGTCAATGCAGCATCCCAGGAAGCTCCTCAGGGAGGTGGGAGATTAGTAACTTCAGCGTTCTATTCTCCTTCTTAAATGGCTCATTCAGGAAGATTGCCTGCTGTCTGGTGGGCGTTTCCCCAAGTACAGACACCCTCCGACTTACACAATCTTTCTGTTCCGGAAAGCCTTGCGTAACTCGAATTTTGCGTGAGTCGGAAACATATACCCGTAGGTTATGCAAAAATTTCTGCAACTCAAAAATCCTATTTCTGGCATATGGAACTTTTTCCGTAAGTGCGAATTTGCGTAAGTTGGGTCTTGGGTCCAGGGAGCGTTTGTACACACACAGTTGTAATTGTTACATAGTCAGTATTCCTAACTTCAGATACAGAAATGATACAGGCACACAAATTGGATAATCACATTCAGTAAATCAGAACCTTCCCAATGATCTCACATGAGCCATCTTGCATAAAGTATATCTTAGTTATGCCATATTCATCTCATAAGCATAGTTCTATAAAGAATATGGAGCGTCGCGTCACAATAGGAATGAGTAGAACGGGAGCAACAGCAGCTAGCTGAGCTCTGTTTTGCCTTTGATTTAGCTTCTCTTAGGCTTGGGCTTTGTACACGTTATTGCTTACGTCGGTATAAGTGATGTCACTCGGTGGTGTGAATGAGTCGCCCCGTGAGTGACATACGTTACGCCGACCTCAGCGCCCGTGGGGACATAGCTACTGTCGCGCAAGGGGCTGGAGTAATTAAGTCAACGGGAGAGCTCTCTCCTCTGGGTTAGAGCATCCGCACTACCAGTGCTACAGCATGCAGCTGCATTGGTACAGCTGTGCCACTGTACGCTCTGCAGCGTCGCCATAGCCTGGATCTACACACCCCGAGCGACGCACTTATACTAACCTAACCCCCGGCGTAGGCAGCACTAGGGCAGTGGGAGGGCTTCTCCTGTCGCCATAGCTACCGCCTACATTCTCCCGTCAGTGTAGTCACATCTTCATGAAGTGCTGCAGCAGCAAAGCTGCCAGTGAAACACTGCAGCACTGTAAGTCGAGACAAGCCCCTAGCGTCAGCATGGCCTTGTGCTGTGCTTTTAAATACAGAACAAGGAGTCAAGCGGACCAGGGTCTATTCCAGGCTCTGCCGTTTTGCCGCGCTGTGCCTCACTTTCCCCACCTGTACGGGGATCCTAGTTACCTGATGGGGGGGCCGCGTGGTTTAAAGCACTGGAGGATCCTAAGAGGGAGAGTGTTAGAGGAATGCCAGGTGGTGTTATTGTTCTCCTAGGGCAGATCCCCTAACATGCTCCATTTCCCTCTCCACAGCTTGAGGTTGGCCGTGTGTACGACTCTCCTGGTAAGTGAAGGCTGTTCGTGGAACCGTTAGACAATTAGATGGGCTGGGCTGTTCCAAGTGCCTGGGTACCAAGGAAGATACAAACCAGGATTTCAAACCAATCCCAGTTGCCCTGCGTTTATTCTCACCCTTGGGACTCCAGGTGCACAAACCAGCCAGGGACCTCTGCACTGATGCAATCACCCATGCTCTTTATTTCCAGTGTACTTTCCCACCACCTTCTAGCTACAAACAGCCTCAGGGACTGCTAGCTCCTGCAGCCAGGAGAGGAGAGTTCCCACTCCCTTTCCTTCTTTCCCCCGTGGCTTCTTTCTTGCCAGCCTTTATGTAGCCCCTGGCTAACGAGGCCGGCAGCTGTTCCCCGTTTGCCAATCAGGCCTGGACTTAGCCAGCCAGCTCCAATGCCCCTTTCTTGATTGGAGCTGGCGTGACAGAGCCCTGGCTCAGATTTTCTTAGCCAGCACCCTGTCACAGGAACAAAGATCTGATAATGGGTTCTTCCGTCTAGCAGAGGAAGGTCTAACATGACTCAATGGCTGGGAGTTGAAGCTAGACAAGTTGACTGGAAATAAGGTGCAGTTTTTTAATGGAGAGAGTAATTAAGAGTTACAATTTACCAAGGGTCGTGGTGGATTCTCCATGACTGACTATTTTTAAACCAAGATGGGATGTTTTTCTAAAAGATCTGCTGCAGGAATTATTGTGGGGCAGGTTTCTGGCCTGTACTCTCCAGGGGCTCAGACAAGACCATAGAGTCATAGAATATCAGGGTTGGAAGAGACCTCAGGAGGTATCTAGTCCAACCCCCTGCTCAAAGCAGGACCAATCCCCAACTAAATCATCCCAGCCAGGGCTTTGTCAAGCCTGACCTTAAAAACCTCTAAGGAAGGAGATTCCACCACCTCCCTAGGCAACCCATTCCAGTGCTTCACCACCCTCCTAGTGAAATAGTTTTTCCTAATATCCAACCTAGACCTCCGCCACCGCAACTTGAGACCATTGCTCCTTGTTCTGTCATCTGCCACCACTGAGAATAGCTGAGCTCCATCCTCTTTGGAACCCCCTGTGATGGGTTTGGGCCCTTTGGGGTGTCACCTGATGTGCTGGGGTGCCACTGAGTCAGCCTGTTCTGCCAAGCTGGGTCCCCTTTACCTGGCCTTGCTGGGCTAGGCTCACAACCCTCTTCCAGCCAAGCTCACAGGCAGGGCCACACCCAGCTGCAGAGAGACAGAGATTGGCTCTGCGAAGATTCAGCCTTAGGGGCTTTCCCAACACTCTGGTGCCCACTTCCTTTAAGGGGGACAAACGCAAAGGTTTTATGAAATTCGCCCCCTCTCTCAATGTGGAGGGAGATATGCGCAACGTCTTTCCCCCTACCCCCAGTTAGAAATTACATAAACTGGGTTATATTATAAACAAGAAATAAGTGTGTTAACTACAAAAGGTGAATTTTAAGTGAATATAAGAAATAACAGACAGAACAAAGCAGATTACTGAGCAAATAAAACAAAGTACGCAAGCTAAGTTCAATAGCCTTAAGAAACAGGTTACAAAATATAAATTCTCACCCTAGGCAGGTTGCAAAGTTTCTGTGGTTCAGAGTTCCAGTTATATTCCTTTTCAGACTAGACCCCTATCTCAGTCTGGGCTCCCCTTCAGGTGGTGTTTGCAGTGTTTCTTCTTGGGGAGACAGGCCATGGAAAGGAGGAGGAGTCCCTTTATCTTCCTCCCCACCCTTCCCTTTCCTTCCCGTGGAACGTTATGAGAAGTCCCAGGTAATGTTTAGTATCAGGTGACAAGACCACCTGACTCTGTAGTATCACAGCGTCCATGAGTCAGTGGCAGTATGGAGGGTCTGCAGGAAGGCCAAACCTTTTCACAGCCCATTGTCCTCGCTGATGGGCCTTCCACCCTGTCGTCTGGCTTTTACATTTTGTACCTGAAGTGTTGGCAGTGGGTGTCACCCAAAGAAGCATAGTTGAACTACAGATACATAGTCACTGTTACTAACTTCAGATACAGAAATGATACAAGCACACAAATTGGATAATCGCATTCAGTAAATTATAACCTTTCCAATGCATACAGCTAAATTCCAGTGATATCCTACATGACCCATCTTGCATAAAGTACATCTCAGTTATGACATGTTCATATCATAAGCATATTTTTATAAAAAATATGGAGTGAAAGATCATACCTTTCTTCAGGTAGTTGACGGGTGCTATCAAACAAGGGCACACTGCTGACTCATATCCAGCTTCTCTGGATCACGATGGTCCCTTGTGGCCCTGGAAGCTGTGACTGTATAAAAGCTGAGTGTGAAGAATACAATGAGTTTCACAGATCGCAGACCCGGCTGTCCTTCTCTCCCAGGTCATGCTCTCAACTGGAAATGGCTCAGTCTTTACCACCCGACTCATCTGAATGCTGGCTTGAGAGGCTACTTGAAAGTCAGCCTTTGTGTGCTTGGAGCCGGGGACCAGGCACCGGTAAACACTGCCTGTGAAAGGGACATGATACTTTGTGATCCCGCCGAGTATCATAGGCAGCAGGGGCAGGCTGTGCCTTCCCAAACAGCCTAGTGTGGCCCTGCCCACATTCTGCCCCCAGGCCAGGCCCCCTCCTGCGGTTCCCAGAGCACTCTGCCTTGGCTGGCCCAGGCTGGCTGGGGCTGGCTGGCCTGCCTCCTGCAGGGAGTCAGGGCGGTTGGTGCTGGGGTGGTGCCACTTGGAGCACAGGGGCCGGGAGTGCTGCTGCCTGGCACACCTGGGCTGGGCCCTTGCCCCCTGGCCACCATGGCGCTGAGGCCGGGGGCCACAGTGGGGGTGCTCTGGGCTCCTGCGGGGGAGGGGGAAATAGGGAGGGGCAAAGCCTTGGGCACAAGGGGAGGGGCCAGGGGCTAGCCTCCCCCAGCAGCCAGGTCCCCCAATGGCCGCCCATGCTTCAGGCCCTTGTTGGAACTCAGTGAACCCACCTACCAGCAAGACTCAGCAGTGATTAGCCTGAATCTTGGTGCAGGGTTTGAACATGAGTCGAGGGTGATTCAGCAGAAGAGCCCTGCGTTGTCAGAAGTGCTGAGCTCCCACTGCACGTCGAGGCAGCTGTGGGTGCTCAGTGTCTCTGCAGATCAGGCCCTGGCACAACTCATTGTTAGCATCTGCACTCTCACACTTCCATACCTGGCTTCATGCTCTGCCCACCCACAGGCCATGCTCTCTGGCCCCTGCAGGCCACCATTCATACACTGCCCTAAGATGACTCCCGGTTGCAGCATAAGGGCCCAGTCTTCCTCCCATTGGAGTGCCTGGCAGAGCCCTCCTTGCTCCAGAGGCATCAGGATCTGACCCTAACACCGCACAGGCTGCAAAGTAACCTGCTCGCCACGTGCCTTTGGCTCTCTCCAGAGCAGTGAAACACCTGGTCTCAGAAACACTACACCCCATCCTCTGGTTCTTGCCATTGCGCTGCTGGTGGGACTGTCTTGCGGTTGTTCTGTGCCTGTATACGTTCTCAGCACTCTTCTCTCCTCTCAGGAGCTGGACAAGCCTGCAGAGAGCGAGGACGTAGAGTCCAACCTTCTCAAGCCAGCAGCGATGCCTGTATGCATGGCCACCTTTCAGCTCCGCATATACAGAGCTGAGGATATGCCCCAAAGTATGTGTCGTATAGCGCAGAGGATACCTCTCCATGACCTGGTAGTCAGAGCTGGGGGATGGGAGCCAGGACTCCAGGGACTGTTCCTCAGTTGTTTCAGCTCCTTGGGTGGGGACTGGGCCTTCTGATGTTTGTGCAGTACCTAGCACGCTTATGGCTGCTACCAGAACACAGGAAGCACAAGGGTTTGACAGTCCCTGTTGCTTACCCTTCTGCAGTGACAGCTCCTAGAGGGGCTGGAGGCAAATCATAGAATATCAGGGTTGGAAGGGACCTCAGGAGGTATCTAGTCCAACTTCCTTGTCAAAGCAGGACCAATCCCCAGACAGATTTTTACCCCAGTGCCCTAAAAGGCCCCCTCAGGCCCCCTCAAGGATTGAACGCACAACCCTGGGTTTAGCAGGCCAATGCTCAAACCACTGAACTATCCCTCCCAAATACATTAGGATCTTTGCCCATTATTGTAGGGGGGCCTGCCACGTCGCCTGCCTGCTTTCCAATGTCACCAGCTTCCTCTGCCCTTTCAGACCCTCGTTACCCTCAACCGAGGGGAGGTTTTGGTCTCGCACTGAAGCACAGACGGTCAGCAAACTGTGCCAGCCGAGAGCTATCTGACACAAACGCGTCTCTCTTCCCTCTCCAGTGGAGGACTCCTGCCTGCACTACTTTAGGTCCATGTTCCAGATGCATGTCGACAAAAGGATCTGCGTTGATCCTTCTGTGGAAGTTAGTTTTGCAGGGAAAACGGTAGGTAACATGCAGCTCCAGTCAGAAAAGTGACCTCTTGGGAGACAGGTGTGTTTACAGCATCAGGCAATGTCAGTCACCTCACCAACAGCCAGTCTTGTACTCAAACACTAACACATGAGTGTAGTAACAGACGTGTGGCCCCTAGAAATGCCATGGCAACAGAGGCAATAGAATTCAGATCCCCCCTTGAGCTAAAGGAGAATCCCCATTAGCTGTTGGGAGTACATTATACAGTCTGTTACACACAGCTGAGCAGTACTGATTGCATCCAGTAGCCGGCAGACACACGCTAGCCTGTTTGTTACAGATGACGTTGTGCCGTTTAGCAGACGTGAATACACACACAGAGTAAACCTCGCAGTAGGAGTTTCTACACAACACCACGGACTGAATCCCTATCCCATTAGTATAGTAACACATGAGTGCTCTAGTCCAGAGTCACCCAGTTCACTCCTGTTACCACGGCCATGCTGGTAGTTATTATCCTGCGGCAGTTTCCATAGCGAACTTGCTCTATTTGAGTCCAAGCAAGATTTGTTTGCAGCAGCACACCAAGCAACTTCCATCCCTGAGGGCTGAGAGTCAAACTGGGCCCTGTTGTATTAATTTGGATGGAATACATAGGCCAAAGGTGTGAATAGAAGCCGGTCACTGTCCAACATTAAGCAGTGTTAAACAAGGTCCAAGGTTTGGTACACAGAGACCTCAGCCTGGCAAACACACGATTACAAATTCTTTTAACTTTTTATTAAAGATACAGAAGAGAAGGAAACACAAAGCATCTGAAATATAAAGTGTTAAGTAAGGCTTTAATTTTAACAACAATCCTTGTTCCCTTTCCCTTTAACTGGAGAAAGTTTTTAGAAGGAAAATCCATCTTGTCTGACAGTCTCTTAAAGAGTCAAGGTGTGGGAGGTGATATATTTCATTGGCCCAACTTCTGTTGGTGAAAGAGACACGCTTTTGAGCTACACAGAGCTCTTCTGTAGTGAAGAGGAGCTCTGTCGAAGCTCGAAAGCTTGTCTCACCAACGGAAGTTGGGCCAATGAAAGATACGACCTCACCCACCTGGTTTCTCTAATATCCTGTGACCGATGCAGTTATAACATCACTGCAAACAGTCTCTGAGATGGTTTTAAAGATGGTAATAACTGTTTTGGAAGGGGTTGTGGGGCGAGGGGTAAAAGAGAAGAAAGTAGCTGAGATGAGCTGGAGGAGTTGTTGCTGCTGTTGGTTATAGTCCGAAGTTGTCTCTGGGCTATACTACAGACCTGTATCGGTATCACAGTGTCACTCGGGTGTGAAAAATCCACACCTCTGAGTTACACCGACCTCACCCCTTGTGTAGACAGCGCTACCCCTCTCGGGAACGAGATTAACTACACCCTTGGGAGAAGCTCTCCCATCCACATAGTAGTGTCTTCATTAAACCGCTACAGGGTGCAGCTGTAGTGCTATGCTTGAAGACAACCCCAGAGTTAGTTGAGATAGGCTGGAGATGTCACTCTTGTTGAAGTCAGTTTTCGAAGGAAAAGTACCATTGTTTGACAGTCTCTCAGATGGTAATAAGTGTCCTTTTGGGGGAAAAGAGAAGAAGCTAGTTGAGATGGGTTGGACCTGTCCTTGCTGCTGCTGTTGTTAAAAGTCTGATCCTGTTTCTTAAGAAGACACACCAAGAAAAACACACACAAAAGGGGGGAGACAAGAACAGGGAAGGTAGAAAATGCAGCTTCTGTCTCTGGTGTGACTCTCACTTCCAACCTCCCTGCTGGAGAAAGACAGGCACGGGCACTCTGGGGCCTGGCAAACTCGTACCAGCTTTGGGCTAGTTAGGCAGTTGCTTTTGGCTGCCTCTTTCTGGTCACAGGTTTATAGCAGTGCTAAAAATATCCAGGCTTGGCTGGCTAAGCCAGAATCTTGTTAAGCAGAAGGCAAAAGGAGAGAGAGAGGGAAGGAAAAGGACACACAAAGGGGAGAGAGAGAGACAGTCTCACATCCCAGGTGGTGTTTGAGATTCTCCTAAAGCCAGCAGGGGTGGCAATGTCATCTGGGTCTCTCTTTCTGGATCGGTCTGATCAGCACACTTCTCAGGATCAGGATGATCACAGGCGCTAGCTTCTAATTTTCCTGGGGGTGCTCAAACCCCCCTCAGCCTCAGGCCCCACCCCCACTCCACCCTTCCCCCAAGGCCCCACCCCATCTCTTCCTGCCCCTGCTCCACCCCCGCCCTGCCTCTTTCTACCCCCTCCCCCAAGCACACCCTGTCCCTGCTCCTCCCCCTCCATCCGCGGCATGCAGGAGGCTCTGGGAGGGAGGGGGAAGAGTTGATCAGCAGGGGCCGCCAGTGGGTGGGAGGGATTTCAGGGGAGGGAGGGGAGCTTGGCTGCAGGTGGGTGATAAGCACCAGCTAATTTTTCTCCATGGGTGCTCCAGAGTCGGCACCTAGGAGGAGGATGAAGGCCCATGGTCCCAGGGGTTAATAGCCAAGATGGTGACGCTTCCTCCAGTAACTGCTGTCCTTTTTGTTTTCAGAAAGGGAGTGTTGGGTGGAATAGCCCATTCCCTCGTTATTTTGTCCACTAATTATGCCTAACATCCAACACACCAATTTTGGTTTATTAACATCCAGCTTCACATCATCTGTTTTTAACAAATAGAATTTCCCCTGTCCTCCGATTATATCAATGTGGCCTTCTTGGTTTAGATTAATGCAGTCGTTCTGTCCACTGTTCTTGTATCTATTCCCATCAGTGCTTGTTGTTATAGTTCAGGGGTTGGCAACCTTTCAGAAGTGCTGTGCCGAGTCTTCATTTATTCACTCAAACTTAAGGTTTCACGTGCCAGTAATACATTTTAACCTTTTTTAGAAGTCTCTTTCTAGAAGTCTATAATATATAACTAAACTATTGTTGTATGTAAAGTAAATAAGGTTTCAAAATGTTGAAGCTTTATTTAAAATTAAATTTAAAATGCAGAGCTCCCCAGACCAGTGGCCAGGACCCAGGCAGTGTGAGTGCCACTGAAAATCAGCTCGCGTGCTGCCTTCGGCACCTGTGCCATAGGTTGCCTACCCCTGTTATAGTTCATTGTGACATTTTATGAATGTACACTCACTTTTACAGTTAAACTCACAATGAGGGTTAATGTGTAGGCCCAATTATCACAACAGTCCCTACGTATCAGGATTGATCGACAGGCCCTGGGACCCCTGACCCTGTGTGTTAATAGTCATGGAAAAGCTGCCTCTGCTGTGTCCCATCCCCTGTCGTCAGAGATGTCCTGCCCTTAGGACAGTCTGATGTGCTGAGATGGGGAGAACTGCGTTGCCTTTCCTGGCCCTGCTCCCAGCTATTGCAAAGTGATTGTGGGATTCTGACACTGAGAAATGTCAGACAGGGCCCCTCACATAAGGATGCCCCATTCCTGTGATTTCTCTAAGCCTCCCCAAGTCAACGTCAGTCTTGATGATCCCACGATGGGAAGGCAACTGGTGATGGTGCTGACGGTGCATAGGACAGTACCAAACCTCATCTAAGGCTCTGCAGTGCTGCCTGGAGAGCAAACTCTTGTTTGCTGGGGGAAAATATGGGGAACTAAGTTGGGTGAAGGAAGTGATTGACCCGCAGAGGGTGTAGCTGGAAGGAGAGGTGTTGATCTCTGGTTTCTAATAAGTGTCATTTAATGTTCTCAGCGCTGCACCAGAGTGATGCCAAGAAATGCCAACCCGGAATGGAACCAGGTTCTGTTCTTTCCTGCCCAGGTGAGATGGATGACTCGGTAGGAAGGGAATGTTGTCAGAGCCCTGACAATCTGCACTGAACATCTGCCCTGCATCCCTTCTTTCCCCCATGTGTTACCCAAATTCTTGTTTCCTGAAAGAGGATCAAGGGAGTTCTTGCCATAGACTCCTTAATAAAGTCTCTCCCTGGGAGGGCCGACATTTGCAGCACAGAGTCCCAGGAGTATTGCCGGGGGCAGGAGAAGTGACACACAGAGCTTGTGGAAGGTCATGTCCTTTCCCTCTTGTGGGGGCTGGGTTTCTCCCCTGCACATGTTCCTGACACTGGGAACTGTCACGGAGTCCCCAGGGCGATGCTCTGGAACTGCTCCCTACGAAGCCAGTCAGGACTCAGGGGGAGCCTCCTCTCTCTGAGCAGACTGTCTCCAGGGCAAGAAGCTCACACAGCTTCACCTTCCTGGGTCTGACCCCAGAGCATTCAGCATCCTCTGCCGCTCCATGCGCTTCCCACAGCGAGTCTGCCCAGGCGGGGTCCTGGGGAAGCCAGAGGGCCCTGAACCCCACCTCCGCAGTCAGACATGACTCTCAGTTTATTAGATGACAAGAACACAGTCCAAATCAGAGCTTGTAGGTACAGAAAACAGGACCCCTCAGTCAGGTCCACCTTGGGGGGGTGGGGAGCGCGGACGCAGGTCTGGGCCTCCCCCGTTTCCCCAACCAGCTCCAAACTCACTCACTTCAAGCTGTCTGGCCCCTGCCCTGCCCATTGCTCCTCCTCTGGCCTTTGTTTCGCTTCTGGGCCAAGAGTCACCTGGTCACGTCCCCCTCCTGGGTCTCAGGTTGCAAAGGGGTGGCCATAGCATCCATGCAAGGAACTGGAGCAGCCCCCACAAAGGTCACCCACACTTATTCCCACCACCTAGACACTGGTGCGACACACAGGGAAACGGAGGCGCACCCAGTGTTCAAGCAAAACAGCAAGACTCACATACAACATAACAAGGGAAAATCCCCTCTTCCTCACAGGAACATAGGGAGTGGAGCCAGCCCTCCAGCTGTGGAAGAGGCTGGAAGCCCTGTCTGTAGGGAGGGGAAGGAAGGAAGGGGGCATGCCCCATTACGGTTGCCTCCCTCTGCTCTCCCTAGACAGTGCTTCAGCTTCTCCGGCCACTGACCATCCCCAGCTCCCACAGCTGAAGAGCCAGATGGGGCATCCAATGGCTTTGTCACCAGTCCACATGGCAGCATCTTTCCTACTATGCCAACAGAGGCAGGGCAGCCCTGCCATATAAACCGTGGGAAGGAAGAGCCTTGCTGTGTCATTTAGGTCGAAGTGTCAATGGCTCACTGGGGCTGGCCCCAGGGACGTATGCCCTTCTAACCTGCCACCTTCCCATTGCAGTTACCGTCCGTGTGTGATAAGATCAAGCTAACGGTTCTGAATGGGTAAGCAGCACTTTGGATAGTCCCCTCCTGGAGCAGGCAATCCTGGTGTTACCCCCAGAGGAAGGGGAGTAGCTGAGGAGAGCAGGACGGGGTGAGGCTGTCCAGTGGGATGAGGGAAGAGCGAGCAGGGACACTGTGGTGGGTGGAAGGGAAGGAACCCGTGAGGGGTTCATAAATAGACATGTTGCTCTGTGTTATGTTAGAGAAGGCAGGTCAGGGAAGGGGGAGGTTCTGGATGGTCCTTAGTTCTGGGGGATTTCATTCTGCGACTGGCCCCAAAGGAAGCTCTGTCTCCTGCCCTTACAATCCTTACAGCAGACAGTTCCCTTGGGGCGCAGCGGTGCAGGGGTGGACCACAGTCTCATCCCAGAGCTTTGGCCAAGTTTTAAATACACTAGTCCCAGGCTGTGGAGCCCCTTGTCATGGAGTTGTGACGATGCGGTTCTGGCGAGACCCAACTGAGAGTGCCAAATCAGGACCAATTGCTCAAACAGGGCAATCACAGCCCTAGGCTGGGGTTTTTCCACCTCTAAGGCAAACCAAACCAGCCAGACAAAAAGGACTTTGGTCTCACCCCACTGGCTAACCACAAGTCACACAAGCAATTTCCTTAGACACTCCAGTTTCCCAGTATCACCACCAGTGCACTCGTCCTGGGGATGAATGGTTATGAAAACCAACACCCCAATAAAAGAAAAAGGTTCTCTCGATCCCAAAGGACCAAGCCCCAGACCCAGGTCAATATACACATCAGATCTTACCCACAAATCACGCTGTTGCCAATCCTTTAGAATCTAAAATCTAAAGGTTTATTTACAAAGGGAAAAAGGTAGAGATGAGAGGTAGAATTGGTTAAATGGAATCAATTACATACAGTAATGGCAAAGTTCTTAGTTCAGGCTTGCAGCAGTGCTGGAGTAAACTGCAGGTTCAAATTAAGTCTCTGGAACATCCCCTGCTGGGATGGGTCATTCAGTCCTTTGTGTAGAGCTTCAGTTTGTAGCAAAGTCCCTCCAGAGGTCAGAAGCAGGATTGAAGACAAGATGGAGATGATGCATCAGCTTTATATAGGCTTTTCCAGGTGTAAGAATTTCTTTGTCCCTACTGTGGAAAAGTACTGCAAAATGGAGTCTGCAGTCACATGGACAAGTCTCTGCATACCTTGCTGAGTCACAAGGCGTGTCTGCCTTTTCTCCATGGGTCAATTGTGTAGCTGATGGTCCTTAATGGGCCATCAAACAGGCTAGGCAGAGCTAACACCAGCTTGTCTGGGAGGCTTCCCCCAGAAGCACAGCACAAACTTGAAATACAGACAGCATAGAGCCAACATTCATAACTTCAACTAAAAATGATACAGACATACAGACAGCATAATTATAACCAGCAACCCATAATCTGGTCTTAGACACCTTAGATGACCCCCTTTATCTAAGATTTGGTGCCACTGCAGGACCTTGGTTGCAACCCATGTTCTATATGGTCCCAATTTATATCAATAACGTCACAGGAGTCCCCGGGCGATGCTCTGGAACTGCTCCCCACAAAGCCAGTCAGGACTTTGCGGAGCCTCCTCTCCCATGGAGCAGATTGTCTTCAGGGCAAGAAGCTCACACGGCTTCACCTTCCTGGGTCTGACCTTGGAGCATTCAGCATCCTCTGCCCCTCCGTGCGCTTCCCACAGTGAATCTGCCCAGGCGGGGTCCTGGGAAAGCCAGAGGGTCCTGCACACACCCCCACTTCGCAGTCAGACGTGACTCTTAGCCAGCAGTAAAACAGAGGTTTATTAGATGACAGGAACACGGTCTAAAACAGAGCTTGTAGGTACAGAGAATGGGACCCCCTCAGCCGGGTCCATTCTGGGGCCCAGCAAGCCAGACACCCACATCTGCCCTTACTCCTAGTCCCCAGCCAGCTCCAAACTGAAACCCCCTCCAACCCCTCCTTTCTGGCCTTTGTCTCTTTCCCGGGCCAGGAGGTCACCTGATCTCTTTGTTCACCTTTAGCCATCCCCTTGCAGGGGGGAAGGGCCCTGGCCATTTGTTGCCAGGAGACAGAGTGTCAGCCATTTATGCACACTGGAGACTTAAGAAATGCATAGGGGAAACTTAGGCACCCACACAGTATTCAGAGAAAACATTAAGAACAGTCCCACTTCGTCACACCCTTTGACTGGGTTGGCAGAAGCCAGTGTCCATAGACCCCAGGGCTTGGTAGGGGCACGCAGCGCTTGGTGGGCCCTTTTCTCAGCAGCACCCCCAGCCTGCTTCAATGACACAGAAAGGCCCTTTGCTGTCTGCTCTGCACTTCCAGGGACCAAGCAGGAAAGAGGGACGTCCTTGGGACCACGTACATCAACCTGTCCCAGGTGTCCTCCACGGGGGCTGAGATAGAAGGTAAGGGGCTCTGACTGCTCACCGAGAGCTGGCTTCATTCTGGGCCCTTTCGTCCTCTCAGGTTCCTCTCTTGGTTCCAGGGGATTTCTCCGGGTTCCTGCCATGCTTTGGACCCAGCTTCCTGACCCTCTACGGGAGCCCCAGGGAATTCACCAGCCTCCACGACCCATATGAGAAACTCAACTCTGGGAGCGTAAGTGTCTCCCTTCTGTTCATGGCCCAAATCCCAGGGAAAGCATGTCCTGGGGGCGGGGTCCTCATGACTCCCAAGACCTGGGGTTGCCATGAGTCCATGCCACTAGGCTCGTAGTGTGGCATCTGGCCACAGCATTGGGTTGTCTCTGGCCTTCACTGACAGGAGCATCCTATAGTTCCCCAAGCTGCTCCAGAGATGGATGAATTGTACGGGGGGGATGAGAGAGGGTGACCAGTAGGTGACAGCCCATCTCCCCAAATCCACAGTGTCTGTCCTCCGCCTTCCACTCTGAGCCCAATGCACAGAGACATGGCTGCTCCTGGGGTAGCAGGCCACTTCCAGCACTAAGCAGAGCTCCCAGCCTGCATCATCAGCATGAGTGACCTCTGGCTGTTGCTGAAGGGGAAGTTAGGAAGGGAGGAGAAGGGGGTCTGGAGGAGCAGGGGCAGACCTGGGTTGGGGGTGGGGGCAATCTGCAACAGGGAGAAATCTGGCAGAGACCTTTCTCCTCTTGCACGGCCCATAAGTTGCCTCTTACTGCCCTGAGCTGTCCCATGAGCTGCAGAGCCTGCATGGAGCCCGTAAACATTGTGGCGAGAGGCTCAGACAGTTGTTTGGGTTGCTTGCGCTTGATGTCAGGCCTGGAAAAAAAGTGGGGAAAGTTTCCCCATGCTCCTCCCTCTCTTCTCTTACCCCTCTTCCAGGGTCTCCCATTCCCTTGCTCTTCTGTCCCCTTCCTGCCCCTCTTCTCTGGACCCATTTGTCTTCCAGGAGGAAGGGGTGGCCTATCGAGGTCGGATTCTAGTGGAATTAAACACCAGCATGGATAGGACCCCCCGGCAGGAAATAGAGGAGATCCCTGCAGAGGCTGTTGCCAGGGTGGAGGTAACTAGCCATGATTGAGGGTGTGACCCCAACACCCCAGCCCAGCCATAGCCTAACACCGAACGGGGATGGGGAGCAGAGTTTCTCAGGAGGCAGTTCCAGCAGAAGGAAGCTGGCCATCAGCTATGAATTATAATGCTGTGTGAGCATCCCAGCCAGCCCTTTATGAGCTGTGATTGCCCTGGGAGCTCCCAGTGGCTCTTCCAGGAGCCCACGGCTTTCTCTTCCAGTTGCAGGGCTTGGCAGTTAGACAGAAACACACGTTCACTTGGCCCCTGAGCCCATTTGAGATAGGCACCATAATAAACTCCCCGTGCAGTTCTTACTGTCACGGCTCAGAGCAGAATTGCACTTGACAACAAAACACGTTCTGGAGCCATGAGAAAGGCAGGGCCCCAGAATCTGTCCTCTTGGTGCCGGGAGAATATTGGAAAGAGGTTAGACACATCTCACCCAGTTACACTGATCATGCCGCAACCATCCCTGGTCCCTCCCCACCAACACACCCCAGAGAAACTCTGTAGCCTCTGCTACCAGGGACATCTGAGACAGAACCTTTGACCTCATTCAAAGGAAATGTAGATGGGGAATGACAAAATGAAGTGCTGTAATAGTTATTGCTATCACTTTTTGGAAGGGAGATAAAACCTCCCAAGCTTCAGGGTTTAGCTACTAACTTTCCAGGGTGAGAATGAGACTATCATGGGGGCAGATTATCCCACATCTGCTATTGTGAGGTTTTTGCACCTTCTGCTGAAGCAGTTGGTGGTGGCTCTTGTGAGACATGGGGCTAGATGGGGCCTGATCCCATCTGGCAATCCCAGTGTACCTAGGAAAGTACAGAAGGGCAAAGCTTCCCTCCAAAGGTCACATCACTGGTGATCCCATGAGTCTGGTTCTTTCCCCACCAGGATCAGAGTGTGTGTTCCTGGTGGATACATGGCTTAGAGAACAGGAATCCCAGGGTGTCATTTGACTCTTTCCCTTGTAATCAGTCACCGACTTTTCTTTCCCTCCAGTGTTCCCCTCTACCTGGGTTCTTAATTTAATCATGTTTCTGGAATTTTGGTGCAAGATGGGTTTTCAGGGGGATCCTGCACATTGGCTGGCCCCTTGGAGAGCGGTCTCCCAACCCCAGGACTGTACATGTGCAGAAAATCCAGCTCCCTTTTTGGGGTTACCCTGTGTTTCCCCCTCCCAGCACTGAGTCCTTCCCTGCCCCCTTTTCCTAGAGGGCTGTGATCTGTGCTCTGTGGACGAGGTGTGTTTACCCTTTGATCAGATTCACCTTTTCCCAGCAGCTTTCCCATAACTGCTCCCTGTGTCTCACCAGCCTGGGGGAAAGCACCCCCCTCTCTGCCCATTGGGTCATTTGCATTCTCACAAACCACCACCTGGCAATTTTCTGGTCCCAACTCCTCTGCTGCCCCAGGTGTTGGAGCTGCATCTTGATGTAAAGAGACACAGTTACTTTCCAAAAACTTATCAGAAATAGCATCCTGAAAAACTGGGACCTGGATTGAGGTACCCTCCGCCACCCCTTTCTCTGTCCCTGGGAAGTCAGCTGTGTGACTGCTCCCCTCCAGGAAGTCAGTCACACGGTTCCCTCTCAAAACCTGGATCATGGGCTGAGTGCCTGGGTGCACAGATGCTGACCCAGTCATCCAGTCCTGGGCATCCTGCCCCAAGTGACTAGTGAGGAGACATTCCTGTACCCCCACTATTCCTTCCCCAGTTTCCTCCTCTGGGCCCCGCTCTCAGACACAATTCCTCTGTGCTCCCTAGGAAGGGGTCTGTCTCTTGTTCATCTGCAGAACACTGCCAGCTAACAACTGGGACAGTTTCCGTAATCCCGGACAACCCCTCTTCTGCCCCTGCACCTGAGGGCACATTGCCTTCTGCTGGAAAGGAGCTAGTCTCAGCCCCTCCCACACTTGAAAGCACCTGCTTCCCTGTGTTAGAGTCACAGGAATCCTCACCCACCTCAGTGGTTCCTGAGATTCCATCACCCATTTCTCTCTGCTCCCTAGAGCCCAGTTTGCCTCTGGTTCAGCCTCGACCTGCTGGCAGCTAACAACCTGGACAGGTCTCTCCCTGGCCGGCATTACACCCTCATCCCTTCCTGATGTGGTGTTGCCTCCAGCTGCAGTGCAACAGTTGGTCTTATTGAATGCAGGCCATAGGTGGTCCCAATTGTGGATTTTTGGAGTGATGGGAATGGTTGGGGTTGGCGGTTTCTGGTTCTACTTCTCTAGCAAGTCCAGTTTGCGTTTTCTCTCTCTCTCTCCTTCCTCCCACTCTCTTTCCTACTCCTCCATGGCCAGTTTCTTTAGTAGCAATATTCTCAGGAGCTCCCTCTCCTTTTCTGCAACCTGCAGCCTAAAAAGCTCCAACTTTGCAATCACTTCACTGCTTTCACTTGGGTTCCTGCTTTTCTGTTCCTACTTCCCTTTCCTGAAATAAGCAAACAGAAAATAACAAACCGGTAGCCTCCTCCTGATGGTCCTTAGCCACCACATTTAAAGCCTCACTTAAAATCTTTACACCAGTGTATGAAGTGTAAATCTTGCGCAGTACAACAAGCTGTGTATTTCACGCTGCTCGCTGTGCCTCTATGAGGGGATCCCCGGGATGCAGCCTGGGACTGTGGGACCGCTGTGCCCCCTGAACTCTCCCCAGCCTGGTCCGTCTCTCACAGTGCCTGGCTAGTGACCAGCAGCAAATCCCTCCAGGCACTGTGATCACTCAGCACAACCCCATGTGGAGATCCCACACCCAGCTCGATTGCATGAATGCTCCCAGAGCCACTCATGAATCACCCCGAGAAAAACACCAGCCAAATCCCTCCAGTTCCCAGCACTGTACCCCAGGAATATACCATCTTGCCCTGCTCGAGACAAGCAGTGCAGATTTATTAACTGGTTCACCACTTCATCAAAGACACCAGCCTTTGTCAAACCTGAGCAGATTTGCCCCACACGTCATACAAACTCACTGGTAAAGATAAACAATTAAACAAATGTCTTGACTATAACAGGTAGATTGTAAGTGATATTAAGTGATAGGCAAAAAGTCAGAGTTAGTTACGAAAAGAAATAAAATCTGAGCCCGCAGTCTAAACTCTCAACCCAATTAGATTGGGCAACATCTAGATTAAGCAGTTTCTCACCCCACTGGATATTGCCGTCCTTAATAAACAGGTTTGTCCCTTAAACCTGGGCCAGTCTCCTGTGTTGGAGTCTTGTCTTCTTCTCAGTGTCTTGGTTGCTTGCAGCGTAGGTTGGGGCAGGAGAAAGTCCGGTATGTGTCCACTCTGCCTCTTTTATACCCTCAGTCCATGTGTTTGAGGAGCACAAGTCCGGGCATGTCTGGGGGCATTGCTGAGTCACCCAGCAAGGTTGCAGATATGGCAAACCCATGGAAAAAACGCAGAAATTGGGCTTGTTTTTGGCTTAATTGGCTTGTGAGTTGCTTGTTGGTTAGTTTTGGGCTTGTAGCTTGTTGGTTGTTGCAGTTTGTTGCTTGTTTTGTTTTATTAGCGCCCGGCAAAGTGGGGGGGGAGGGCAAGCAGGGGCAAGTGGGAGAGAGAGTCAGGGTGCACAGCAGACCTACCACAGTCCCAGTCTGCACGCTGGAGGGATCTAGTGACATAGAGTGGTGGGGTTCTTAGGGATTGGCTTGTTTTGGCTTTGTTTTGAAATGGGATTTGCTTGATTTTAGGCTTATTGTGAAAGTCGGAGTGCTTATTTACCGCGTGAAAGTTGGCAACTGTGCAAGGTTGAGCAATTCCCCCGGTGTGGCCTCATGCATGGGAGTCACTGCATTGTAGCTCCCTTGCTGGACAATGGCTGGTGATGGGTTGTTCGACACCCTGCCCGGGCGTTGGTTCTTTCCTTGCTGTTGCCTCTGGGGAACTAATATCTGGCTGATCCCCCCACTTACAGCATGCTTTAGTGACAACCATACTACACAATTCTCATCACTTCAGATGCATTCATGATACACACATATGGATAGAGAAATGACTTTCAGCAGATCATAACCTTCCCCTGATACCTTACAAGGCCTGCTTTCTATGTGAGATCACGATTATATGAAAACGAGGACTATGGGGGTTCCAGGATGCTCCCCCAAGGCATAGAAGTCACACTATGATCACATCTCCTGCTGCTGGAGGCCCACACAGAGGATAAAAGCCTGCTACTGCCATCAGCTAGGGTTGTCACTCCTTTAGCTCAAACAGCAGAGGCTAGTGCTTTGCTGCAGCAGGTTTCAGGTTGAGTCCTTGCTGATGACCTGCAGGGACAGGTGATAGTGACCAAGACCCCATCACCTGCCCCATCCCCATCCTAACCCTGCCTATTGGGTCTTTCCTTTGCCAGCGATACTTGTCTCGGCGCAAGTACGGCCTGTGTGCCATCTTCTATTCAGCCACCATGCTGCCCGCTATCAAGGAACTGATCCAGTTTGAGGTCAGCATCGGGAACTATGGCAACAAGTTTGATGTGACATGCAAGCCCTGTGCCTCAACCACCCAGTACAGCCAAGCTGTGTTTGACGGTAGGAGCAAGGCAAGGCCGGGGGAGAGGAGACAGGCTGGCCAGGAGGCACAAGATGGGGTGGAAGGGGTGGGAAAGCAGGAAGGAAGTCAGGAGAAGGAAGAGCTCTGTAGAGATGGAGGGACGTGAAGAGCCAGATTCCGAGAGAGCAGAATTTCCGTTCTGCAGAAAATCCTGACATTCCGATGGTTGTTCCTCTTCCAAGTCAGAATGAAAACAAAAAAAATTCCAAATTTTCCTGTGAAGTGAAATTTTCCAGAAAATGTCCTTGGGGTCAGTCGAAGCATTCCAGTTTGATCAAACGGAAATGTTCCCTTCCGATTTCGACTGCTTTAATTGTATATTACAAAAATATCCTTTTTGAAACCAAAAGTTCTGCTCCTAGAAGGTCTCATAACTCATTCTCACAGAAAGGTTCCGTTTTGACAAGTGGTTTGAGCATTGGCCTGCTAAACCCAGGGATGAGAGTTCAATCCTTGAGGGGGCCATTTAGGGAACTGGGGTAAAAATCTGTCTGGGGATTGGTCCTGCTTTGAGCAGGGGGTTGGACTAGATGACCTCCTGAGGTCCTTTCCAACCCTGAGAGTCTATGACTCTATGACAAAGTGGCAGTTTCCAATAGAAAAACGTTTATTGGAAAATGTTTGACCAGTTCTCTTCCTGGGGGGCATATCGCCATGAGCTCCTTTCGTCTGGGCAGGAGCTGGTCCCAGTCTCTGGACAACACCAGTCCGTTGTGAGGAGATCCAACCATTGCATCCCACGTATTGCTAACCCCCAGGTCTGAGTGGTGACTGGTCAGTGTCCCTGCTCTGGGTCCCTCGGGCATAGTCCCAGGTGCAGACCCTGTGTCTGACATCCCCCTTGGCAGTGGGAACCCACAGTCCAGCCAGACCCTGACACCAGTGCCCCAGCCCCACCCCCCACCCACACACCCCAGTTGCTCCTTTGGCTTGGAGAAGCACTCCTTTTTAAAGCACTCTCAGCCCCTCTGGGCCAGGGAATGAAGTGGAGATGCTGTCACTCTCTGCCATCTAGGGTGACCAGATGTCCCGATTTTATAGGGACAGTCCCGATTTTTGGGTCTTTTTCTTATATAGGCTCCTATTACCGCCCATCCCCGTCTTGATTTTTGACATTTGCTGTCTGGTCACTGTACCGCCATCCCTGACTGCAGGATTCCTGCCCCCTGCCCCAGGCGGGTTTCTGTGTAGAGAGTCACTAGGCTAGAGCCATTCAGTGGTGATAGCTCCTGATGGCCTTATCATGCCTTTCCCAACAGAGCTTCCTCGGGGCTTGTCTGTACTTAAGGCAGACTGTGAACTGACAGTGCAGGGGCTATTGTGGAATAACTGCATGTGCAAACAAGCCCTCTCTCCCTGTCCAGTTCCTGAGATCTAATTCCCAGTGAGTTATGAAGAGTGTTCATAAAACCAGGTGGAATTCATAACTGGACACAGACCTATTCCTCAAGCTGTCAAGGGGCCCTCACAGAGGGACATGCGTCAGGCCCTACAAACCCGTGGCCAGCAGCATGGGAGAGAAGCTCCATAGGGTGCACGCTGCTGATACTAACCCACCCAGCCTGCTTCCACCCATCATCTCTGTGACGAGACGGTTCTGGCGGGACCCAACTGAGAGTGCCAATTCAGGACCAATTGCTCAAACAGGGCAGTTACAGCCCTAGGCTGGGGTTTTTCCACCTCTAAGGCAAACCAAACCAGCCAGACAAAAAGGACTTTGGTTTCACCCCACTGGCTAACCACAAGTCACACAAGCAATTTCCTTAGACACTCCAGTCTCCCAGTATCACCACCAGTGCCACTCGTCCTGGGGAGGAATGGTTATGAAAACCAACACCCCAATAAAGAAAAAGGTTCTTTTGATTCCAAAGAATCAAACCCCAGACCCAGGTCAATATACACATCAGATCTTACCCACAAATCACGCTGTTGCCAATCCTTTAGAATCTAAAATCTAAAGGTTTATTCATAAAGGGGAAAAGGTAGAGATGCGAGCTAGAATTGGTTAAATGGAATCAATTACATACAGTAATAGCAAAGTTCTTAGTTCAGGCTTGTAGCAGTGATGGAATAAACTGCAGGTTCAAATCAAGTCTCTGGAGAACATCCCCCGCTGGGATGGGTCATCAGTCCTTTGTGCAGAGCTTCAGTTTGTAGCAAAGTCCCTCCAGAGGTAAGAAGCAGGATTGAAGACCAGATGGAGAAGCAGCATCAGCCTTATATAGGCTTTTCCAGGTGTAAGAATCTCTTTGTTCTCACTGTGGAAAATCCCAGCAAAATGGAGTCTGCAGTCACATGGACAAGTCTCTGCCTACTTTGCTGAGTCACAAGGCGTGTCTGCCTTCTCTCCATGGGTCAGTTGTGTAGTTGATGGTCCTTAATGGGCCATCAAGCAGGCTAGGCAGGGCTAACACCAATTTGTCTGCGGTGTCACCCAGAAGCAGAGCACAATACAAAATACAGACAGTACAGAGCCAATACTTATAACTTCAACTACAAAATGATACACAGACATACAGACAGCATAATCATAACCAGCAACACATAACCTGGTCTTAGACACCTTATATGACCCCCTTTATAAGATTTGGTGCCACTACAGGACCTTGGTTGCAAACCATGTTCTATATGGTCCCAGTTTATATCAATAACTTCACAATCTCCCTAAGGAACATGCCTGAGCTCCCTTGAGCCAAGTGGTTCACCTACCTTCCTTCCTGCTGTCCAGGAAACCATTATCACTATCTGCCATGGTACGACACCAAGCCAATGGTGGCCATCACTTCATTCTGGGAGGACGCTAGCTACTACATGGACACCCTGAACATCCTGCACTCCACACGGGACAGGCTGGTGAGTGCAGGTCCTTGCTGTGCAGGGAGCCGGGCAAATCACCGAGAACAGGCTGCAAAGCTAGGCATGAATCTGGGATGAAGGACAGCAGCAGACAGGGGTTGTGTGCGCAGAGGGGCACCCCTCACAGAGCCCGCAGGGGACCGCTCCAACACGAGCACATCTGGAATGCTGTGGGCAGAAAGGTATTGGCAGACTGGAGAGAGCTCAGAGAGGAGCAACTAAAACTGTCAAGGGGCTGGAGGGGTGAGCCTGCAGGGGACGACTCAACCGATTACCTGGCCCTCGCTTGGCTAAGTGGTGACTAAGGGCAGGAATATAACAGTCTGCTAGTGTGTTAAGGGTAAAATGCCAGGAAGGAGAAGGGCTGGTTGGGGCACAAGGAGGGGCAGTGAGGAGTGAGACGGGGAGTTAAACAGCAGGATGTATTAGACTGTAGAATCGTCTGTCTCCCAAGGAAAGGGATGGAAGCAGGGGGGCTGGGAGCCAGTGAACCAAACTGTATGTGATGGAAACCACTTCAAGCCAGGGGTGCAGCAGCGCCCCTTTGCCCCCCAAGTTCCAGCACCTATGGATGGAAGACACTAAAAACTAGACTAGACCAAACCCTGGCATGTGCACGGTACAGAACAATTCGGCATTGGCAGCAGACGGTCTGGATGGGCACTAATGGGCCTTTTCTACTTCTAATGACTATTATAACTTCATTGTAGCTCCCGCGCCAGCCACACCCAAACCCCTCGGGCACAGGCTCTTCCTGTGGCTCATCTCTAAGCTCCTTCCCTTCACACCTCGAGATGCACCAAATACTGGATCTGTCCTGGGGAGGAATGTGGGCCCCTACCCGCTAAAGTCAATGGAAAGACCCCCTGTTGACTTGACTGGAAGCTGAGTCAGTTGCACTGTAGCTCTGTGCCCTGGCCCACCGGTTGGAGGATGAGCCGCAGATAAAGTCTGACTTGATTTCTTTCTCCATCAGACATTGAATCTGGATGCTCTGAGATCCGTCCGAACCGCCGAGGATCCATCTTTGGGTGACGTCTGGAAGAAGCTGCTGAAAGAGCTGCTGGAGGACTGCAAGTGAGCCAGGATGCTAAGCGTTGGTCTCCCTGGGTACCTCTACACTGCAATGAGACCCCCATGGCTGGCCCGGGCTCGCAGCGCTCAGGCTGAGGGGCTGTTCAGTTGCAGTGTAGACATTCAGGATCGGGCTGGAGCCCAGGCTCTAGGACCCTGCGAGATGGCATGGTCTCAGAGCTTAGGCTGCAGCCTGAGCCAACCCTCCATACTGCAGTTAAACAGCCCGGCAGGCCTGAGCCCCGTGAGCCCAAGTCAGCTGGCAAAGGCCAGTCACCAACTTTTAATTGCAGTGTAGACATACCCTGTGGGCAGCTCAGGAGTGTGACCTGCACAGCTTTCCTCTCGGAGGATGAATAATAAAGTAATAAATTGCTTTGCACTCCTACAGCTCTCCAGGATCTCACAGGGCTTTACCGATGGTCACAGGACTTCGAGTCAGGACTCCTGGGTTCCATTCCCCACTCTGTCACTGGCTCTGGGTGACCTTGC